>NC_072483.1:9855000-10155000 GCF_027574615.1 Eptesicus fuscus
GTCTTGACCTGGCTTCTTCTTTGTAGCCTTAGCTTTCGTACTTCTGTTTAGCTAGATTTCAGGTATTCGGAATTATGTTTGTTCTATAGTTTAGTTGTAATTTTGATGTGGTTGTGGGAGGTTCTGAGTACCATGTTTACTTGTTTGCCATCTTGTCCAGAACTCCAGGAAACATCTCTTGTGTTCTTTGTTGTCCAATGCACATTCCTCAATAATTTTATATTTCCCACTACAAAGAAAAGATGGCAATGCCATTAAACTCACAATGGCATAGTTCTTCAGAACTTGTGTATGCTGAAGCCATGCAAATCTTTTTGCCTGTGCAGTTCCCTAATGCTGTTTATTTAATGCTGATTTAGGTCATTTCTCACAGAGCTCCATGTGCTGTCCGTGAGTACTGACCTCACTGACTTAGGTTGTGCCTGTGCTTTGTTACTGATGGCTGCATGTGCAAGACTTGCCCAAAGACTGCAGGGAAATGGGATCAGTAATTCCTTTCCTTGTCACATTAAATTTGCCAACCACTTGGAATTTTGTAGCATAAACATGAAACAACACATCTTCTGTCCACGTCTTCCTTTGAACTTGTTAAGCTGTAAGTACTGCATCCCCAGAATGTGATTGCTCTCACTGTGGCCCAGCCCTTGCCCTCCACAGACCATCGCCCGCTGGAGGACAGGTGAGGGTGTATGGGGAGCCTGGTGCGTTCACACACCCAGTGTCCTTCCCCTCTCTGGCACCTCATAAGCCAGCCCAGGGGAGCCTGGTGTAACCACACTCATCAGCCGCAGGAGGCTGCATCATTTGGAAAAGTATATTGGCATTCCTCCAAAGCCCAGGAGAACAGAAGCATAGACACTCCAGAAGCTGCCTGACTTGGAGCCTGGGGAGGAGATGTGGGCATCACCCTGGGTGCCAGTGGTGGGAGACGCACAGAGGAAAGAGAGCCAGCCACCACTTCCACCAGCCCCGGTGCTTGGACCGGAGCAGCACCGAAGTTGAAACACAATCACTGAGAACCAGCACATGGGCCACATGGTGGCCCGAGCCCAAGCGTCTGCAGTGAACTGTGGATAGCTCAGAGACCCAAATTCATCCTCTGACTGGCATAAACAAGAGCTATCCCAAATCAGTATGTCAGCACCGTTCTAGGGGCCCAGGTCATGCCATCCAGGGAAAGAAATAGCACGCCAGCCAGCAGTTGCATTGCATTCCTCAAACACCCTCCTGGATCCAAGGCCTGGCCGTGGGCTCTGCGATGATCCCCTGGTCATGGGCACTGGAGCTCCTCCACTTGTCCTGTCAATCCCGTGTGCCTGGCAGAGGGTCTGAGAGCACTTGGAAGGGGACTCAGGGCCAGAGGCTCATGCTGGTCTTGGTCTAGACTAGGGTTTCTTCTCACTGCCTCTGCCAGCCCTGGAGCATCTCAGGTACCAGAGCGGACCTAAGAAAATGTAGAGGAGGGTCCTCTGGAACCTGGAACCCAGTTCTGGGCCTGGGTGGCCTGGGGTAATCTGCTGGACAGAACGCCCAGCCCTAGCTGGTTGTCAGTACCCAAGAGCGACTCAGAGAATTTCAAGGCAGGCATCCCAAAGTGGGCCTCCTGAGTCACAGGGCCAGGGCAGGGGTCTGCTTTCCTAGACCCAAGGCCGGTATTTCCAAAGAAAATGCTGGATGAGATTATAAATCCAAGGTTCATGAAAAACTGAAACACGTAAGCATGTCTCTGCCTTGACTGGTGCTTACTCTAATGGCGGTGGGCCTGGCTGGGCTGCGGTGGGGCAAATGGGCGGAGTCTGGTCCACCAAGGAGGCTGCTCAACAGGCCAGTGCTTCTCCCCGGGCCCTGCCTTTTTGTCCAGGGCAGGGGTGCCCAACCTGGTTGCACGTTGGGGTTACCTGGTGCTGTTCCAAGAGCCCTGCCAGAACAGTTAAGTCAGAATCTCCAGGGGCTTTTGGTTCAGAAAATAGATGAAGAGAGGAGATGAGAACAGCAAGGGCTTTGAAGTCAGCAAGCCTCAGTCCAAATCCTCATTCCTCCATCTATGCTGTGTGACTTAGAACAAGTTAATTAACCTCTCTGAGATCCAATTTTCTCTTCTATAAACAAGATACTTCTGCCTCACAGGACTGCCACGAGTTCGATGATTGAGACCACGGACTCAGAGGTCAGGCAGGTGGCTGTGTGAACTTGCACAATTATCTAACCTCCCTTGAACCCTCATTTCTCCAGTTTTTAAATAGGCATAATAGTATTACCTCCCGGGGCTGTGGAGATACAATAGGGTAAAGTGCTTTAAACACCTAACATAATACCTAGAATATTACAAAGAATTTTTTAAAAAGGTGATTCTCTCGCCTGCAGACGTGCCTGCAAGGAGTGGATGATCCGAAACCCCTTCCAGCTTTTGACTGACTCCACTGTCCCTGTCCGCCTCCCGCCCCCGTCCCCACCCTGACAACACACTCCCCATCAATCCTTCTCTCCCCTAACTGCTCCAGTCATATTAATCTCCTTGTTCCTTCTTATCTCCGAGCCTTCGCTCCTGTCAGGTGCAACTGAGTGATCTCCCTCCTCTCTCTGCCAAACCGGGGTGAGCGCCTCATCACGCCTTTGTCAAATTAAAAACTTCTCCATGGCACATACCTGGACCAAGTCAGAGGACAAACCAAGGGAATACATTTACATACTCATCTCCATGCAACACGGAGCGCTCTCATAAATTAGTGAAAAAGAATAATAACTCCATTTAAAAATTTAGTGAATGAACACATAGGCAGTTTACAAAAAGGGCAGTGCGAATGGTCAATGAATAAATACATGAGAAGAAGCGCAGACTCACTTGTTGGAAAATGCCCATCAAAACACCGCGATGCTGTTTTTTACAGTTACATCCACAAAGTGATGATGACAGTGCAGCCAGCGAGGGGTGGGGAGGGAGACGCAGTGCCTGTTGTGGGGTCTGGGCTGGTGTGGGCCCCTGGATGACAGTTTCACGACTTTACCGAGAGCCCCCCTCCGAGAGGCAGTGCTCAGCCAGGAGGCTCTACCGCTGTCACCTCCCATGTCCTCGGGGTCCGCTCCTCTGTGTGCCCCGCACTGCGCCTGGCACTGGGATGCAGCGGGGAGGGCAGACCCCTGGGTTAGTTTCCTACCGCTGCTGCGACAAATCCCTGCAAACGGAGTGACAGAAACAACACGAGTTTTCATCTCAGTCCGGAGGTCAGCCACAATCAAGGTGCCAGGAGGGCAGAGTTCCTTCTGGAAGCTCCAGGAGAGATGTTCTCTTACCTTTTCCAGCTTCTAGAAGCTCCTGCACTCCTTGGCTGGTGGACACCTCATCCTTTCTCGGATGCTGACCTGCCTGCCTTTTTCTTATAAAGACCCTGGGCTTCCATCTGGGCCCACCTGGGTAATCCAGGCTCATATTCCCATCTCCATGTCTTTAATGCGATCGCATCTGCAAAGTCCCTTTTGCCACCTAAGGTAACGTTCACGGGGCCCGGGGGCTAGAACGAGGACACCTTTGGGGGTCGTTGTGCTGTCTGCCACACAGCCTCATGGAGTTCATGTGCCAGTCTGCTTACAGGCAAAGCTACTCACGGCAGCACGATCTGTAACCGCAAGGAACTTGAAGAGCTTGACTGGCCATTACTAGTGGACTAGTTAGACCATTACAGTACATGGATTAATGGGATCCCAAGTGGCCAAGGATCGGAACACAGAGCTGTGTGTGCTCCCCGGGACCCACCTCCCAGACGCCACGAGTGAAACGGCGACTGAGAGCAGGAGGAAGAGGGAGCTGAGGATCGTGGGGGACAGAGCACGTGCCGCTGTCCGTGTGCAATAGGTTTGGGACCATCCTGCTCACAGACACCGCGAACGAGGACTAGGGTTTGGGTCAGGGGGAGACTTACTTTCCATAATACAGCCTGTTGCATTGATTTCATCGTTTTTTAACCATTTGTGAAAGTAACTTTTCAATGAAAAAAATCTAGCTAAGGGCGATAGAAATGAAAGCTTCGGGGTCTTAACTGTAAAGACCCATTACTTCCCCAGATCTCTGTCCCCACTCTTTCCCCAGCAACACCCTCACAGGCGCCCAGGGCCGGGAGGAGTTGGTCCGCCCAAACTAGAAGCAGCAGGGGCCCCTCCCTGGAGCACCTCCTGCCTGAGCAGCCAGCGGAGTAGCATGGAGGTGGGATCGAAGGGAAAGGGCAGCCCAAGAACCGACAGGCAGTCACTCCTCATCCAGCAAACATGTAGGAGCCCTGGGAGCAGGGCCTGCGTGGGGCCTGGAGGGGCAGCTGGGACGTGAGGAGCACGCCCTGGAGCCCCATCTCTTAGGGTCCCCGTCTCACTTCAGACCCACAAATACTTGTCTGGCGCCCACTCTCTGCCTGGCTTTGGGCTGGGTTTTGCCCCAGGGAATGGGGGAGTCAGATTTAAATGTTAGAAAACCCCTTGAGTGGCAGGGGGCACAGAGACTAGAGGCAAAACCTGAAGCAGGTGGTAAACTGGAGGCTGGTTCAGGTGAGAGAGGGCAGAGATCTGGGTTAAGAGAGAGGTGCCGGGAAGAGGGGCGGGTCTGAGGGTGACTCGGTTGCAGAATGAATTGGAAGAACCAGGGGATCTGGAGTGAGCCCTTTGCTTCCTTTCAGAACGATTGCGTGAACGACACCTTCAAGTGAGAGGAGGCCTATGATTTGAAAAGCCCTGGTGCTGGTTTGGGACTGGGCAGTGGAAGGCACTCGTGGTGTGTCCAGAGGATGGTGACGGTGGCAGGGTGGGCACGGTGGCCCAGGCAGCGGGTTGACCCCAGGAGGGCCGCAGCAGCAGCAGCTACGTTGGGAGGGCCGGGCCACGCGGGGCTGGGGCTGCGTGTACATGTCCTGTTCTTGCCTAGGTCACATGAACAGAAATTTCAGGCAGCTGATCAATGCTTCTCGTTGCTGTTTCTAACTCTCTCTCTCTCTCTCCCTTCCTCTCTGAAATCAACTATATATATAAATATATTTATATATATATATATATATATATATATAAATTTTTGTTTTCTAGGACATTTTATACAAACTTTACTGAACTATAAGAAAACACATGCTTCACTTACTTTTTTCTTTCTTCCTCTTTCTTCTTCCTCTGCTTTGGAGGTGACTCTGGGAGGAAGCAGATGGAGTTGGGGATAACTACTCCCTAGCCACCCCTGGGTGTCATCTCTGCGAAGGAACATGTGGATATGGGAGAGAGAAGAGGGTGAATGTCAATTTCAAGGGGTGGGCAGAGAGAAAGGCATTGGGAGGAAGGCTGAGGGGGAGTCAAGGAGAAAAGTGGGGCAAGACTCCAAAAAAAAAAAAAAAGTTTGAGGAAAGGAAGGGGAGAAAATGTTTCCAAAAGCATTTTATTTTATTTTATTTTTTTAAATTTCTTTATTGGTTAAGGTGTCACATATTTGTCCTCATCCCCCCATTCCCATCCCACACCCCTCCCCACGGATGCCCCAACCCCCTGTTGAACTTAACCATTGGTTAGGCTCATATGCATACACACAAGTCCTTTGGTTGATCTCTCCCCCCTCCCCCACCCTCCCCTATCCTCCCTCTGAGGCCCGATAGTCCGATCGATGCCTCCTTGTTTCTGGTTCTGTTCTTGTTCATCAGTCTATGTTGTTCATCATTTCCCCTAGATGAGTGAGATCATGTGTCACTAGAGATATACTTATAAGAACTGAATGTGAGACGAGCAATAATAGTTATGCTGACAGGCAAATGAATCAGTCTGTAGTGAGTTTCTTTCTGGGCCAACAGTTCTTTTGAGATCCAATTTCAATGTCCACCAGTTCCTTATGTGTACATGTTGGCACTGACCCCTCAGCTCTGGATGGTGGACAAATGGTGGTAACGGAGGTCCGACTCCCTCTGGTTTGGTCTCGGCCGGACCCAGGGGCACGGCTTCACCCAGACTCAGGGGCGCGTGGCCTCACCCAGACCCAGGACCCAGCCTCACCCGGATCCAGGGGCACACGGCCTCACCCGGACCCGGGATCCAGCTTCACCCGTACCCAGGGGCGCGAGGCCTCACCCGGACCCAGGGGCACATGGCCTCTCCCAGACCCAGGGGCGCGTGGCCTCACCCGGACCTAGGTGCGCGCGGCCTCACCCGGACCCGGGACCCAGTCTCACCCGGGTCCAAAAGCATTTTAAACACATTTTTTGAAAGGGGTAATGGTTAACACTGTCAAATCCTCTATCATCTATCTATCATCTATCTATCTATCTATCTATCTATCTATCATCTATCTATCTTCTAGCCACTCCCATCCATCTCCCCATCTATCTAATCAGTAACTACTTAAGTCATGCCTTAGAATTGTGTTAGAATCTTTAATCAAGTGAAACTGAAACTAGCTATAAAATATTTAAAAAACAGCTTAACCCTGAAGCCAAAAGGAAAAGACTGATAAATCTGACTACACAAAAAATTAAAAGCTTTAGTACAGAGGAAAAATATCTTCAGGACAAACTGTAAAGGTATTTGCAATGCATGACAGACAAAAGACTAATTTCCTTAATTTCCATGGCAAGAATCATTGCGAGAAAGACCCCAAATGAACAGGTGTGAACAGGAAGTTCTTAAAAATGAAAGCCCATATGAAAGTATTCTCAACCCGACTCACAATTAGGGAAATGTAATTCAAAACAGCAACGAGTCTTCAATAATCACAACTCAGATTGGCAAATGTAAAAATGCTCGTTGCTACTCACTGCCATCTGGGGTGGGGGGCAAGGGCACCCTCTTACTGTGGTGGCAGTCGGCTGGTCCAGCCTTTTGGAATACACAGCTCACTGAGCCGGCAATTCCACGTTAGGCACGAGCGCCACAGGGTCCTTGCGGAGGCTACTAAGGGGTCCTGGGAGGGCGCTCTCCACAGCACCCTGTGAAAGAGCCACGGCTGCAAATGCCTGGGGCGGTGAGCTGTGCTGCATCTGTTCTGTGGAATCGCAGTGGGAAGAAGGAGGCATACGTGGAGCAGCTCAGGAGAGAACACTGTTCTAGCGTCATGTCATATGTTGACAGCAAACATATATATTATGTATGGATCATGCCAAGTGTTTTTGGAAGGATACATGTAAAGCCGGCAACCATGTCTGTGTTGAGATACGATATGAATGGTCGTTTCACCAAGTGAGATGAGAAATTCAGGAGCAGGTCTTTGGGTGGAAATCATGAATCTGACTTTTCTTGTCTATTTATGTTTTAATCCTCACCCGAGGATATCTTTATTGATTTTAGAGACAGAGTTAGGGAGAGGGAGAGAGAGAAAGAGAAAGAGAGAGGTGAGAGAGAAACATTGATCGGCTGCCTCCTGTACTCGCCCCAAAGGGTGATTGAAACTCACTGGCCAGGGCGTGAGTCTGGCTTTTGACCATTGAGTGTAAATTACATTTGGGAGGAACACTAAAAGGGGCTTCATGTAGAAAGGGGGGCTGCTTTATTTTATTTTTTCAAACACTATTTGAACTTTTAAATTATGGGCATGTGCTACTTTTATTTTAGAATAGACTTTAAATAAAATTACATATGAAGACAATAAATGAGTAGCTGGCTCAAGGCCACATGGAGAAACACCAGTCACTTGTTCAGCCAACAAGGGCCAAGTCTTTCTGATGGGCACCACGTTGTCTCTCTATCCTGTGAAGTGTTGCCTTGGTCAAAGATAAAATGAATCACTAATTTGGGCAACTGTGTGTGTGTGTGTGTGTGTGTGTGTGTGTGTGTGTGTGTGTGTCTCCCAAGGTGAGTGGCACAGCTTGATGAGGGGGAGGAGCCCTGAATCAGGGTCAGGAGACCTGGATTCTAATCCAGCTCAGCACTCGACAGATGAGGCCTGGGGCCAGCTGCATTGCCGTTACTGTCTCTGAAGTGAAGGACTTCAGCTCACATCAGGACCTCTGATGAGCCTCACAGGCCGGACATTCTGAGTTTTGTACATTTTTCTAGATCTCAACTCAATCTATGGTTGTTTATTCTTCCATTTCTCTACTTTACCCGTGGAGTCTCGTTAGGGCTGAACCTATCGGGGGGTAGAGTAGATGGCACCCTGGGGCGCAGAATCTGAGCCTAGGAGGCAGATACTTTTTGGGAAATTCTTATACTTGTACCAGAAAGCAACAGTAGAAGAACACAGAATGCCTGCCCCTCCCCTCCTCCGGGCTTCTCCAGGGCGTTTCATCACCACTCCTTTGACTTGCGTCATATACTACTCAATTGTCCATTGAGCTCTCTGTCTCCCCGAATAGACTATGTCTCCTTGGGGTCCTGGATTGTGACTTTCATCCCCTGATCCCCAGTACCGGGCACGGTGCCTGGCACAGAGAAGCTGCCTGATACACCTTTGTCAAGCATGTGTACCCATGGGGTTTCCCGCCACAGGTAGGCCTGAGCGGCCTGCAGGCTTTGGAGGGTAGTTTTGCCTCTGCCTCAAGCTGCTGCCTGGGCCACATGTTTCTCCGATTGAGCAGACCCAGGAGGGTTCCCTCATGGATGGGGGCAGAGAGGGCTCTCTGGGCAAAATGATGTCAGCAGTGGCCCCTCGGCCTGCGCCCTGTGGGAACTCAGTCTTCAGCTGGGAGAGGCTGGGAGAGGCAAGGGGATAAAGAGCCTTCAGGTGCTGCAGGGCGGCGTCTGTCAGCGTTGCTCACCAGCGGAGGAGGCTCCTTTTGATTAATCACAGCCTCTTCAGCAGTGACAGCAGGGGCCACAATCAGCATCGCAGAATCGCCTTGTCTTTGAGAACTCCACACTCCGGGTGCCTTGGGGGGCCTCCTCGGCAGGCCCAGACAGCCCATCAGATAGCTCCTCCAGGGGGTCTCACAAGTCACATCCATGCTTCTCTTTACCCCAACCTGCCCTCCTCTAGATTCTTCGTTTTTGTGAACAGTGCAACTGCACTCCTGGGCACCTCAGCCAGGAGTCAGCCTGGAGTCCACCCTACGCTCTGGGCAGCGAGGGCCCATCCCATGCCCCTTACCCTATTCCAGCCTTATCCCCTCTTAGCTGCACTGGTCTTGCCCCTTTGAATGTCCAGCTCCCAGGCCCCACTCATCCAGCTCCCTCTTCCGAGAGCATCTTCCCTCTGCCCTCACTCCCTAGCTGACTTTACTCATCCTCCCAGCTCAGGTGGGACACCACAGGAAGCTGCCCCTGACCTCCAAAGCCCCCAGCGGGTTCGCTGCTCCCTCTGTGTCCCTGGACCCTGCAATGGATCGGCAGTGCCTGTGGACGAGCCTCTCCCCAGCAGGACCGGGAGCTCCTGAGCTCCTCTCCATGCCCAGCACCTGTTACAGGTCCTGGCATGTAGCATGGGCTCTGGCAGGGTTTGCTGGAATGGAATTAAACCCAAAGTACTCACAGGGAAACGAGCCTGAGGAGAGAGACGCTTCCAACGAGGGAAGGGTGGGCTGTCAGATGCTGGGCACCTCCTGGTGCAGGGAAGGTGAGAGAATCAGAGCCCACCGAGACCATGGTGAGCACCTGCTGGGAACACATTTGCTGCCCTGCTGCCTGCCTTCTCAGACCACCGGCCACCCCTTCAGGAGGCCTGGGATGGGGGCACTTTTCAGAGGCTCCAGTCCTCTGGTGCCCCGCCCCCTCGTCACAGCCCTGAGACCGTTTGCCTGAAGGCCCCTTCGGCTCCCTTCTTCCTCACTGGCCAGCTGCCAGAGGAAGCCCTCGTCAGGGAGTCCTCCGTGTGCACACCGTTGGAGATGCTGGTGGGTGGGGGGCTTGGAATGACCTAGTCCCATCCCTCCTTGTTCCAACAAGAAATCAGTGCTGGAGGCCAAGGTCCCAAGCCAGTGTTTGACGGAGGACTAGAACTCAGGTCCCCTGACTACGTTGGTGCTTTTGCACTGTAGATCCCTCAGCCTCTCCCAAGCTCTTCAGATCCCCCTCCATCAAACCTTCCGGAGTGGCCACATCCTCCTGCGCAAACTCTTTACTTTGGGATGTGGATGTGGGAAGTAGATGGGAGGTATAAGGGAAGGACATGGGCTCCTGGGTCAGCCTTGGGCTTGGACCATTAGCTCTGCTGCATTCCAGCTTGCTGTGTGGCACTCGGCAAAAAACCTAACCTCTCTGAGCTTAGCTATAAGCTCATGGAATTGATGTATAGAAAGAACCTCACACAGTACCGGTCACAGTCTGTGATTAATTAATGGAAGTTTCCCTACTTCCTAAGGGAGCCGGCTCCCTGAACATGCCCTTTAGAATGCGTTCTGTCCGGGGCAGGAGCACATGGGCTATTATTGGGGATTAGAAGGAGGGGAGGAGGAGGGAGTTTTGTGGAGACCTGGGCACAATGAAGGGGGTGTATTTCTTATGAGGTGGGTGGGCTGGGTCCCAGTGGCACCTGCCCTGGAGTCTTCTGGGGACCAGACCCCAGCCTTTTGCTCGAGGTCTAGACCAGCAGAGCTGGGAAGAGATCAAGGCCTGCACCTGGTGGGTTAAGCAGGCCTGCAGCGCCCTCGTGTGCCCAGAGATAGAAGGTGACCTCCCAAACCATACCAGTGTCTGCAGGTAAAGGAAGCCCCAGGCCTGGTGCCCTGAGGGAAAGGAGGCCCAGCTGGCAGGCCTGGAGGGAGGCAGTCCGTTATGTTGGTTCTGCCTGAGGCCCCCCTTCCCAGACTGCTCCTCAGTCTCAGCCCTGGCACCCTGCAACGGTCAGTCATCTCCCCACATTTACCAACTCCCCCTGGAAGCCAGGAGCCTGCATGTAACCAGCACCCACTATGCTCCGTGGTGCACCTACTGTGTTCTTCCCAGCCGCCACCATGGGGCAGAGGACCAGAGAAGAGCTCCCCTCAGCTTACCGGAGGGCTGCAACCAGAAAATTCAGAAAAATGCTGTTTTAACAACCATACACATTTCCTGTTTATCTTTTGTATGATTGAGTGTGGTTAACGAGGAAACACCACAAAGCTGCTTTGTATGTATTCATTGAGATTTTACTCCATGCATTTGAGGAGTGCACTGAGGAAAGGAATGAATCTGGCCCTAAGCCTGGTGGGGGTTCGGAGCAGAGACCCCACAGGCCAGCCCAGCCCAGCCCAGCCCAGCACTCTGTACTGAGCCTGTGTTCACTTGTGGTTTCCCCGTGGCCCAGAGCTCAGGGGACAGGCACTGGGTCTTTAGTCTTCGTGTCAGCGATGCCCAACGTAGAGTCTTGCTCATAGAGGCACAGGTAAATGGCTGTCAAGCTAGGCAAAATGTCAGGGTGAGATGGTGAGGCTGGCAGGTTGTGACAGGTGGGAAGGAAAACAGAGGCAACGCAGTAAGGTCCAGGCAAGTGAGGGACCCTACCCTCTCCTGGTAGGACACTAAGCTTAGGGCAGCTGCCCATTGTTAGAGCCCCCAAATTTGCTGGCCCTCAGGAAACAGGAATTGCCCAGGAGGCGAGTCAGGGCATGAGGTGGTGCCCAGCTGGGCAGAGTGGGAGGCAGGACGTGAGGCTCCACGAAGGCGAGGCGGCCTGAGTGCGGTAGCGAAGGGCCACTCCTTTCTGCCATCAGGCACCCCTGGCTTCACATCAGCCGCTACCTCTTACCAGCTCTGTGACCTTGAACACACAGCTCCTCTTCTGTAAGTGGTTCAGGACCCCACCCTGCAGGCTGCTGTGAAGATTAAACAAGCGGACGAGAGCCTGGCACAGGGTGAGCCCTCAGTGGATGGCTGCATGACATGTCCACACCCCAAAGCTGGATCCTTCTCCCTCAACACCGCCCGCACCGCCCCCCCCCCCCCCCCGCCCACCTCCGCTCAGCTGCTGACCTTGGCTCATGCCCTTGGAGGAAGTAGAAGCAATGAGATGAGAACTCCCCGTCCCTATCTCCTCACCACCAAATCCACGGCTTCTGCATCTGTATTCATATTTTCTCCTTCCTTCCTGCTCTCCTGGAGAACTATTGCTGTTCCCACCAATTGCTCAGAATCCTTTGCCCTCTAGTCATTGTAAGGACTCGGCTCCTGAAATTATGCCCTCACACCGAATTATTAAATTCTCCTTCTCTACTGGGTCGTTGCCATCAGCATGCAAACAGGACTTACTATATCTTGTTATAAAATATAAAGTCCTTCCCTGTACCCCACCTGTCTCCCTCTAGCTGCAGCCCCATTTCTCCTCACAGCCCACACAGCAGAGATGTTCTCAGACTTTGTCACTCCTCCAAGGCCCCCGACTCCAGGTCCTCCACCAGCGCCACACAGCGCCTCACCGGGCTGGAAGTCTGAGCTCAGGAGGAGGAAGGTTCAGGGCTCTTTGATGATGCATATTGTACTTTTATTGTTTACTTTAAATAATTTATTTTCTGCTTATAAATATATACTCATGGTAGCCAACTCCCAAGTTATGGAAAATGTAAAAAATAAAATAAAAATTAATCATAATTTATTGCCAAAGAGAGACATTTTGGTGTGTTTTTTCCCAATTTTTCCCTAAGCATATACTTTTAAAAAACAATTTATTAAAGATATATATATAATATATAATGCATATGACATATAGTAATACATATATACATACATATATGTGTGTGTATGTGTGTGTGTGTGTGTGTGTGTGTGTATATATATATATATATATATATATATATATATATGATTAATAACGGGAGTACAGCAAGACAGACACAGTCCCTGCCTTCTTGCAGAGAGAGGCAGGGTGAGATGGTGAAGCTGGACAGGTTGTGACAGGTGGAAAGGAAAACAGAGGCAACACAGTAAGGTCCACAAACTAGCCGAGTGTGGTCATACTGGCTGAATCCAGGCATGTGAGGTCAGGAAACAGGCTGGGGGAATTGGAGGAAGGGGAGATGATGAATGACATCCCGAAGGCTGGAGAGTAAATGTGGGCTGAGTGGCCAGTGGCAAGTCAAGGCTGAGATGACGGCAGGGGCCAGATGACCATGGCTGGGAGTGGGCACTTCTTGGTAAAGGCAGTGGGTGGTCTTGGAAGGGTTTGAAACAAGGAGAGGGACAGGATCGAAGGCCACTCCGGCTGTTTGGGTGAATGGCTAGGAAGAGGGAAGTCTGAAGGGAGAGGGACCAGCTATGGGGCTGTTGCAGTCATCTAGGCCATTGGCAGGTGACTTGGGCCTGGTGCAGGGGGGCGGCAGGTGCAGAGAGAGGGCTCACCAGAGAGGCATCTGTGGGAGGACTCACATGTTTTCAAGTGAACCTGGGGTAGGGGTGGTGAGGAGAAGAAGGAAACTTTTTATTAAATTGTGGTCCTTCTGTAATGCTGTTGTATAACTCTTTTCTCTTAAAATAAATGTAGCATGAACACTTCCCCATATTCCTAAATATCCCCTCTCATGTGGTTTATAATGGTCAAATAGTCTGTGATTGCATTTCATGTACAGTCTGTTAGCCCAAACTCTACTGCTCTACTGTCAGCTATTGGCTATTTCCTTTTTCTTTTTTTTTTTACAAGAGAAGCAAACCACAGCTCATAAGGGGGAAATCACATACAGTCAAACTACCTTCGAAACCCCCTTAAATCACCCATGATGTACAGTCTTTCTTGTTCTGCTGTGTATAGCAAGGTGTATGTGTACAGCATCTGATAAATGTATAGCAAGTTATATGTGTAAATACATAATGTACAGCATCTGATACAGAAGCTATGTGCAAAACATGACCTTAGACCACTATTTAATAGCCTTTTTTTTTTTTTTTTTTAGTTTTTCTGAACACGGTAATTGAATTAAGTTAAAGGTACATCTCTATGACTCCACACTGCTCCACCCAATGCTCCTAAGAACTTCGATTGGCAGCTGCCTCACTGGCCTCAGTCTGCCACCCCACCACTTCCCTGCCCTGGGACTTTGGGCCCAGCCATGTGACTTGCTTTGGCCAATGGATGTGTGGGCAGAGGTGACCGTGTACCATCTCTGAACACAGGCCTTAAGAGGCATCATGTGTTCTTGCTTACCCTTTTGTGCTGCTGCCTTCACCAGGAGGCAGGTGCTGGAGGGAACACAGGTGGGCCAGCCGGAGCCTGACCTACAGCAAGGAGCCTAACCCAGCGGGACCTGCAGCTTGAAGCAGAGCTGCCTCGTTGAGCCCAGCCCAGAGCAGCCCATCTCTAGTCGACTGGCAGATACATGAACGAGCACAAATGATTGCAGCCTACCAAGTCTTGGTGTGATTTGTTATGCAGCAGCAACTACTCAATACAGTAGGCATTTCTAATTACAGTTGATCCTTCACCAACAATCCAAGTGTAACTTTGGACTCCCTCAAAAACTTTACTAATAGCCTATGTTGACTGGAAGCCTTACTGATAACATGAACAGTTGACTAACCCTATTTGGTATGTTATGTATATTATATACTGTATTCTTACAATACAGTAAGCTAGAAAAAATAAAATGTTATCAAGAAAATTATAAGGAAGAGAAAATATTGAGTGTCTCAAAAATGTATACACATACTTTGAATAATTATAAAGGCAATGTTTATTAAAATACATTTCATTTTCGAAATTGAGCTATCAGCTGTTAAAATGTGTATAGATTTTTTGGGGACACCCTGTACTTTTGAAAAAAAATGTACATATAAGTGGACCCGTGCACTTCAAATTCATGTCGTTCAAGGGTCAACTGTAGTTTCTTTATCTGTTTCAAAACGCTTAGGTCACATCTTGCCAAATCCCTCTCACCCCCAGGAAATCCATCTACATTTCTATTCACAGCGGTAACAGCTTGTTTTCCCCATCTGTCCAACACCAAGGATGGTTTTAAATTGCCAATTTGACATGCAAATAAATGATCTAGGGTTTTTTTGCAATTCTTTTGTTGTAAGTGAGGATGAACATCTTTAAATATATTTACTGGCCTATGGTTTCTCTTCTGTGAACTGATGGTTTATATTCCTGGCACTTGACCTTATTCACCTCTAATTACCCTGCCACGGAGGGGAACTGAAAGGGTTTGAATGAACGAACTCCTTGAGTTCTGATCCCCTCCTCAGCCCCACAGACTTAAAACAGCTCTGTTTGCGTACTATTTTAATAATGCAGATTCCTATGTTGCAGCAACACATATTTTCTGAATGCTTCCCGAGTCCATCGGGGTGCAAATGAAAAAAGTATTCAGAACTAGAAGACCTGGAGATGAGTTATAACGACCAAAGGAAACTCATTTTATTTCTCCTGCCCTCAGTTTCTCAGTTGTAAAATGGAGATAATAATGGAATCTTTCTGTCAGTGTTGCTGTGAAGAATAAATAAGATTATGGACAACCAGCACAAAAATATAATGCATGTGGCATGCGGCATCCTGCACAGTAGGCACTCCATACAGATTTGCAGTGGTTTTTCCTTCCTTACATGGAAGAGCTACAGGGCTGAGAGAAAGGGAAGATTTTTCTGAGTGAGAGGAACAGTTTGGGAGTGCTGGGTAGAAAAGGGAAGATATTCTGGGTTTGCAGACAAGGCTCAAGCCAAAGCTTGGAGTCCGAGCTGCTCTAATGAATGTGACTGCTCTCCAGTCCCCAGTGGGTGCCAACAGCACAGCAGTTACCCACATAAAGAAGCATTTTATTTTTATCATCATTGTTATTTCCGCTTTAAAAGTGGGGAAGCAGAAACTAGAGAGGTTGTGTGACTTCCCTAAAGCCACAGACTTGGTCACCACCCTCTTTTCAGCAAACCATCTCTCGCAGCCATGGAGGTGCTTCTGAGTCTCTGGATTCCAGAGGGAACTGCAGTTCAGCCGCAGGAGGGAGGAGCCGCCTGCCTCCTTGCACATCTTCAGGGGCACCTCCACTTCCGGTCAAGGCCATGCACTCCGGGGCAGCCCCCCTCCCGGCAGGGACGAGCAGGGTTGCACGAGGGCCTGGCTATTCCTCTCTGCTCCGGAACTCCCTGCAGAGTTGGCTGAGACTGGGTCATGTTTGCAGGTTGCTCTGAGGCTGTCCTGCCCACTCCTGTCCCTTCACGTTTTCACAGGCGTTGCCCCCAATAAACCTCTCCTGCTCCCAACTCCCTGTGTGCCAGCCTCTGGAGGTCCCACAGACTCACCATCCTCATCATCCCACCCCAGTCCTCGTCCTGATGAGAGGGCCCTGAGACTTGTCTGCTCGGTGTTCAGGGCTTAGGGGGCAGTGCTGGGGGGAGGGGAGGCTGTGAAGGATCTTGAAGGATCATAATAACTAACACTGAGTCTTTACTATGTGCCAGGCACCCTTTCAGATGCTCCCTTCGTGCTCCTCATTTTAATTACTCCTTACAAGACGCTGAGAGGAGAGGACTGTTATTTTTATGTTAAGACTGGAAAACTGGGCCCAGAGAGGTTCAATAACTTGGTTGTCCAGGTAAAGACCTGTTACGTGATAGCACCGGGATCCTTACCCAGAACCTTCATTCTCAGCTGTGTCTCAACAGCTGGATGTGGGCAAGCTCTCTGGGCAGGGGGCAGGCGGGGGCTTGTGCACAGAGGGTCCTTTAGGGGCCATCCCTGTCCTGCCCAGCTAGTTTGTTCGGTGCTAGTATCTGTCCCACAGGCCTCAGCCAGGTCATACTGTCCCAGGAGGGGAAAGGAGAAAGGAGAATTATTTCAAGTAGACATCACAGCCAAGTGTCACGCAGAGGTCAGGAGGCCGTGCCCCGCAGTTAGAGGCAACTGCTCTCTAGCAGTTGAGGATGCTGTCATGCTAATTTTACCCAGTTCCTCTTCCGCCCACATCAGGCTCCAGGTGGCCAGCGCAGAGCCAGCGTGCCCACATTGCTGCCATGCACTGCAGCCCCTGTGTATGCAAGGGGAGCTTCCTCAGCTTCGCTCGGCCTAAGAGCTTCTCAGAGGAGCTGCCTGACAGAGGGGCAGGTGCAGCAACTCTCCTTTATCTCTTAATCTTACTTGTGTCAGACAGACTGGGATTCGAATCCCCCTCGGCTCTTACCAGCTGTGTGTCATCAGGTTAACCCTATCAGGTGGTTACTACTGTATGACAGACCATCCCAAAGCCTAGTGGCTTTAAGCCACAACCATCTGCGATTGCTCATGAATTGATGGGTTGGTTGGCCAGTCGTCCTTCTGATACAGGCCTGGCTTGAGCAGTGTCAGCTGATGGAGCACTGGCTCAGGGGTGCACTTCCCCTGCTCTACATGCCCACTTATCCTCTGGAGGGTGAACCTGGGCTTGTTGCTATAATGCGGCAGGAATTCCAAGAGAGAGAGTGAAGGAGCAACAGACCTGGCTCCTGATGAGAAGAGCTGCAAAGCCACAGGGTAAAGGCGCTGGACAGAGGGTGTGAATTGGAGCCAACAGACCACATTGCTTAACCTCTCTGTGACACAGTTTGCTAATTTAAAGAAGCTGTGATTCACTTGTATCCCGTGATGCTCTAGTGCTCTGTGTTCTTTGGGGGATGGTCAGTCCGGTGCAGCCACAAGAGTGGGCACAGGAGAGGTGCGGGGAACAAAGGTGATTACACTCCCAGGTCCTAGAGAGACAGGGTCTGCAGGCCAAGACGAGGCATACAAAGGAAGTGACAAGGGAGCGGGCAGCCTCGCAGGCAGGCAGCTGAGAGAGCGAGGATTCAAGGGCAAGGGCCTTGCTCAAGGGTCAGCTGGAGTAACAAGCAAAGGACATTGAGTCGGAGAAGCTGCATGGTCACAGGGCCAGACAGAATAGAGGATGAAACATTAAGGTTGCTGGAGGACTGTGTGAGACCACAGGGTCACTTCCCTGTAAGCCCCAGTCACGCATCTGGCCCACTGCCTAAGGGACTGGGAGCATTGAAGGCTTTAGGCAGGGAGAGGCATGGTTAGCTTTGCCATTTCTCAAGGTCTCTCAGGCTGCTGTGTGGGGAAGAAATGGGTGGTGGTTGGAGTGTGCTAGAGAAAGAGTCTAGTTAGGAGATGCTCCAAGTAAACCCAAGACCATTGTGATGGCAAAGCTGGGGAGCAGTGGGTGGACTGGAGAGGTGTTTGGGAGGTAGAATTAGCGGGACTTGGTGCCTGGTGGAAGAGGGGTAACAGAGGGCAGGCATGGCTTTTGACAGTGTTTGTCCTGGGCTCTGGATGGAGGGAGCCACTGGCTGAGATGGGAACAGAGGAGGGGCAGATGATGAGTCAGGATCCAACTGCCTGGCCTGCGAGGTCCTGTGTGGAGGCAGTTGCTAGGCAGATAGATATGACTGGAGCTCAGGAGACAGATCTGCACCTCATCAGCAGCTCAGAGATAAAAACCAATGCCCTGGAAGGGAAGTGTTGGGCATGGCTGAGCCACAGCCCTGCTAAGTGGCACGGATAGTCCATTCCATGCCAGGATTTTGACTATTCTGTGCTTATAAACTGCTTTTGTCCTTCTGAAAATGTTTGTGTGTGTGTGCGTGTGAAAGAGAGAGAGAGAGAGAGAGAGAGAGAGAGAGGGAGGAAGGGAATGTGATTGCACTCAGAGAGAGTGTATATCCCAGGGGAAGAATGAAAAGGGATCCAAATTCCTCTTAGAGGGTGAGTTGCTCTACTTTCTTGGTTTAATTCAGTTGTTCGTTGAGCAAATATTTACTGAGCCCCTAAGGGATGGCTACAGCAGACAAAAGTCCCTGCATTGCTGGAGCTCACATCCTAATGAGAGCTGATTTCCATGCTTAAAGGTACAGTTCCTATTGATCAGGCAACATGGTGCCAATTACATGCCAACCTCTTCATTTGCTGGAGAATAGTTCCAGTGCTGGAGGGAGAACCCATTCGCTATGAGAGATGTCACATCTGAGTGATTGAAGGGATGGTCACGACTAATTGTGACTGTATCGCACTTAGATCCCCCGGCCCACCACTCTCCCCTGGCTATACGCTGAAACTCCAAGGTCCCTGTGCGCAGGGGCACGTGAAAACTCGGTGCAGTGTTGTGTGCACTGCGTGGGCACATCAAGAAGGGGTGGGAGGTACACACTAGTGATTTCAGCCAAGGCCAATGAAGTGCCAGGTAGCACTTTGCATTTTATTAATGACCCACTCTCAGGGAGCCTCCGAGAGCGCCGGCCTTCCCGTGTCTATGCCAGCAGGCACGGGGGCGGGGGGAGGGAAGGGCTGGGTGGGGGGGGAAGCAGCCCGAGGCCATGCAGGTCAGCTGCACTCCACCCCCGCGTCCTCGTTGTGGTTGCAGTTGTGAGAGCCCCAGTTACTCTTGTTGCAGTTCCACAGGGTCAGCTCTGTCCCTTGACAGGCAACGTCATCCAGCCAGATGGACCCAGTGCCTAGACACAGAGACAGGAGGGGACAGCGTGGGATGAGGCTCGAAGCCGAGTGGCCCGTTGGTGGCTGGGGGCTCCCAGTTCGGGTAGACTTCGGTTTCTCCCACACCCACTCAGGCCCAAGGTGCTGACGCTGGACTGTTCTCTCTCTCTCTTGCTATTCCTCTAAGAGGCCATTTAAAATTTTTTAATCTATTTACTTGTTTGCTAGTTTGTTTAAATATGTTATTGAAAGTATTACATACGTCCCCTTTTCCCCCCACTAATCTCTCCCATCCTGCCCCTGCCCCCCACCCATGGGCTGTTCTCTTTTAATGACTCTGCCTCTGTTCTGTTTTCTATCCTTTTTGACAAAGTCTCATCCAAGTTATTTAATACTAATCCATGAACCATTTGAAATCTCCTCCTGTGGGCTCCCAGCATTCCTCTCTTCCCACTAACTTGCTACAGCGCATCCATCCATGTTCCTGCCAAGCCTTCACCTTCCTCAAACCCCTTTCTCTGACACAGCTGATTTCAGACCCAGAGCTCAGAGGAAACCATTTGGGTTGTTTGACTGCAGACATTTACACCACAGTGTGGCAATCCATGTGAGGGACATGTGTATTTTAACGTTGGCTTACAAACCAGCGGGACTCAGAATAAAACACAGTCAGGCACTTTGGGGTGAGGTAAGGGCAGCACTTGGGGGCGGGAGCAGGAGAAAGGGGCCTCGAGCCCCTGCCAGGTCAGCCCTTACGGCTGAAGAAATGGTGTCAGCCTCGGGCTTCACTCCTTCATTGAAAGTTTGAACCATTTGCTGAAAGACACAGGCTGAGTCTCTAACACCCCAAACGGATTTTAGGAAGTCCCTGCTCTCTTTTGCTTCCCACCTTCTCCTTAAACCTGATCACAGCGTGGGCATTCCAGGCCTCTAGCTTCCAGGGAGCTGGAAGGGAAGCCTGGGCCCGTCCTCCCTGGCGGGCTTTCCGCTTCTGAAGCCCCAGCAGCTCAGCGGCCCTTCAGAGAGTCCCGCCTCACAGGCACTGCAGCCATGCGCCTTCCCGCTCAAGGGCGTGCAGACATTGACCCAAGCCTTTGCTGTCACTCTTGGAGAAGAAAGGCCATAGCTCTGCCAGGGGAGGAAGGTCATAGGTCTGCCAGGGGAAGGAAGGTCATAGGTCTGCCAGGGGAAGGAAGGTCATAGCTCTGCCAGGGGAGGAAGGTCATAGGTCTGCCAGGGGAAGGAAGGTAATAGGTCTGCCAGGGGAAGGAAGGTCATAGCTCTGCCAGGGGAGGAAGGTCATAGGTCTGCCAGGGGAAGGAAGGTCATAGGTCTGCCAGGGGAAGGAAGGTCATAGCTCTGCCAGGAGAAGGAAGGTCATAGGTCTGCCAGGGGAAGGAAGGTCATAGTTCTTAAGGGGAAGGAAGGTCATAGCTCTGCCAGGAGAAGGAAGGTCATAGGTCTGCCAGGGGAAGGAAGGTCATAGTTCTTAAGGGGAAGGAAGGTCATAGCTCTGCCAGGGGAAGGAAGGTCATAGCTCTGCCAGGGGAGGAAGGTCATAGCTCTGCCAGGGGAGGAAGGTCATAGCTCTGCCAGGGGAAGGAAGGTCATAGCTCTGCCAGGGGAAGGAAGGTCATAGGTCTTCAGGTGAAGGAAGGTCATAGTTCTTCAGGGGAAGGAAAATCATAGCTCTGCCAGGGGAAGGAAAGTCATAGCTCTGCCAGGGGAAGGAAGGTCATAGGTCTGCCAGGGGAAGGAAGGTCATAGGTCTGCCAGGGGAAGGGAGGTCATAGGTCTGCCAGGGGAAGGAAGGTCATAGGTCTGCCAGGGGAAGGAAGGTCATAGGTCTGCCAGGGGAAGGAAGGTCATAGGTCTGCCAGGGGAAGGAAGGTCATAGCTCTGCCAGGGGAAGGAAGGTCATAGGTCTGCCAGGGGAAGGAAGGTCATAGGTCTGCCAGGGGAAGGAAGGTCATAGGTCTGCCAGGGGAAGGAAGGTCATAGCTCTGCCAGGGGAAGGAAGGTCATAGGTCTGCCAGGGGAAGGAAGGTCATAGGTCTGCCAGGGGAAGGAAGGTCATAGTTCTTTAGGGGAAGGAAGGTCATAGCTCTGCCAGGGGAAGGAAGGTCATAGGTCTGTCAGGGGAAGGAAGGTCATAGGTCTTCAGGGGAAGGAAGGTCATAGGTCTGCCAGGGGGAGGAAGGTCATAGCTCTGCCAGGGGAACGAAGGTCATAGGTCTTCAGGAGAAGGAAGGTCATAGGTCTTCAGGGGAAGGAAGGTTATAGGTCTTCAGGGGAAGGAAGGTCATAGGTCTGTCAGGCTGCAAGGATGGAAGCCTAGGGCCCTGAGCTGTAGACCTTTCAGTTGCTTGAACCAAGCTTTTTCTTTTAACCCAAACCACCAAAGGGACAGAAAGCCCATGCCGCTCCTCCTGGCAAGAGTCAGCTGGTGGAGGACCACTTACCAGGGACCATATTGAAAAGGGCCTTTCCCGTAGAGTAACCCAGCATTCGGCAAAAGACGGTGGCGTCAGAATTGTCCCAGCCATCATCGCAAATTGTCCCCCAGACGTTGTTATAGTAAACTTCAGCCCGGCCTCGTTTTGCAGAGCCGACAATCCTGACGGCTGCCAGGGATTCACCTGAGAGAAAAACACACGTGCGAGAGGTGAGCACGGCCGCCTGGGGCTTGTGTGAGTGCAGGCTCTGCCTCTTCAATGAAGGACGTTCTATAGTTAGAGGGGGAAAACCCTGCTTGGCCAGGAAGACCCCCGATGGCACCAACATGGCCTGGCTAGCAGCCTTCAGCCCCTGGGCCCGCAGCCACGAGGCCACAGGGTCAGGTGCCTCTGTGGCTGGTCTAGCAAATCCGGGCGACCACATCTGGACTGTGTGGTGGGGAGAAAAAAAGAAAAGTAGAGAAAAAGGAGGAAAGAAAAGAAGAGAGGGAGAGAGAAAAGACAGGAGGGAGAGATGGAAGAGAGAGGAAGAGAGGGGAGCAGGGCGGGAGCGGGGAGCTGTGCTATGAGCAGGCCCATTCAAGGGAAAGCCCGTTAACCTTCCCCAAGTGAGGCATCTCTCTGAGAACCAAGGCCTCTCCCCCACCACACACAAATGTTCAAGTACAGAACTGACTCTACAGCACAGATTAAAGAGAATAAAAACAGCAATTACCTTTCTGACCTTTTTCTCCCTTTACTCCTTGTGGCCCGGAAGATCCTGTAGCAAGGAGAAAAACCAATGATTTGAAGGAAACAGGCCAGGACTCTCTCACCCTCCTCTGCCAGCGGGGGTGGAGGGGGGGGGGGGGGGGGGGGAGGAAGCGTGCGGAGGAGGTCAGGTTCTTGTCCCAGCTTTGCCGGTGACCTGGCATTAAGCGGACAGGAGGTTCCACGGGCTCCGACAGTTAAGCATGAAGAAACGGACCTAAGCCACAGCAGGAGGGATTTAAGCTAGATTAGCGAGGGACATTTGACGGGTAAGAGACAGGGAGGGGACGCATCTCCTTTGGGGGAAGCTGCGGTCCGGAGAGGCTGTGCGGGTGGCCCGGCACCGCTGGGTGTGGAGTGGGTGCACGTTCACGCGTGCCTGCAGGCTCAGTGCTGAGACCAACCCCAGCTCAGAACTCACCCACTGAACCCACAGACCTTGACCTTCTGCTTCTGAAAACCCCACGCCCCTACATCAGGGCCTCTCCTTGGAAACCACAAAGGGGAAACAGGGCCTTACCTTTCATTCCTGGGTCCCCCTTCTGGCCAGCTGGTCCAGTTGCACCCTTGGGGCCCGCCAGGCCTGGGCTTCCCCTTTCTCCCTTCACGCCTGCGGGGCCTGGAGGAGAAGGACCCTCTGTCAGATGCTCTGCCCTGCTTTGCACGGGGCCCCAGAGCCTTGGTGCCTCATGAGCGAGTGGACCTTAACCAGCCGGTTTCCCCTCTGAACTGTTTGGAAATTCAGCTGGTGTCTTTGGTCCAACTGGGGGGTGGGGTGCTGCTCGAATCTCCCGACTCCCATGTAAATGCTGGTTGAGAAATTGCTGACGGGAGTCCAGAGTGGTTGGTCCTCAGTGGACTACATCGTTGTGTGGAAGTTCTAGCCATTCTGAGAGAAGTTGCTAGAATGCTGCTAGGCCTCGTTTTCTCCTTAGTAAGTTAAAATA
Organism: Eptesicus fuscus; assembly: GCF_027574615.1. NCBI lineage: Eukaryota > Metazoa > Chordata > Mammalia > Chiroptera > Vespertilionidae > Eptesicus > Eptesicus fuscus. The sequence goes on from NC_072483.1 coordinate 9,878,394, forward strand.
GGAATAGAGTGTCCAGTCTTGGAGGAAGGAAGACTGCTCAAGCGCTGTGTCTGAGAAGCCCTGCTGTGGCGCTCCCTGGGGTCGGGCACTGAGAAGACAGAGATGCTGAGCCAAGTGCCGAGCACAACAACCAACTCCCGGCAAGGGCTTGTGAGCAAGGAGGGTGTAAGTCCAGTGAGAAGAAGTGAGGGGGAGGGGCGGGCGCTGGAGGCGCCATGGTGGCTGCACAGCCTAAGCCACCACCTGACCACCTGCTCTGCTCTCCTCGCACTTTTCACCCTTCACCACCCTCCCCCACCTTCTCCCTCTCCCCTCACTTCACTGAGTTCCCATCATTGCCCAGGTTTCCCAGGGAGAACATCTGAGGCTTGTGTGTGTAACAGAGCCCTGCAGTCTTCGCCTCAAATGGTCTTGGGCCAGTCACCCTGGGGGAAGGTCACAGCGGTGCGTTCAAAGTCAGCAAGCCAGCCTCGCCCTTTCCAGTCATCATTGTGAGGAAATTAAAATAGAGTCGGCCCTTTACCTGGAATTCCTGATTCTCCTTTTGTTCCTTTCTGTCCTTGAAGTCCTAAGATCAAAATACAAAGAAGGGGAGAAGATAATAAAACTTGGATATTAGACACTTTTAATCTTAGACAACCTCTACCTTGGTCTGATTAATGCAGATGGAAAGACACGTTGGTTCTTCACGATTGTTTAAAGCCTGTTCCGCAGAGCACAAGGAGTGGACCCACAGAAATGGGACCGTGCATTGGGGTGAGATAGAAATGTTCTGGGTAGACATCTGAGTTGGACAGACAGACCCTGGACTTACTGGCTGGCCTTCCTTGCCAGTGGTAGCCTGACTTGGTGTCTAAATCTATGTCTATTCTTTCCTGTCGAGTTTATTGGAAAAGAATTGAGAGATATTTTGCAAATAAAATTATTGTTTTTTCCAAAAGACTGTGGAGGGTACTCAGAGTGAGGAGCTCTGCAGGCCCTCACCCACGTAGACGTTCAATAGTTTGGTTGGTTTACTTCATTGTGACCCCCAGTGTGGCTAAAGGTTTGTGCAGCTAAAGGGTTTCATGTCCAGAAAATGGAAAAATAATCACTGCAATTACTGATGGTGATACTATTTGTAGTTCTAATGGGAAAAGACCTCCCTCCCATTCATCCGCTCATTCACTAACTTCCATGGAAGGTCCACTGTTCCCAGCACCAGGTTGGGTCACTGTGGGATAATAATTTATTGGTTTAGCCACATCATGGCCTCTTGATTATAAGGACCAATATTAGTGTTATTTCAAAGAAACAGGACTCTCCAAATCAGTTACACAAACTTGGGAAAGTGAAACTTTATATTGATGTGAAGTAACAGTTACTAGTGGATAACATAGGAATGCAGTCAGCGGCTGTGCTCATCGCCATGCCCTTGACCATGATGCAAACCCAGCCTCAACCAAAGGCTGCCCTTTGATGTTCAACAGGAACCACAGTTCCCCTCATTGCCAACTGCCTGGGAAAAATTCCTACATGGGGAAGTTCCTACCTCCCAGAGCCTGACTCTTGAGCACCTACTGTGTGCTGGTCAATGGAGGGCAAGCTGGAGGCCTGGCAGGTCTGTTTGGACACCTTGGAATAACCTGGCTCCCCGAAGCCTTTCAGATGCTTTGCCTGAGGCCAGGCGCTGCCTAGGGAGGAGGGTCAGAGGGCCAAGAAGCCACGAGCTGCCTCTACACGCCTCGGCACCAAGAGAAGTAGGATGCACTGGAAGTTCTCCCGAGAGGATAGCTGCTCCAGCCCCTCACCAGTGTGGAGACAGGACTGAGGCTCAGAGCTGCTTTTAGGAGTGGGGGGAGAGGGGGAACCTTAGAGGCCTGACGCTGGCAGGCAGGCCCCAGCTCACCCAGGCCACTTATTCATGCTCTGGTCCTTCTGTCTAGAATGCCTCACCCCTTTGGTGCCCGGAGAATTCCTATCAATCCTGTAAAACCTGCTAAAATGTCAGATGTTACCGACTGTGAAGCCTTCCCTGGCCTTGCCCACTGATGCCACACTTCCTCCCAAGGCAGCAAAGTGGCCAAGTCAGGCGCCCTGGGCTGTGTCCACCTATAACGTTGAGCAGGTGTCCCTCCCTGAGCCTCCCGTCCCTCCTCTGGGCCTGCTGTCCAGCGAGCCCCCTTTTGCTGTTGTCCCAAGGTCACGGCAGAGGGGGGCAGACGTTTCCTCTCCGCTCACCTGCATCTGAATCACGTGTCAAGATTAGGGAGGTGAAGACACAGTTGGAAACAAGTCTTTGCTTGTGACTAAGTGAAATAATGGTCCATTTGTAGACCCTTGGCCCTCTCTGTCTGCATCCTAGGGCACATCCCATTGCAGATGTCGCCACCTTAAGACCCTGTCCCTGGAAGCAAGGCTTGGGGATGCCAGCACTATGACCGCCCTTTATTGCCCCCTCATCCCTCAAAGAAGTGCCCCTCTCCAGCTGCCTCCGCTGCGCCAACCGACAGACACCCCGTGCAGAAGGAGCCACAGGGAGGCCCTTATTCACGAGGTCCATGGTCCCTTTGGCCTGACCCTCCCTCCTTTCTCACACCCTTTCTCCCAACCCTTCACCTCCCGGGACTCAGCCTCTGCTGCACTGGCCAGGCACCCTGCCAGGGGCTTCACCTGCATGGCCTTGTTCCATCTCTCAGCAAAGCAGGCCACTTCCCTTTTATGGAGAAGGAAGCCCTCACTCAAAGATGGAGGGATTTCTCTAAGGCAAAGTTGGGGTTGGGTCGCAGGGCCGGTCTCCCACGGGGCCCTGCAGCGGCCAGCTGGCTCACTGTCCACCTGGATCCAAGGACACCTGCAGCTGGCTTGGGTCATTCCTTTCTCCTGAACGTAGTCAGACCGCAGGGTGACTCGGCATCGCCTGCCCAGGGGTTGTTAAAAAGCAACGTGCTGGGCCCCACCCGGAGTGGCTGATTCCGTGGATGGGCCTGGGTGGGACCTGAGATTGCATTTCTGACAGGTTCCAGGTGAGCGTTGCTGCTGGTCCAGGGACCGCCTTTGGAGTGGCACCTCCCCAAACACACCTCATTCGATCTTTGGGCCCAGCTCACAGTCAGTCTCCTGCGAGCTGCCTTCCTGTGTGTGAGGAGTCCCTGCCCCTCCCAGGCCTGAACGCTCCCAGAACCTCTGGCCTTGAATGCTGCTAGTATGTGTATAACGGGTGGTGGTTTTGTCTTCAAAACTCCCCTCTTTGGGCGGAGGAACAGAGCTGGGTTTGTGTGGTTTCTCTCTCGGCGTCTGGACGCTCCAGAGTGGCTGGCATCAGCTGTCCCAACGAAGGACTAGAAATTGCTTCACAACAAATCAAGGCCGCACCCAATTGCATCAGGGAGAAAAGGTTGAAAACAGGATCTAGATGTCTATAAATGACACTGGAAAGCGGATGATGCTGGGTTTTCCTCTTGACCACAACAGACTGGTTCCTGGTCTCACAACCGTATAAGCTGAGAGGGCCCAACATATGTATTTACTCAGGGGGATATTTCTCCCCCCAGCATCGTTTAGGTAGAAAGCAAATGCCTTCCTACTGTTTACTGTTCAGCTGGTGTCCTGCCTAAAGTCTGAGACTGTTCCTGCTCCAGGGGAAAATTGGCTATTTCAATCCCAGAGTGCTGCTGGGCTGGCCAGACCCAGATATTATTCTAGAATGCTCCTCACACCTCACAGAGGGGGAAACTGAGACCAGGGAAGGCAGGTACCCACCCACTGTCACCTCGCTAGTCAGTGGCAAGTCCAAGTTGAAGTGCAGGTCTCCTGACTCTGATCGAATATAGAAATTTCCGGTACATTAGGAAACTTTCTTCAACCCCATCCTGATATACAGACTAAGTACAGCCTGGCAAATTTAGGGTTAATTTCATAACCAACTAATGGAGCTGTGTGTCAAGAAGTAAGCGAGTGGGTAGCTGACCCAAAACTGGGAGGCACATAGACTCCTGTAAATGTTTCTAAGAAACTTAGAGAAAAACAAGGAAAAGATTCGTAAGTGACAATCTAGTAATATGATGGTAGAATTTAATAAATTCTTGGGCTAACTCAGTACTTAGAATGGGGAGAAAGTAAATTCACAATATAGGGTTTGATTGCTATTATGGATTATTTTTTGTTGCTTATCTTTAAAATAAAACATTGTAAAATACAGATGCACTTTGGGTTTGCCTCAAGAGGAAAATAAAAGAACAGAAAATTCATGTTCTTGTTATATTTTGGACTTGAAGGCTGTTGAGATGCAAAATTTCTGATCAGATTCGTGTTTTGGAGCTTAAAGGTTTGGCTGCTTCTAACATTAGCCCAGGAGATGGAAATAGAAAGAGAAATGCCATTATGACGAGTTGAAGCGAGTCCTCCTCATTTCCGAACAAACTTTATGGAACGTTGAGCTAAAATTCATTTAGGGGTGGTTGTTTGTTTGTCTGTTAGTTTTTGAAAAAAAAAAAAATTAGTTAAATGATTTTGCAATTGTTTAAAAGACAAAAGTTAGAAAAACTAAGTTCTGGGGGTTGGATAGACCCCTGCTTTGTGAATGGTAACGGAAACTTCCATTGGAGAAGCTCTGCTGGGTGGTAATGCCTACTTGCTAAGCTATGCAGTTTACCTTCCCACAGAGGAAAGGGGTCCTCGCCACCATCCTTCATCTCAGATGGCTCCTCTTTCTCCAGAGGTGTGAGCGAGAGGAAACATTTCACCAGAATGGGTTGGCGTGTGGTTAGTGACTGTTTGTGACAGCAGGGAGATGTGGTGACTAAGCCAGGATTTACCCTCCTACTGTGGGGTGGGAGGTATGGGCAATTCTGTTCATTTTGAGTCCTATTCTCTGTGTTATTCTACACAACAAAGTCTGGAAAAGAACCGACTTGGAATCAGACTTTGAGATTGAGTCCCGGATTCAGCTCCTGGGGGAGAGCGTTTGCCCACTGGCAGCCTTTGCTTCCTTGGCTGTAAGGTAGGATGGTGAAACTCAGGTGTGGGGGTAAATGAAATAACACCATGGGAATCCAAGTCCTGAACACAGTGTCTGGCCCAGAGGCATTGTTGATAATGAACAGACCTCTTGTTTTTATTAATAACGCATGATATTGAAAGCTAGCTATTGCCCAGGTCAAGCCAAGGCACTGTAATTTCTGTTTTCATCCAATGCAGCCAGATATCCTCTTGAGAGATTAATGATTTTATTTACAAAATGGGAAAAATACATCAGTTTGAAAAATGGGCTTGATAGAATCAAAACTGGACAAACCCCACAGGACCTCTTGTTTGGGGAATACCGATGTCCTGACATTGAAAAGTCTGCATTATCTTCCATGATGAGATCTGGCCACCACTCTCCACCCATCCTTCCTTCTCCCGCTTCAGAAAGCTAACCTCTCCCAAAGACCGTTAACCTTTTCCTTTAGGATGATATCTAGACCTGGCTCTGATGGGCCCGATATGGTCCTATCTGTGGAATTCCCTTCTGAGATGTCCACGTGGACCATCAGCTACTTGTTCAAGGCAATCATTGGGATTTGTGTGGGAAATCTATGCAAGTTTACTTAAGTTGTAATTATCACATGCCTCAGAATGAAACTGTCATTCACCATGTTTACTTGGGCAGCTGGAACTTGCCTGGTTGGTATTTACCACTAAGTCTGATGGGTGGAGGTCCCTGGAAGGGTGCCCGATGAATAGACAAGGACTCGATGATGAAGTGAAAATGGTCCCAGACTGGGCTAAAACAGGGATGGGGTTGTGGGTGAATGAGAAAGAGCCAAAACAGGGCCCGAGAGCTTCAGGTTTCCTTCTAAGAGTGGAAGAGGCTGCTGCAGCTTCTGCTCTCATCCTTTTGGACTGGGTTGGAGGGTAAGTGTCACTCATCAGAGTGTGCTGATGGGGACGAGGGGCACCTCTGGCTGCCTGGGGAGGGAGATGGTGAGATAAAGTGCAATGGCTAAAGCCCCAGCTTTGGGCCAGCCAGGCTGCCTCTCTTACTGTGAAACAGCCCTCACGAGAGTGCGTAGCCCATTGGGCTGTCCTGAGAGTGCTCACGGTCAGGAGCTGCTCTTACGCAAATGCTCCAGGATGCAGGGTGCAGGGCAGGGTTCCTGCTCTCAGACAGTGGGCACAGCACCCCTTTGGGTAAAATCATGTTTTAGCACAAATATTCTTGCTTAGTCTAGCAAGGCGGGGAGCAGGAGAGGTGAAGGGATGCTCTCTGTTTATAACTGAGGGAGGAAAGCCATGAAGCCAAACAGAAAACTTAGAGGCAAGACAGCTTCAGGTGCCAAAGTCAGTCACTCTGAGATCTTCAGGAAAAAGGGAGGTATAGGATCAGAAAGGGGAGCTGCACCCAGATGGAGTCTTTCTGGAAGGTGAGACCTTGCTGGTGGCCTCAGGTAGCAGAGCCCCTTCTGTACTAACACACAGTCTGTGAGAAAGAAAGCAGCTCCAAGGCGGGGTGGGTTGGAAGAAGGGTGGGTGTAGGAGCTGCCTGCGCCATGGCTCCCGACAACCTTCAGGAGAACCCCAGATGTCAAAAGCCCAAAGTCCAAAGCTGACTAGGAGCTGGCCTCACCTATCCCTTGGACCAGAGCTCCACATCCCAACCCAAGACACCAACCAGGTGCCAGGGATACACCCTACAGAGCCCTCCCTCCGCCATGACTCACCGGCTCTGTGTCCTCCCTCTAGGCTTGCCTTCCCCTCCTACACATGTCTGAGAGCCACTCATCCTCCAAGACTCAGCTCATGCTCTTACATCCCCCCTGCACTGGACTGCCGTTCGCCACCCCCACCAGACCCCAGCCACTGCTAACCTGAAGCATTTAGCAGGGTTAAGTCACATTTGTTTAAGGAATTAATCAGTCAACCACTTGCTCAATGAAAACTGAGGGGTCCTGCCTCTTGTGTGGGTCCATAGCATGGCCCTGGGGTGAGGTCATCTAGGTTTGCTAACACCAGCAGGACCTGGCAGAGGAGGGGACTGCAGCAGGCTGCCCACAGACATCCTTGGCAGACACGCAGCCCTTTCTCACAGCCCCACATGCTACCGCACCTCCTGGCCTGCACCCAGCTTTCTAAATGGCATGTGACTATTTTCCATGAAATTGTCCACATCAAAGTGTGCCTGACACAGTACAGCAAGTCTGTACTAACCCGTATGTCTGAGGGCAGGAGCCAGATCTTGTGTTCCATGGGGACCCAGCACCCAACACGGTGGCCCCAACTTTTTAGACCATTGCAGGTGTCCAGACTTGGGTAGTGACTAGATAAAACTGGCATAGTGGTGCACAAACTAGACCGCATCGGTGTGATGTTTGTAAGCTAGACCAAGTTGGCACGATGGTTTATAACACAGACTAAATTGACATGACAGTCTATAACGTAGCTAAGGTGGCACAGTGGCTTAGAAAGTAGCCTCTGTGAGTTCAGTTGCTGTGGGCTGCCCTTCCCAGCCTGAGAACCCTGGGAGGATATGCAAGAAGGGATTTCTCGACACCCCATGCTCGAATCCCTGACCCTTGGGGCCCTGCTCAGGTCAGCAGGAGAGAGTGGAAACCATGTCCACAGTTGGAAGGCAGAACAGGGGGACAGCATGGCCAAGGTGCCCTGCTCTCCTCTGGGACATTAGAGGTTTGGTCGTGGCATTCAAGGCCTTTAAGGAACCCTGGGCAGAGGAAGAACAGCCCTAGGACCTTCACAGGGCAGCATACAGGAGGCGCTCTGCCTCCTTCTGGTGAGCCCGCAGGGAGCCAGTCCTCCGTCCCATCCATCGCCGCCTGCCCGCCGACCCACACCCTCTGTCACCTGTGTCTCCCTTGCTTCCTTTCATGCCGTCAGGTCCTGGACTCCCTGGTCTCCCTGGTGGTCCTGGACAACAGACGTCATGGTGAGCATAAGAGCTGGGTAGATGGACCTTCAGACATCACTCCCCACGCCCACCACCAGAAGAGACCTCACCTGTTAGCCCAGTGGGGCCAGCACTGCCAGGCTCACCCTTGGCACCTGGGGATCCTGCCGCACCCTGAGGGCCTCGCGGACCCTCTGCTCCAGGTGGTCCTGAAAGTTAAGTCATGACTGCATGGCTGGGTGGCCGGCAGAGGGCCTGGCTGCCGTCCCCTCCACCCACCTCTGTTCCCAGCAGTGACACGTGGATGTCCTAACACCTAATGTGTTCCCTGGAAGCCAAGAGGCAGCCCTCGCAGGGGGGGAATTACAGTCTCAGCTTGGGGACTTACTAGGAAGCCGGGCTGCGAAGGTCCAGCCCCGCCCAGGTGGCAGAGGGTGAGCCCTAAAGAGGAGCATCAGCGATGCGGCTGCGCTGCTCCCCTGGGGAGGGGCAGTCTTTAGAAGCAGATGCTCTGCATGAATACCACAATGGAATACGGTACTGGAGGCAGGCCCTGCCCTTGACTTGGCCCAGGGACAGTGGGAGCTGGCGTGGTGCCCACATTCCTACAGTTCTTACCTTGATCTCCTTTGATTCCAGGAATTCCAGCCACACCTACAATTAAGAAGGACTTTTAGAGAGTTTTTCCTGTTGCTCAGCCTTCCAGGGAAAATAAACGTAATATGTAGAAGCCAGTGGACCTGACCATGCAGCCTCTTACCTGGAGGGCCTGGCTTCCCAGCATCCCCTTTACTGCCCTGGGCTCCGGGGGGCCCCATGACCCCCATGTCTCCTTTCACGCCCATGCTCCCCTTGCTTCCTGAAAAACCAAGGAGTCAGAGTCAGGCCTGGGAGGAGGGCAAGCCTGGGCACCAGGTCCCACTGACACATCTCGCCCCCCTCAAAGACACGACGGCTGCCCCAGAGACAGCCATAAACTCATCAGAAATGGACGAGACGACCTGGCCTGGCTGCTGGACAGTGGAAGGTCTGGCTCTATGGGCCCAGATCAGTGCTCAGATCCCCTCGGGAGGGACCACAGCCCAGGCTCAACTCATGCTGCCCGGCTCATGTGCGGAATTATTTTTTCAAGCCTCCCAAACTGAAATCTGAATATTCCAGAAGGCAGGCCCCAAATGCTGAGCATCAAAACTGTGAAGCATCGATGGAGAGAAAAACATTGCAGCAGCTCATTTTCCTGCCAGTGCTCCTGCCATCAGCTTTCCTTGTGCCCAAGGTTTCAAATTTTCCACTTGTCATCAGCATTCAAGGCTTGCCCCAGCCGGTCCACTCCTCGATCCTCCTGTGCTCCCTCCTCTTTCCTGCCAGTGCTTGGTGCATATCAATTGAGGGCAGCTCCTCACAGGGCAGGATCCATCAACCCCTCCCCACATGGCCAGTCGGGTTTGGGAGCGGGCTGCATGGCCCTTGCCAGTGCACCACATGGGCCAGCTCATCAGGAACCCACGGGCTGGCTGGTGTTCAGGAAGCTGCTGAATCCCACCATCAGCAAAGACCCAGCCGAGCAACTCCCTCGGGCCCTGGGCTGGCCTGTGGGGATAGAATCGGTTGAAAGCCTCCATACCCATACCATTCCTCTATGATATCAGAGCTGGAGAGGGCCCAGGAGGCCAGAGGCTTTCTCCCTAGTGAAGAGGAGGAGAGACGCAGCTTGTACAAACCTATCTCGGTCTAAGCTTTGAGTGATGTTAGGGACAAGGCCGGAAAATCAGGCTCTTGGAGATGCTCTGGGCACTTAAAGAATGATTACTTCTCAGTGGAAGACAAAACAAATGTGAAGATCTTGGTTAGCGTTGACAGCTTTACAGCAGCCTTGATGCAGACAGCGAGAAGGCAGCTCTTGGTCATTCGGAGTGTTCACTTGGGCACAAGGGCCACAGGGCACTCGTTGGAAGAGACTAGAAATGATTTCCCTGGAGGAATTGGTTGGGGCCCCACCGCTCTGGGCCAGCCAGGACCACCATGCTGTGACCGCTGTGGGGCTGCATGGGGTTTCTGGGCGTGGCCTGGGCCTGGGCCTGAGGTGGATGACTTCCGTGTCTCCATCAGAGGGGACAACCCTAGAAGCAGAGCATCATGGGGGAAAGACCAGGCGCCAACTGAGCAATCACAGCTGGGTCTGACTGAGACCTTCCCAATCACAGCTAACGATGGAGCGTGCCCCTGGGACTTCACCACTGTCTGCTGGGACAAAGCTCAGTACCACCAGGGCAGGTCGAACGTGGGGGGCTAGCCCTGTCCCCCACGTGGGGCAAGCAGTGCGTAGGAGGGCTTGTGGTCCTGGGAGATCAGGGGCAGAGGAGGGGCAGGCCAGAGTCCGATTTCGGAAGAACTGAAACTGCCGCGTTTCCCCTCGCTAACCACAGTGTTCCCAGGCTGTGCCGGGGTGTGGACACGATGCCTCCTACGGGGCAGTGGTGAGTGGGATGGGAAACAGGATGCTCAGACTCCTTGGGACAGGCCTGGCTGCTGCCCCCTCTCTGGGTCCGGCAGCGCCACCTTGAGAAAAGTTTGGGCCTCCCTTTCCTATTGCAAAGAGAGCTCAGAGTGCCACCTTGGGCACCAACCTTAGAGGCCAACTGTCCACCATCCGCCTGGTGCAAGGACCCCCTGCAGTCCCACCTGGGAGAACTCAGCACCTCGTCTTCCCGTCCCAGCAGCAGCTCTTCCCTAAGCCTTCGTCTGTTCAGTTCACCAGGGGGCAGCCCCAAGCCTTACCTGGCTCTTCCTCCCTCCCTCCGGCACAAGTGCTTCTCCTGAAACCTTGGCCCATCGGTCCTTGTTCTGCTGGGCACCACTAGAGCGAGTCCATTTTCTCTTCCACAAGTGCCTTCCTAAGATCTGAGGGTGGCTGGTGGCCCTGCCAAGGGCTCTCTCCCCAAGGCAAGTGTACCTAGTTTCTTGTCATGTAACTTCATTTGCGGCGACAGGATCACACTTCTTTTATGTCTTATATTCCTGTTGTAATTAATCCTCATTAAAGGCTACTGCTGTTCTCCTCTTTGGTTAGGTGAGTAAACTGAGGCTCAGAGAGGTTAGGTTGTTTGTCCAAGGTCACACAGCTAGTGAGCCACATTGGAACTAGATCTGCCTGATCTTGGAACAGAGTCTTCCCTTCCCATCTTACAGCATCACTAACACTACTATTAGTAACGATTGTCACTTTTTTAGTGACCAGGATGCTGGTAGGCAGAGCGTAGCCCCACCCTCAGTAGGTGCTGAACAGACATGGTTGCATAGAGTGGGGGCCAGCCCCCCAGGCCTCCCAGCGACACCCACACCCAGCGAGGCCCTTACCTGGGAGGCCAGGGTCTCCTTTGTCTCCCCTAGCACCAGTGTCCCCTTTTGGGCCAATGAGACCCCCATCGCCTTTGCTGCCCTTCTGTCCTGGGGTGCCTGCGGAGGGAACGGCCTGTGAGGTGGGCTCCCAGCATCCTCCTGGGCATGGGCTCCTGGGCGGTGGGCAGGAGGCATTCTGGGGAGACGAGAAGGGCGTCCCCAGAGGAAGTCTGGGGCGTGTAGCTCATCTCGTGGGTAATCTCACGGAGGCCCAGTAAGACTCAGGAGAAGAGGACAGCAGGAGGGCGCCAATGCTCTGGGGCTGGGAGGAGCCAAGGGGAAGGGGACAGCGGACGGGTGCCTGGGCCCGTGCACCACTGATTCCAAGCAGAGAAAGCACAAGTTACCAGCGGCTCCCGGCTTCCCTGGAGCACCCTGCGGTCCTTGGAGGCCTGGGAGAAAGGAGGACGCGTCAGTCACTCTGCGGTCTGGGGTCTTCAATCAGCAGGCATTCTGGGCCCTGCCTTGGGCAAGGCGCCCCGCAGGCGGTCTCTTTCTCTCTCCGTCTCTGTGTCTCCTTTTCGCATGTGCACACAGAGGCACATGTGCGTGCCTGTGTGAGCACGAGGTGTGCAGCAGCCGCCTGCGTAGGTTCCTCACTGCACCATCAATTCCTCCCATTGTTTGCCCACCCTCCCCCCGAAAACCTCCCTGGAAAACCCCTGCTGCAGACGTAGAACGGGAGACTCTTTGGGATCCTATTAAATTCCTCTCCCAAGTTAGTTCCCCCAAAAAAGATTTTATTTGCTAACAAATTTCCCTCCCAAAACTGCTGGTGTTTCTTCCTGCCGCAGTGGCCCGGAGGCCTCGTGACTGTTGGTTTGTGGACTTGCCCTGGCTGGCAACCCTCCCTCTCAGCTCCTTCCCTAATAACGTCGTATCCTCTTTACACTCAGCAGCCTCAGCCCCTCCAGGGCTGGGGAGGTTGGAGAGTCTGAGTGGAGAGTGGACTGGGCTCTAAGGGTCATGGGCTCTGCCCCCTTCCCTGCGGGGGTGCAGCCGAGCTCCCCACATTCTCTGCCCCAGCCATGCCATGGTCATTTGTGAGGTGCTGGGCAGGTTTAGGCTACAGCCTAAAAGAGAGAAACAATCGTGGGCTTTTCATCATTACTGCTAATCCCCCAGTGACCCTCGGAAGCACATGTATCCCCATTTTACAGACAAAGAAACTGCGGTTCAGAAAGGTAAGAGAATGTTCCCAGCATCACAGAGCTAGTGCGTGTTGCAGGCAGATGTGTCTGACCCTGGAGTCCCTGCTACGCCACTGAGCTTGACTCCCCAGTGATGCTCAGAGGCTTGGACGCCTGAGCCCTGAGGAGGAGGTTGGAGCGTCCACCCCCTCCAGCCTCATCAGAGAGGTTAGGTCGTTTGTCCAAGGTCACACAGCTAGTGAGCCACATTGGAACTAGATCTGACTGATCTCCAACCCCCCCCCCGCCCCCGCCATGCCATGCCCCCACAACACAGGGCGCTTCTCAGCACTCCCAGTCCACCCAGGGTGTCCCACGGAGCTGGCCTCCGGCACACAGGGCCTGCCGAGTGTTGGTCTGAGAGCCGGCTGTGGGTGCCGGCACACACACGGGCCCCCACTTACCGGCCTCTCCCTTGATTCCTGGCAGGCCTGGGAGTCCTGGGGGGCCTGAAAAGGAAAAGGCATTGGGCATGTCACCGGGACAAGGAGGAGAAAGAGGACTGCGGGCCAGGAGACAAGGGGCGGGTATCAGTGGCTCCAGTGTATCCCTGGCCGCCCTGGCCCCTTCTCAGCCGTGAATGCCAGGCCCTTGGGACCCAGAAGATCTGAGGAAAAGGAGCAGAGACACCAATGAGCCAACCAACAAGGTGGGTGTCCAATGCCACTCAATGCCATTGTTCATTCAGCACACTCACTGAGCGCCCAGCACCAGCCAAACGGTGCGGAAGGAAGCAAACAACACAGCGCTCCTTCCCGCAAGGAGCCCATGGCCCGGCGGGCAAGGCGCAGCGGCATCCCTCGGGCTCTGAGCCGGACACCTGGGACCGCAGCAGCAGGGGGACCTCATGCCAGTCACTGGTGCCAGTCACCTTGAGCCTCACCTTCCTGGTCAGTAAATTGGTGTTGATATACCAGCTCCACAGGGCTGCCCCGAGGTGGTCACAGGGCGACCACACGGAACGCGCGGCAGGTCGGGGTACGTGGCACTGTCACTGCTGCAGGCGCATGCAGCTCTCTCTCTCCAGGGGCCTCCTGCTATGCGGCTCTAGTCTCTCCACGGCTCTCGGGCAGGACGGACAGGGCTCCTGTCCTGCCTCAGTCAGTTCTGGCTGCTGTAACCCAACACCCGGACCGGCGGCTCAGAAACAACAGATCCATTTCTCAAGGTTCTGGACTCTAAAGGGCAAGACCTGGGTGCCAGCCCGGCCAGGCCCGGTGAGGCCCCTGCAGGCTGCAGGCAGCTGACCTTGGCTGTGTCCTCACGTGGTGGGAGGAACTAGGATGCTCTGGGTCTCTTTTGTAAGAGCACTAATCCCACTCATCCGGGCTCCATTCTCGTGACCTAGTCCCCTTCCACAGGCCCCGCCTCCTAATACCATCACCATCACCTTGGGCATTAGACTTTCAATATATGCCTTTGGGGGCGGGGGGGGGGGGGTGGCACAGACATTCAGGCCACAGCACAGCCCCACATCCCCACAGTGAAGAATGACTTTCTGAGAGACATGGGCGTTGCCTGAGGTGACACATTTGGAAGGAGGCCAGAAGATCTAGGATCTCCTAATGGCAACTCCTGCGCCCATGCCAGGGCACCACGGTGGGGAAGCTCCTACAGTTGCCCCTTGGCATCCAAGGGGGACTGGTGCCAGGGCCCCCGTGGGTACTAAAACCCATGGATGCTCAAGTCCCTTATATAAAGTGGCCAAGTGTTTGCATATAACCTACACGCATCCTTCCTGACGCCTTCCCTCACCCTCGTCTCAGCTGAGAGGCGACTCGGGAGCCTGGCCTGTGCCTGGGGAGGTGAGCCCCTCCATGCTCTTTGCGCCCGGGACCACTACCTTCCCCAGAGGCTGACTTAGGTGCAGTTGCCCCTCCCCCACCTTCCCAGCTGTGTCTTTGGAAGCCTGGGCCAAGCACTGCATCCCTTTCCCCCCCTCGCCCCCCAATCCTCTCTGGCCGCCTACTGGTCTCCATGGGGCTTTCTAGCAGGACGCGTCTTTGGGGAGCCCTGCCCAGGCAAGGCAGGCCATGGGGGAGGGGAGCAGCCACAGCCTCCCGGGGGTGGGGGGAGCCAAGTGGGTGGAGGACCTGGGAAGGCAGGTGGGCGTGAGAACGGGCCCAGACCTTCTGCAGCTCATGCTGCTGCAATTGCTGTTTCCTGCCTCTGGTTTCTGGCTCCAAAGAGAGAGTGGGAAGGGAGAGAGAAAGACAGAGATAGAAGTGTCAGAGATTGAGAGACACTGAGGCATAGCAGTGGAGATCATAAACATATATATATATTCATAGAGAGACAGAGGGCCAGAGGGAGCCTGTCCACACCCTGGTGTGGGGAAGGTGGGCTCCATGCCTGGGGCGGGTGAGGGAGCAGATTTTAAAGGTCCGACCAAACCCACTGGTTGAAGAAGTTTAAGCATCGATTCCGTCAGCGAAGCGCCTGGAGTTTGGAACAGCCTGTCCTTAGAGCGGAGGGGCCCCATTCCTCCGGCGGGGGCGTCTGAGCATGAGCTCATTGAACCCTCTCAACAATGAAGCAAATGTAACAACACCAGCGAGTGCTTACTCCGAGCTGGGCACTGGGCTGAGCACTGTTCCATTCATCCTTTTACCTGACACCAGTCCCGAGGTCCCATCCCATCCCCACCTTCTAGGGAAGGACGCAGAGCTCAGAGCGGGAAGCAACACGTTCAAGGCCACCCAGCTCCTGAGAGGTCCCGTCGTCCAAGCCAGGCTGCTGCCACTTGCAAGGCTTACTCAGCACTCCCCCTGGGTCAGCGGTGGGATCGGGGCCACACTTGAAAAATTATGAGGCCAAAGACTTCTGCCTGACAATGTTGTGTACGTTTATTTTCAAGATGAAATTTCTACCACTCAGCTACTGGACTGTGTGTGTGTGTTTGTGTATGTGTGTGCTTGTGTGTGTAAGTGTGTGTTTGCATGTGTTTGTATAACTGTATGTGCATGTGTGTAACTGTGTATGTGTAAATGTGTGTTTGTGTATGTAACTGTATGTGTAACTGTGTATGTGTGTGTAACTGTGTGTACGTGTGTGTAACTGTGTGTGTAACTGTGTATGTGCGTGCTTGTGTGTATGTGTGTGTAACTGTGTGTGTGCTTTTGTGTGTAACTGTGTGTGTGCCCGTGTGTAACTGTATGTGTGTGCTTGTGTGTGTATAACTGTGTGTACGCGTGTGTAACTGTGTGTGTAACTGTGTATGTGTGTGCTTCTGTGTATGTGTGTGTAACTGTGTATGTGTGTGTAACTGTGTATGTGCGTGCTTCTGTGTATGTGTACTTGTGTGTGTAACTGTGTGTGTAACTGTATGTGTGTGCCTTTGTGTGTGTGTAACTGTGTGTGTGCTTGTGTGCATAACTGTGTATGTGTGTGCTTGTGTGTGTATAACTGTGTGTGCGCTTGTGTGTGTGTATAACTATGGGTGTGTGCTTGTGTGTGTAACTGTGTGTGTGTGTTTGTGTGTATATGTGTGTGTAACTATGTGTGTATGTGACTGCGTGTGTGTGACTCTGTGTGTATGTGTGTATGTGTGTGCTTGTGTGTGTAACTGTGTTTCTGTGTGTATGTGTTTGTAACTGTGTGTTTATGTGTGTGTGACTCTGTGTGTGTGTATTTATGTGTGTGTGACTGTGTGTATATGTTTATGTGTGTGTGTGTAACTGTGTGTATGTGTGTGTGCGTGAGTGTGTGTAATTGTGTGTACGTGTGTAACTGTGTATGTGTATGTGTGTGTATGTGTGTATATGTGTGTGTGTGTGTGTGTGTGACTATGTGTGTGTGACTGTGTGCTGAGGGAGGAAGCACAGGCAGCTAAGCCCAGGCCCCATCCTCAGAGAGCTCCGTTACTGTCAGACATTTCACATCACCTCCCTTTATTCTTACAGCAACCCTGCGAGAGCATACATTTATCTCCGTTATTTTCTACCAGGTGAGCAGCCGAGGGTCCGGAAAAACTAATAACTGGCTCAAGGCCATGCAGGTAGTAGACCTGGGACCCAGGCAGGCCAGCGCGCCCCGCAGGCTGCCTCCCATCGTCATGGTGGCCACAGCCAGAGGGGCGCTGAGTGCTGGGTGTCAGGTAACAGGGCCTGGAAAGAGCGGTGATGGGAGACGAAGGGGGAGACCTGCTGCAGCGGGGCCCTGGGGGAGAGGCCCGCTGAGGGGTGCACTGGGCTGTCTTCGCCGAGGCTGCATTTGGAGTGATGCTTGGGGGGAGCCGTTTCCCATTGGACCAGGGGTTGGTGGAGAGGCGGTGGGGACCCAGGGAAGGTAAGT
Organism: Eptesicus fuscus; assembly: GCF_027574615.1. Lineage (NCBI taxonomy): Eukaryota > Metazoa > Chordata > Mammalia > Chiroptera > Vespertilionidae > Eptesicus > Eptesicus fuscus. Next base: position 9,895,140 of record NC_072483.1, read on the forward strand.
TGGGGGCAGGTGTGGAGGCCCAGAAAGGCACCGGCCACGGGGCTGGGGAGAAGGTTGCAGGAGGGCAGGGGGTCGGAGTGGAAATGAACCCACCTGGAGCGCCGCGTTCGCCTTTGGTCCCGAGGAGCTCTGCGAGGGAAGGAGAGAGGGTTGCAGCCAGAGCTGTGGTGCGGCCAGAGTGCCCTCTGGGCAGGCAGCACTGCGGCCGGGGCACTGGGCCACAGGAGCCGGAGCGCCCTCTGGGCAGGCAGCACTGCGGCCGGGGCACTGGGCCACAGGAGCCGGAGCGCCCTCTGGGCAGGCAGCACTGCGGCCGGGGCACTGGGCCACAGGAGCCGAGCCCGGCATTCTTCAGGACGAGTCCTTATGAAGGGCCAGATGTTTGGTTGGTCTACACAGGAGAGTCTGAGGTCCCTGTGAGTCCCAGAGTGCGGGACCCCGAAGAGCACCCCTCGTCATCAGAAGACCATGAAGCCCAACCAGCTGGGCAAGTGCCTCGGGCTAAAGGAAGGGCCTCGTATGATCAGAGCTAGTCCTTCACCTCCCACGGGGCAGAGGCACCCGCCTGTGTCTGCGCACCAGAGCCTGGGCTCTGCTCCTCGGCCACTGTCCCCGCCCCTCGCGTCCCCATTGGGCTCTCATCTCTGCTCACTGGGGAGGCAGCAGCCTCTCCCGGTCCTGCCCTCCGGCTCCTGGGTCCGGCACGTGGTCCGTGGGCACGGCCCCTGGCAGAGGCTCACCTCCTAGGCCCCAGCACACCCAGACACAGAGCAAGGCCCGGGCTCCAGGCAACAGTGCCAGCCCTGAGGCAGCCAGGTCGCACCTAGAAGCCGGATGTGCCTGGATTAGCCCTCCCACTCTAGGACGGCCTGAGAGAAGGGCCAGGGGAAAGGGACCCCTTTGGCTCCACTTCCTCCTGCCTGTGGCCCTACCTGCTAAGCCGGCCTGTCTTCCCTGCAGGCCCAGCTGTCCTTTCCCCTCCACGGTCTCCCCAGGACTTTCTGCCAGCCATGGGCCAGTATTCCTTGCATGTATGGATGGGGTCCTGGGAGGCACCCCGGCTTCTGTGTCTTACCCGACCTCAGACACACTCTGGATCAGGCTGACGGCTTTGTGACTCAGGCTCGGCCTGTGGCAGGTTGCTCCAGGCGCTGGCTCCTGAGGTCACACTCTGCTTGGACAGGTTTGTGGCTCCTATATTCCTGGCCCCACTCTCCCACAGCTCTGCCTGAGCCCATGGGACCTGCGGCTTCATGTCCCTCTCATATGGCTCTCACCCATGTCTCAAATCCCAGGGTTCCATCAGCCAGGGTTTGGGAAGACCTTGCCAGGGAAGGAAATTCAGGCCCAAAAGCCCCTTGGGAAGGGCCCATGAACTAGCAGCTCCTCCTCTGAGGAGTCCCGATCCGAAGGGGAGGGGCCAAACCTGGGCTCCGGGTGAAGTTGTCCACCTGCTGCAGCAGGTGCTCCTGACGGGCGCGGACCTGGCTGAGCTGGACCTGAAGCACCTGCAGCTTCAGAGCCCCCGCAGGAAGCCGAGGGCTGGGCTGCGACCAGAGTGAGGCGAAGGACGGGCTGTCCTCAGCGGCCAGCGTTCCGTTGTCAAAGTGCATCTCCAGGGCCCTGAACTGCTCCTGCAGATACAGAACTAGACACCCACCCGCCCCACCGCGTTCTTTATGACCGCATTAAAGCCCCGGCGTTTAGGCATTAGGTCCCATTCCCGACAGGCTTGTGTTGCAGGTGCACAACTCCTGTGGGCCCTGAAGACAAACACATGTCCTATGCTGTGAGGACCGTGTGGGCACAGAGCTTTAGCTATACCTTGCACGTGTGTGCTCCACGCAGGCGTGGCATTACATGTTCACACTCACGTACCCACAGTGTCACATGCCTGCTCTAGGTGTGAATGCATGACAACTGCTGTGCTGGTCTGACTTATTCATGTGTGACCTGAATGTGCATGCGACATGTGTTTGTGGCATCTGGGCACACGCTGTTCCTGCGTGACTTCGGTGACTGCTGGTGGAGTTGCTTCATGAGCTTCACATTTGGACTGGAACACTTTGAAAGTCAAGTCATGTTGAAACGCACACTGATCAGCAAAGCCCCTTCCCACTCAGAGGCTGGAACCTCGATGCAAAGTGCTCACGGCACACCGTGTGAGAGCACTGCACCTTTCACTGCTTTGGACCCACAGGCTCCTGTGCGCGTTCTCTCTTCTCTCTCTCTCTCTCTCTCTCTCTCTCTCTCTCTCGCGCGCGCGCACACACACACACACACACACACACACACACACACGCACATGCACACATGCAACACAACACACTCTTCCCCCTTCCGCCTCCAGCAGGGGCAGCAGTGGCCCCAGGGCTCTGCACTCAGCTGCAGCTCTGTGGGTCGGGGCCGTGTGCGGTCACTCCCAGGGGGACCAGATGGGACCAAGCCTGCGTTACCTTTCATCAACAGCAGCCCGGTGCTCCCGGAGAGCAGAATCAGATAGGTGACCACTATGGCCATGAAGCACTTCACCCCATTTCTCTTGTTGGGCTTTGGATCTGAAACAACCAGGGGGAAGGTGGCTGCTGTCAAGGGTGGGGAGCAGGGGCCCCTGGCGGCCGGAATCCCCTCTGTGTGAGCGAGCAGAGGGCTCCCGGTGAAGCTGAGTGGAGAGGACACCCAAGGCCTACTACCCGCAAACCCTCCCTCTTGCCCCAGCACAGGAAGTGCCGTTGTGGCGCATTCATTTCTACGGCCAAGCGAACAAACCCCCGTGCCACGTATCATAGCTGGGAGAGGGTGGTCCTCAGGCTGGTGGCACAGTGCCTGGCCACAGGGGGCTCTCCGAAGATGTTTATCAGGTGAATTAGTACATCGATGTGTTTGTTTAAAACCCAGAGAAGAGGAGCCTGTTCCCATTTTATAAACAAGGAGAAAGGTTTGGAGAAGTTGAAAAACCTATTAGGTTTTAAGATGCAGACCTGGAATTCATGTCCAGGCCATTTTTTCTTTGTCTTTAGCTTTTGAAATTATAACAGTAAAACATTCTTAATATACCCTGCCAGAGTGGCTCAGTGGTTGAGCGTTCACCTATAAACTGGGAGGTCACGACTCGATTCCCAGTCAGGGCACATGCCTGGGTTGCAGGCTCAATCCCCAGTGTGGGGCATGCAGGAGGCAGCTGATCAATGATTCTCTCTCATCATTGATGTTTCTATCTCTCTTTCCCTTTCCCTTCCTCTCTAAAATCAATAAAGCATATATATAAAACATTCTTAATATAATTAAACAATATAGAGAGCATTACAAGAGTTAATGATTTTTCCCTCAACCCCCTGAGCTCCTAACCGAGGAGGTGGGCTTGGTTAGCATTCTGGGGTGTGCCCTTCCTCCCCAGGACAAACCCCCGTGCCACGTATCATAGCTGGAAGAGGGTGATCCTTGCTCTCAGAAACCTATTACTCCTATATAGTCCTAAGTCGAGTTACTTTTCTTTTAATTGTACATAAATGATATCACATTACATATAATATAACACCTTGCTTTCTGCAATGAATGATTTTCCATGGAGATTCCTCAATTGTGTAATACACATGACAAAAAAAGGATCAATAAACTAAATAATAAAATAATTAAAATTATCCAATCTGAAAAACAGACAATTCTCTCACACACAAACCCAGCCTTAGAAACCTGTGAATCAATAACAAAACACATAATATTGATACCATTTAAGTCCTGGAAAGAGTGTGAGGTTGAAAAAATATTCAAAGAAATAATGATGGCTGAAAACTTCTCAAATTTAGTGAAAGACATAAACCTACAAATTCAAGAAATTGAGAAAACCCAATCATGATAGATGCAAAAAAAAAAAAAATCAATACTAAGATACATCACAAGTAAAATTCAAACAAACAAATAAACAAACAATCTAGATAAAAAGAAAATTAAAACTCTAAAGAAAAAGGAAAACTTTTAAAAGCAGCCAGGAGAAAAATGGCACATTGCCTATAAAGGCATACCAGCTTGAATGATAGCAGATTTCTCATCTGAAACCATGGAGATCAAATGGAAGTGCCATTTATTTTTTTTCCTGTGCTGAAAGATAAACAATTATCAACCATGAATTTTATGTCCAATGAAAATACTTTTTAAGAATGAATGGGAAATAAAAAGGTTCTCAGATGAACAAAAACTAAGAGAAGTTATAACTAGTGGAAATTGGCAAAGTGGTTTAAACAGCATGATCCAACTATATACTATTTACAAGAAACCAAAAAATAGAGCTTCCATTCACATGAGGTAAAAATAGATATAAGTGAAAGGAGAAATAGATAAAACCACAATTATAATTGGGGACTTTAACAACTCACTCTTAGCAGTTGATGGCAAAAATCAGCACAAGCATAGAAGAATTGAACCCCACAAAGCAACAGGATCTAATCAACATTGATAGACTACCCCACACAACAACAGCAGTATACACATTCTTTCCATGCACCAAGACAGTCCATATCCTGGGTCATAAACCAAACCTCAACAAGATGTAAAATAAACTAAGTCATATAGAGTATGTTCTGTGGAATAAAAATAGAAACCAGTAACATACAGACAATAGGAAAATCCCCAAAACACTTGAAAAAAATGTTAAAGACTTTCATTTATTTTATTTTACTTTTTTATGTAATTTATTAGGCTGACATTGGTTAATAAAATTATATAGGTTTCAGGTGTACAGTTCTATAATAGATCATCTGTACACTAGTAATGTATTGTATGTTCACCATCCCAAGTCAAGTCTCTTTCCATCACTATTTATCCCACCACACTCTCTTCTACCTCTCTCACCCCCTTTCACCATACTCTTGTTTGTCTCTATGAGTTGGTGTGTGTTTTTTTTTTAACTTAATCTCCTCTCCTTTTTCACCCAACCCCCCGACTCCCCTCCCGTCTGAGAGCTGCCAGTCTGTTCTCTATCTATGAGTCTGTTTCTATTTTATTTTAGTCAAAAAACAAACAAACAAAACACATTTAAATAATGGAAAGGTCATAGAGAAAGTCTCAAAGAAAATTAAACAAACAAACAAAACACAAAAAAGAACTGAATGAAAATGAGAATACAACATATCAAATTATAGGATATAGCTAAAGCAGCACGAAGAGGAAATTTATAGGACTAAATGCTTACATTACAAATGAGAAAAGATCTCACATCAATAAACTAAATTCCAACCTCAAGAAACTAGAAAAAAAGAGCAAAGTAAATCCTAAGCAACCAGAAAAAAAGGAAATAATAAAGATCAGAGCAGTTCTGGCTGGGTGGCTCAGTTGGTTGGAGTATCGTCCCAAACACCAAAAGACTGAGGGTTTGATTCCTAGTCAGGGCACATACCGAGGTTATGGGTTCCATCTCCAATCAGGGCACATACAGAAGGCAGCCAATTGAAGGATGTTTCTCTCTCTCTCTCTCTCTCTCTCTCTCTCTCTCTCTCTCTCTCTCGTCAATAAACATATCCTTGGGCAAGGATTAAAAAAAAAAGATCAAAGCAGCAATCAATTAGATTTAAAATAGAAATACAAAAAAATACATTAACAAAACAAAATGCTGGTTCTTTGAATAAAATCAATAACATTGATAAAGCTCTAGCAAGACTGACAAAGATTTTATTAAAAAGGTACAAATCATAATATCAGGGATAAAACAGAGAATAGTACCACAGATCCTGCAGCCATTAAAAAGAAAATAAGGAAATTACTAACTCTGTTTACAACTTAGAAGAAATAGGGTCAATTGCTCAAAAACATAAGCTATCAAAACTCAGTCAATATGAAATAGATAATATGAATACCTATAATTATTAAATAAATTTAATTTTAATTAAAAACTTCTGAAAAAGAAATAACCAGGATCAGGTGATTTTATTGGAGTATCTTGACAAAACTTTAATAAAGAATAAGCATCATTTTATACAATCTCCTATAGATAATAGAAGAGTAGAGAGTACTTCCTAACTCTTTTTTTTTTTTTTTTTTTTAGGTCAGGAATACTCTGACATGAAAATGAGACAAAGACAGTACAAGAAAAGAAAAAAAAAATCAATGTCTCTCAGGAAATTTGACACAAAAATTATCAATAAAATATTAGTAAACCATGTCAAGCAATATATAAAAAGAATTTATATATCAAGGCTAAATGGGATTTCCAGATATGCAAGGCTGGTTCAATATACAAAAATCAATCAATATGATTCACCAAATCAACAGACTAAAGCAGAAGAATTACATAATCATCGAATTGATGCAGAAAAAGCAGTTGACAAAATACAATTATAATAAAGCTCTCATAATTATAATTCATAATCTCAACTCTCATAGTAATAAATTCATAATAAACCCTCTCAGAAAACTAGAAGTAGAGAACTTCCTCAACTTTAAAAAAAGGAACATCTACAAAATATCTAAGTGTAAGGATTAGGAAGTCTTTTCTATCAAAAGTTACAGTTTAGATATTAACTATATTTCCCTTTTATAACCTCCCCTCCATTTTGTACTCAAATCAATCCAGGCCTCCCTTCCTGGAAAAGACAAAGGCATAGTGCTTCCCGTTTTCTGGCAGCAGTTAAAGCTTAACAGGTAGTTAACACTGCAAACATTCCTGTGGGAGACAAAGACATACTAGTAGTTTTGCTCCACTTCCCTACAAGGCATTTGAAACAGCCCCCATCCCTGCTGCACCGCCCTCCTCAGGTTAGACCAGGGGCTCCCAACCTGGGGCACACGCCCCACAGGGGGGCAGTTTGATTTTTAAGGGGGGCAATTCAAGAATGAGTTATTAACAGAGAATTTTTTGCATTTCTTATGGTTCTAGGGGCCTCATATACAGTATAATAATATAGTGACATATTTATGCATTTAAGTTCTCTATTATATGTTTTGAAACTTTATTTGCTACTAGAGGCTCGGTGCACAAAATTCGTGCATGGGGGGGGGGATCCCTCAGCCTGGCCTGCTCCCTCTCACAATCTGGGGTCGCTGGCTTCTAACCACTCACCTGCCTGCCTGCCTGATCGCCCCTAACCACCTCTGCCTGCCAGCCTGGTGCCCTAACTGCTCCCCTAACAGCCTGATCGTCCCTAACTGCCTCTGCCTGCCAACCTGATCACCCCTAACCACCTCTGCCTTGGCCCCTGCCACTGTGGCTTTGTCTGGAAGGACATCCAGAAGATGTCTGGTCTAATTTGCATATTACCCTTTTATTAGTATAAATTTTTTCATATCACATCATATTATTTTTTTTTTTTAACAATTTCTTAGCGATTTCTTCCTCAGTACTTCAACTTGTTCTTTTATTTTCCTCTTTCATGGATGTCATGTTCTTTGGAAGCTTGTTTAGACCAAGTTAATGGTCTTTCAGGCTTCCCCCACGTGAATAGTTCACTTTTTAAATAATAAGAATTATATGTCACAGGGGAGGATTTTAAAGATGCTTATGTGGGGCATGGCCAAAAAAAGGCTGGGAACCACTGGGTAGACATTCACACCAGATTGTGAAACTAAGCCCTTAAGTCGATCTGGGGTGGGTGCAGTAACTGTCATGGATAAAAGGGAAGCAGACTCCCTTGCTTTGTGCTGCCCATTTTTGCTGCTAGTTGCAGCATCCTTCTACAGAAGTAAAGTGCCTTATCAATGCATTTCCGAGTGACTGTTTTATTCACACAACATCAATTAAGAGCTTTTTCTAACCTAAAGCTAATTTGATAAATAATGGTGAGACAGACACTTTCCTCCTAAGATTGGGAACAAAATGAGGAAGTCTGTTCTCACTCTCTTAATCAATCACATATCTACAAACTACTGACAAACCTGTGGAAATCAAAATTAAAACACGATGGCATTTACAATCACTCCAAAGAAAATAGAATATCTATCTATAATAACAAAAGCGTAATATGCTAATTAGACTGGACAGCCGAAAGACCTTCCAGACGTCATTCTGGATATCCTTCTGGATGAAGCCTCAGCGGGGGGGGGGGGGGCGGGGCGAGGCAGAGGCAGTTAGGGGGCAAGGCAGAGGCAGTTAGGGGTGATCAGCCAGGCAGGTGAGCAGTTAGGGGTGATTAGGCAGGCAGGCAGAGGTGGTTAGGGGCGATCAGGCAGGGAGGCAGGCAAGTGGTTAGGAGCCAGTGGCCCTGGATTGCAAGAGGGATGTCCGGCTGCCAGTTTAGGCCCAATTGGGCCTTAACCAGCCGTCAGACATTCCCCGAGGAGTCCTGGATTGCAAGAAGGCACAGGCCAGGCTGAGGGACCCCCCCTCCCCCGAGTGCACGAATTTTATGCACTGGGCCTCTAGTATATATATAAATCCCTAATATGCAAATAGACTGAACAGTGGAACAACTGGTTGTTGTGATGCGCGCTGACTACCAGGGGGCGTGTGTGAACATGGCGGGTGTTGGCCATGGTGGGATGGTGGAGCAGGTGAGCAAGGGTGCCAGACCAAGGCAGGGTGCCGGTCGCTATCATCAGGGTGAGCCTCTGGTGGTCACTGAAAATTCTTTGCTCCCCTGTGCTGCGGTCCCACCCAGCGCTTGCACCTACTGCCAGTGCCGACCCCACTTGCACCTGCTGCTAGCACCTGGCGCTGGCCCCGATCGCTCGGTGCCATCAGTAGGTGCCAGTGGCGACTGGTGGCCCCGATCAACCCTTAGGGCTTCTCTACCTCCCCCTGCTCCTGAGGGGCAGTCAGGGCCGGCAGCCACAGCTCGCACCCACTGGTGGCACCAGCCCCGCTCGCACCCACTACTGGTGCCAGCTCCAATCATTCTGCACCGTCAGCAGGTGCAAGTGGGGCTGGCACCATCAGCGTGTGGGAGCGGTGGTGATGGGAGCAAGGCTGCTGGCAGACAGGGAACCGGGAGGCCGCGGCAGGAGGGGCCGGGCAGGGGTGCGGAGGATGGGCCAAGACCTGCCCTTGTGCCCACTGCAGCTTCACAGCCCACAGTTCCTTTCAAGGTATATGAATTCATTCACTGAGCCCCTAATTTAGATATAATTTAACAAAGTGTGTAGAATTTATGCTGAAAATTACAAAATCTTGATTTAAAAAATAAAGCAAAAGACTTAAATAAATGTAGCGACATGCCATGTTCATGGATTGTAATATTGAATATAGTAAATATGTAAATTCTCTTCAAATGTCTGTAGATGTAATTCAATTCCTACATGAGTCCAGCAAGGTTTTTTGTAGGTATAGATATGCTTATACTAAAATTTAATAGGAAGGCAAAGCCATAGAATAGTTAAAATAATCTTGAAAACAAAGAATAAAATGTGTGAACTTGAAATTAAGGCTTATAATAAATTTATAGTAATCAAGACAGAAATAGATCTACACAAATATACCCAACTGATTTTGACAAAGGGACAAAAATAATTTAATGGAAGTTTAGCTTTTTCAGCAAAAGGTGTTGGAGCAATTGGGCATCAATAGGCAAAAAACCCACAACAAAACATACACCACAAAACAAAGCAAAACAGAAACCTTGACCTAAACTTCACATTTATAGAAAAGTCAACTCAAAGTAAGCCATAGGCTTAACTTTAAAATGTGAAACTCTACACCTTTTAGGATTAAGGTTAGAAGAAGACCCTCAAATGAAGAATTCTTTGACTTGATACTAAAAGCACATTCAAAAAAAGAAAAATTGACAAGTTGGACCTCAATAGAATTAAATAATTTTGCTTTGCAGAAGACTCTTTTAAAGAGAATGAAAAGACAAATTACACACTGGGAGAGAATATTTGCATAGCACATATCCAGCAAAGGACTTGTAAACAATAAAAAAATCCTAATCTAATTAGAACATTGGCAAAAACAGGAAGAGACATGTCACCAAAGAGAGTGCATAAATGGTAAATAAACACACAAAAAATTATTCAACATCATTAGCCACTAGGAAAATGCAAATTAAAATTACAATGAGGTATCACTATCATACTTCTAGCAGAATGGCTCAAGTAAAAATAGTAATAATACCAATTGCTGGCAAGGATGTATAGAAATGGGATCAGCTGTACATTGCTGGTGAGAATGTAAAATGTTATATCCACACTGGAAAAATAAATCAGCTGCTTGTTGCAAACCAAACATACACGTAGAATCCAGCAATTGCACTTTTGGGCATTTATCCTACAGAAATAAAAATTCATGCTCACGCAAAAACGTTTACTAATAGTCATAGCAGCTTTATCTGTAATAGCCCAAACTAGAAACAACCCAAGTGTCTTTCAATGGGTAAACTGTTCAACTGTGGTACATTCACATCAAGGAATAACCATTAATGACAAGAACCAACTATTGATAAACACATCACCTTGGATGAATCTTAAGGGAATTATGTTATGTGGGAAAAAGCCAATCCTAAAACAGTTACATAGTGTGCAATTCCGTTTATATAACAGTCTTTAAATAACAACATTATAGAAACAAAACACTGAGTAGTGGCTGTGGGAGATGATTGCTGGTGGGGGAGTGAGGAGTGTGTGTGGCTACGAAGCAGTAGCAGGAGAGATTTTTGTGGTGATTGAACACACACTCTGTACCTTTGGGTGGTGGTTACACAGATATGCACATATGATTAAATTGGAAAGAACTATATTCTCACCCAGAAATGAGTGCATGTAAAACTAATGAAATCTAAATAAGCTCTGTGGGTCGCACAATACCAATTTCCAGGTTGTGATGTTGTGCCACAGCAATCCAAGAGGTCATTACCGGAGCAAACTTGGGGTTGTCACAGAGACTTCCCTGTACATTTTTGTGCAACATCCCATGAATCTATAATTATTTCTAAATAAAGCTTAAAAAAACTTCTGGAGTAAAGCCAGATGCTTAAAAGATGCTGAGAAATAGTGACACGACAAAGAACAAAGTCAGAACAATGACGTGAACAAACAGTAGTCACATCAGCAGGGCTGACCCTGAATGGACTCCAGGGTTAAGATGTTGGGAAATTTTTTAAATGATCTGTAGAGCTAAGCCCATGGCTGGGAGCCAATGCTTAATGTATTGCGAATATATCTTGCACATATGGTTTCCTCCCCATCCCAGCCACCACACTATTTTATAACTAATCCCCTTTATCCATTAATCTCAGCTCTGACCTCCAGGGCCCACACCAGGCTCCTCTGTAATGTTCTAGCAGGGGGTGAACTGTATAGAAGTAGTTTACGGTGGGCTCACCCTGCCAGCCTCCTGCCACCGCCGACAGGACTGTGGGCTCCCTAAGGCCAGAGGCTGTGTTTATTGGTGTCTGTTTCCTCAGTGCTGGGTGCAATGCCCAGCAGGTAGCAGATGCTGAATATGTTTGACCGGCTGACTTTGTTTGAACACTTCAGTATCTTAGCAGTCATATATCCAGAATGCTGCATTCCCCAAAGTTCTGAACAGCCAGCAGTTACTAAAGTCATTCCCCAGCACGGTTCCTGCACTGCAGCACAACAGACCCTTCCTCTTTGTCCCCCCGTGAATCCACCCAGCGAGCTGCACAAACAGATGCGGGCTGAGAGGGGCACCGAGGCCAGTGGACAGAGCTGCAGTCATTCCAGGGAAGACTGGGAGTGGGAAAGGCTGATTGACCTGGAAGATGATTTGCAGAGGATATTCTAGAATGGGAGACCAGAGCTTCCCGTGGGAAGCACTCACCTGTGACATTAAATGCTACGAATTCTAGAAGATTTAAACAATGCAACACCCGCAAAACACTGAGCAAAATAAATAAATAAAGACAACAGAGTTGACTGAATTTTTAAAATCTGAGTTTAACCTAAACAAACTAAATATGAAGCTAGAGAAAGCACTCCCTAGTCAACAGCTAGAACAGCTGTCACCTTAAAACATTTCAAAGGAATGCATTAAATAAATATGAGGCACTTGGCTTCCATTCTGTGGAAGCTTCTCATTCCTCTTGCATTGCCATTTCATCACACAACCTGTGTGTCAGACCAAGACACTAATAAAAAGAAGGGGCATATAATAAGCATTAACGTTAATCTTATAGAAATGCAATTGAAAGAAATTGTGAAGCTTGAAAAACCCCACTATATGCTAAAAATACAGCATCCTTTATTAGCGTCACACAAATTCTCGATTGAACATTCCAGAAATGTATTAGTGGGAGTCTGTGTGCTACCCCAGACTTTCTATTGGCATCTCCAGTCTTCATCACCAACAGAAAGCCTACCTCACCAGGCAGGGTCGTCACTGGGGAGTGGTACGTTACCATGGATTTCAAAGGACTCCATCGTAGAGAACATGGTTTGGTCCAGAGCAGCTGCTTCTCCAGTGCTAGCTGGGCACTCTTCCTCCTTGAGAATTTCCTTTCGTTCCATCGCTAAGCTTTATAGAGGGTCAAAGTCCTGGAGCCAGCAGAAATGCCACCCTCCTGAGGAACCACTGGGGGAAGATTGTTCCCATTTGACTGCGGTAGTTGGTTGTAGGTCTCGGAGCACTTCCCTTTGGCTCGGACTTCTGAATTTGCAAAATGTTTCCTGCCGTGATCAGGATCGGGCATTTCCCAGAAACGGGCCATTCACGTGGGCAGCTCCTGCTTAGTGCAGCTGCTTGTCAAGGGGGGTCCAGGCAGCTTTCGGCACAAGTCCTTGCTCCCAGGCTCCTGAGAGCGGATCGCTGATGACCCCGGGAGGCTGCTCTCTACCTCCCCTTTCCTACCTAAGCCCAGACCCAACTCCATGCCCCAGGGCCTCTCCAGCCCACACTGAGCTCTCCCTCCCCTGTCTCCTTCTCCTCTTGGAGTTCATCCTTGCCACTCAACGTGTGGGCCACAGACTGGCAGCATTGGCTGCGCCTGGAAACTTGTTAGAAATGAAGTCTCAGGTCCGACGTAGACGTGCGCTTTAACAAGACCCCAGCTGATGTATGTACACATTAGTATTGCAGAGCACTGCTCTATGCCACACCGTTTAGCATGCAGCTACACTTCCCCTTACAGTGTTCTCATGTCCCATGTGTGCACATATATGCTTGCTCTGGCCCCAGGAAGAGCTGAGATACTTGAGGGGAGGTTGTGTGGGGCAGTGGTTAAGGCACAGACCCTGAAAGCTGGAACGCCTGGGTTCAAATTTCACCTCCTCCACATAGCAGCCATGTGACTGTGGGCAAGTCTCTGCAGCTTTAGGTGCCTTACTTCCCTCGTTTGTAAAATAGGAAAGATTGTAATCATTATTATGCAGGTTAAATGAATGAATCAGGCAAGGTGGCTAAGAGGTGCCTGGTGGGCAATGAGCACTAAGGTACTGCTGCCCGTTAGCACCGGAGACCCTGACCGTGCCGGGTGCCAGGGAGATGTAGGAAACAGCCTCTGCCACTCTAGTCTGCAGGATGGAGGTGGGGACACCTGAATTCCAGAAGATTTCTGTGAAGTGTGGTGGGAATGGGAGTGCCGGAGAGGACGGACATGGCCTGAGGGGGAGGCAGGGCTGGGAATACCACAAGGAGCTTCCGATCAGATCTGGGTTTAGCGGGATGACCACAGGTTTACCTGGAGAGCAAGGTAAGACAGGGCTCCGGGCAGGAGGAATGGCAAGCGCGGCCTCACATAGGCGGGAACCCCGGCGTCTGGGCCACCTGGGATGGAAGGTGAGGAGGAGAGGTGGCGGGAGATGAGCCTCGGCCAGCTAACTCACTTTCTTTGCCCCGTGGCATGGCAGAAAGGAAAAGGGAAAAAATGTCCCACGAGGCAGAGATCTCAGTGGTGCCCACAGTTTCAACATTCAGGAAGTCTCTGGTTTGGGCTGAGGGCTAGGAACAGAAGTCAGAACAGAAATGTTAAAAGGAGATTCCGGGTGAAGCCAGGAAGGCAGCTGGTAGCTCAGGCAGAAGTTTTGGGTGGACCGCACAAGCTAATAGAGGCTCAGGGGGCTTCCCCTGCAGGAGGGAATTCCCCCAGCTAAGGAACCCCTCGCTTAGGCCGCAGTGCCTCCTCTCTCTGCCTGACCAGCTCAGCTCCGGCCAGGGGCGTTCTCCTGGGTGGCAGTGTGGAAGGGGCTCATTGGAAAACTCGGGGCCCATTCCTATTCCACCAGCCGTGGAGGGAACATTTAGTGGGTGTCAAGTATAGATGTTTTGGCTCTGGCTACGGGGACAGACAGACCTGGGATCCAAATCCAACTCTTTCTTTAACTTGCTGTGTGACCTCACTGACTTAGGTAACTTCTCTGAACCTCAGCACTCAGTAATGGCTTGTAGAACCATCGACTGCTACCCAGGATTTATTAGGTGCCGGGCACTGTGCTAGACTTTACCCACATTACTCAACACTCACAACTGGGGACTTGCCTCAGATCTTGTGGCTAGAATGTGTTGACACCAGAATTCAAACCCAGAAGCCCAGTTTGATCCAGGAGCTGGAAGCCAGAGGTTTGCCCAGAGGAACTTTTTGAAGTCCCCACCTCCAGCCAGGGGCTCTGGCTTTAACAGCCCCTGGTGGGTTCTGGGCACAGCCAGGCTGAGGCCCCTGCACCGAACAATGCAGCGGTCACAGGCAGCACGCAGACCCGTGTGGGCCCTCACGACTCCATCCTGGCAGGATCCATTAGGCTGAACCATACGAAATTACTGATATCCATCCCTTTGGACATGTGATAAAGGCCACTTCATAGGATTTAGGCTAACACATCCAGCCTGCAGGGCCAAGACTAGAGTGAAGCAACTGAGGCACTCGCCTGGGGTGCAGAAGATTCAGTAACCAAGGTAAATAATATTTGAACACAGTATTTTAATAGTGAAAGTTAATGCAAAAAGCCCATCATGAACAAATCATGGTTTTTTCAGTAAAGACAGGATCCCATGCTGCACTTGCAATGACGGATCTCTCCCCCTCCCCGGCCCCAGCCCTGTGCATACTCTGCACGCCAGCAGCCCCACTTGCAAAGCAGGGTCCTAGTAGTCGCCCTGTCTGCCCAGAGCGTGGGTGTGAGGATGAAACTAGATAGAAATGGAAGCACATTTGTGAATGAAAGGCTCTCAGGAGAACAGCAGCTACTATCGAGCCGCACGTCCTAATGTGAAACTCCTACGTTGTCAAGGTTACCCTTAAAAGCCCCCTAGATCTTCCATAATGTACGAAGCACACAGTTTGGGGAAACTGTGCAGTCAGACACCTTTGTCTTTGAGAGCACGGATCTGGCTGCTACTTCCGTACGTCCCCAAGCACCAGATGAAGTGGTCGACTTGCATGTTGTTCAAGAAATACAGGGCTGGCTTTATTTTTCTAGCAGAGTACCTATGACTGGATTGGGGAATCTACATGTGTGCTCAGAGGGGCTCTGCTGTAGTTTTATCAAGCTCTGCTGTTCTCCAAAGTGACCGCCTTGTGATTCAAGTGCTTTAGTAGACAGGGGAGTGGGACTGGAGTCCCAGGCAAAGGCGGCCCTGGGACTAGTCTAGTTGGTGGGCCACCTGGAAGATCACCTAGAACTCCTGAGTAACCCCATTCCAGCTTGAAATTATGGCCACCAGGTTACCGCACAATATAAAAACCACTAATGTTCAAAAAGACACGACCCCACAGCAAGCAAGCCAGCCAAGTCTCCGCACTACCCCGAGTCCCATCACACCTCACTAGCTTTCTGGCCACTTGCCCTGCCGCTGCCTGAGCCTGGCATCTGCCCGAGCCTGTCGCCTGCCCCAGCTCGCCAGCAGAGCCGAGGGAAGAGGAACCTGCACTAAAGAAAAAGCTGGGGAGACAAATGTTAACAATTCTGCCTACTGACTTCACTGTTCCTGTCAGTGGAGCTGACAGTGGTGGTCAGTGTCCCCAGCCTCTGTCACTGGCTGGTACTAAGTGAAGCGTAACTGCTGATCCATTTGAAAAATTTAAAGACCCATCAACACAAATGGCCATCAACAGGTGAGTAGACAAAGAGATTGATAAATTGTGGTACATCTATTCATTAGGACACTAATCAGCATAGAAAAAAATAAGCAACAACATGAATGAATCTCAAAAGCCATTGTGTTGAATAAAAGAAGCTAGACCCCAAAGAGGACACATTGCACGGTTCCATTTATGTAAGGTTCCAGAACAATCGACACTCATCTATATTGTTAGAAAATAGAGCCATGGTTTCTTGGATTGGCAGTGGGGGAGAATTGACTGCAGGCAAATACAGGGAGATTTCTGGGGTGATAGCAACATTCTAGAACCTGATTGGAGTATTAACTTGAAATGTGCATATAGTGTATATAGTTTGCACATTACACTTAAATAAAGCTAATTGAACACAGTGTATAAATTATACTTCAACAAAGTTAAGTAAAACAGAAATGAAAAAGAATACAGAATCATTATCACTGGATCTTGCCCTCACTCACAGAGTTAACTGTTTGAGAGCATTGGGGTGGGGGGTGTCAGCCTCCCCACAGCAGGTGTAAATGGGGGCTGTCTTCCCAGGTGCCCCACCTGGGAGGCCCCCTCACACCCTTTCTTCCTGTCTTGGCATCCTCCCTCACATTATGGGGTTAATGTGCCAGGACTGCAGGCTGTGCTCTCAGAACAGTGGAATGAAAAGGGAAGCAAACGGGTCTATGGGGAGACTTTCCCATGTATGCAGGGCCCACCCAGGGCAGAGGCTGATGAGGCAGCTGCGGCTCTCTTGTCTGATTTCAGGAATGCAGTTCTCCTGACCCCAGACTATGCTTTGCCCCCCTGTGACCTGCAATATTTCCACAGGAGCCAAACCTTTCATTCCCTCAGTTAAAATGTATTCTTTCCTAGGAAAGAATCAGTGGCTTATTCACTCTGAAGTAAAAATGAGCAATGTTATTCCTTTCCCAGAGCAGGTCTGCGGTTTGGAGGAAATGGTGGAGCAGGAGACAGTGGGACCAACCAGGACCCTGGAAGACTCTGCACAAGAAGTTGTTAAATACGCACTGAAAACACACCTTGGACTATTACTCGGCCATAAAAAAGAATGAAATCTTACCATTGTGACAGCCTGGATGGACCTAGAGGGTATTATGCCAAGTAATGTAAGTCAGACAGAGAAATACAAATGCCATGTAATTTCACTTATATGTGGAATCTAAAAACAAATTAAATGAACAAACAAAATAGAAACAGACCCATAGATACAGAAAACAGACTGATGGTTGTCAGATGCAAGTGAGGTTGGGGGACTGGGTGAAAAAGGGGAAGGGACTAAAAAGCACAAATTGGTACTTACAAAATAGTCATAGGATGTAAAGTACAGCATAGGGAATATAGTCAACAATATCATAATAACTATGTATGGGCCAGGTGGGTACGAGGCTTCTCAGGGGAATCACTTCCTAAGTTATATACATGTCTAACCACTATGCTGTACACCTGAAATGAATACAATATTGCATACCATTGTAATTAAAAAAAATAAAATAATAAAAAAAAGAAAAGCAAGTGCCATTATTAGGAATTTTGCAGGTTGCACAGTGGTGCCAATGGTCACCTGTGCTAATTCCCATTGATCTGCTTAAAACAGTTTTGCCTGAGCAATCCTGGGCTAAGAGCAAATGGGATGGAACAGGGAAGATAGAAACAATCAAAATTACCATCGAGGTAGTTGTCAGTCATCCCCCATTCATTCAATAGATGCTTATTAGTGCTTACTGTGTCCCAAGCTCTGTGCTGGTAAAGAAAAGAAATCAAAACAACAGTGAAGTACCATCTCACACCTGTCAGAATGGCTCTCATCAACAAATCAACAAACGACAAGTGCTGGGGAGGATGTGGAGAAAAAGGAACCCTCATGCACTGTTGGTGGGAATGCAGACTGGTGCAGCCACTGTGGAGAACAGTATGGAGTTTCCTCAAAAAACTAAAAATGGAACTCCTATTTGACTCAATAATCACACTCATAGGAATATATCCAAAGAAAACAGAAACGTCAATCAAAAAGGATATATGCACCCATATGTTCATAGCAACACAATTTACAATAGCTAAGATTTGGAAACAGCTTAAGTGCCCATCAGCAGATGTATTTAAAAGCTGTGGAACATCTACACAATGGAATACCATGCTGCTGTAAAACAGAAAGAACTCTTACCATTTGCAACTGCATGATGGACCTGGAGAACATTATGCTAAGTGAAATAAGCCAGTGGGAGAAAGATAATTATCACATGATCTCACTCATTTGTGGAATATAATGAACAACATAAACTGATAAACAAAAATAGATCCAGAGACATTGAAGCATTGAACAGACTGTCAAACCTCAGAGGGAAGGCAGGGGAGGTGGGGTTAAGAGATCAATCAAAGGACTGGTATGCCTGCATATAAGCATAACCAATGGACACAGACAGTAGGGGGCTGAGGGCATGTGCTGTGGGGTGGGAGCAGCCGAGGAGAAGTCAATGGGGGGGAAAGGAGACATATGTACTACTTTAAACAATAAAGAATTTAAATTTAAAAAAGAAAACTAATGTTGTTCAAATTGTTTTTATCCTGTTGATAAGGTGTCAGTTCTCCTTAACTGCTTTTAAGCTTTGTATTCACCTTTAGTTTTCATAAATTTGACTATACAGGGGTGGGCAAAAGTAAGTTTACAGTTGTAATACAAATAAATAATACAGTAACTCTAAAAAAAGAGAAAGAAAAAAGAAAACAGACCCTTATTTTCTCCAATGAGCTTGTTATTTATCCTCCCCTAGTCACATGCCCCCAGGGCCATGCCCTACCTTGGTTTTAGTAATTGTAACTTTTTCATAATCACTCATCTATTTTACCCTCCTGTCTTTTCAGCTCATTCCTTTTGTGTACTGCCTTCATCAATCCTTTGCCTCTAGGACTTTTGATCTATTGTTCCACCACTATTCCACTGTCGGTTTCCCATTTCATGTCCTCTCTCTCCTCTACTTAAATCAACTTTAATCTAATCACAACCTTGCACACATCCTCAACTACCTTACCCCTCTTTTGCTTCATTGTACTTGGCAAAAACCACAATGCAGGTTAACTCAAACTCTCCATACATCTGAATGCAACTGAGGGAAGCCAGTTTGGTTGGAAACCAGCCATTCCCCATCTCTCTCCCTTCTTCTCAGGCCTCCCTATTCCCTGAGACAATCAGGCCAATTCACGGCCTTAAAGTGTGACCAGGCTAATGGTCTCATTTTGATCTACTGACATGAACTGCAAATTAACTGTAATCCTGTCTGGCAATTGTAGTATATAGTTCTTTTTTCAACTTACCCTCCCAAACAGTTCTTTCACACTTGTCTTCACTCATCATCACTTCATCTCCTGTCTTCATTCTCAGTTGATGACTTAGCTCTCCACTAAGAAAATTCAAGCAATTAGAAGTGAAATTCTTCAGACTCCCACCACCACCAGCATCTGCACTGAGAATTTGCCTTCCTTCCTGAGATGCAGATAGAAATTTCCAAGCCCCTATCAAGAGCCAATCCCTTGACCTGTGCACTAAATCCCCTCGCCTCTCACCTACTCAAGGGCATTTGGCCAACAGCAGTTCTCTGTCCTCTACGACATCAACTTTACACTGTCTATGGGGTTTTTCCCAACTGCTAAACAGACATACTATTATTTCTCCCTTCCTAAATCACTAACCCTTGACCTACTTTCTACAACCTGCTTCCAAATTTTTTGCCCTCCTCTTTAGCAAACCGCTTCAAAATTGTCTCTACCCACTGTCTGCAGTTTCTCCTCTATCCTGCTCTTTGAAGTCCACTCCAATGGGGCTTTCATCCCCATCTGCAACCAAAACTACACTTGTTAACATCTCCCACGGACACTACATGGTGCTGTTCTATGGGCAAGTTTTAGTCATCATTTTACTTATCAGAAGCACTTCATAGGGTTGCTCACTCTCTCCTCTGTGAAACAATCTCTTCTTTTTTTTTTTAAGACACAGCATTCTCTTGCTACGTTTGTTCTTTCTTGTTATTAGCCCCACCCAGGAATCACTCAAGAGCCCTCTCAGAATCACCTCAATAGAACAACAAAACACTCCTATTGCTCTTATTACTCAGGAATTCACAAGGGTTTTAGGATCCTTGTGTCAGAGACAGGGTCAAAGACCAATATTAGAAAAGTAGGTGCCACTCCTGTTCTTCTTACTTAGGAAATTACAGGGGTTTTAGGAGCTTTGTGCCAGGAACCCCCGGCAAAGAAAGGGGCAGGTTCATAAAAGACCTGAGAAACCTTAAGCACAGAGACACTTTATCTATTCTAATAAAAGGGTAATATGTTAATTAGACCAGATGTCCTCCAGATGTCCTTCCTGATGAAGCAGCGGCCAGAGGAAAGCCAGCCCGGGTCCCGGGTGCCTGCAGGTGTCTGAAGGAGGGAAGCCCAGGTCCCGGGTGCCAGAGGGAAGCCGGTGCCAACAGCTGGGGGAAGGAAGGCCTACTCTTGCATGAATTTTTGTGCATCGGGCCTCTAGTAACAATAATAAAAAACAAACAAACCAAACGCCCCCAGCAAACTTTGTGGAAGAGGGAGAATCTAATTCACAGATTTACCACTTTTTAAAATTTGTTAAAAAACAAAATTCACCCAAATACATTTGAAAATCTATTTGGCTCTATTAAGCAGTTGATGAATCAGGCAGCCTCCCATCTAGGACCTGGAAGGTCACTCCGAGGGGTTGTACAAAGTGGAAGGTTTTATAGAAAGAAGGGTGGGCAAAGGAGCTGTTAACAACAGAAAAGAAAGATTATTTTTAGACCAGGCCATCTTTAGGTGGGAAGAAAAGGCAACCGTTTTCATCATGCAGATTTCCTCTTCTTTGTATTGGGGGTGGGGGAGTAGAGAGGGCCTGAGTGACAGATTGCCTCCTTGGTGTTGACCATAAAATACCAGACTGGTTGATTACAGTCTGGGAGAGGTTGAAACAACAATTAGGTTTGGTATTATGACCTTTAGCCCAAGTGACACCATCTTGGGCCTGTAGTTTTCTTTACCAAGTTATCCTTTTTGATCAAACTCTCAGCTTAACTGTAAAATAGCAAGGCATTAGTGTCACTCTCAGTACTGCTCTGCAGCTCTCCTGACCCTTGGTGAGGTGTGATGTTTCTGCTTAATCTCTATGATATTCATTAGTCACAAATCCAGGTTTATAATCCTTGACTCAGTCATTCCCTTCATTCCCTTTTTGAGTTCCAGTCTTAGGGAGATCATTTGTTTTGTGGTTAGCAGCTACAACCATACCTTTAGAGCTTTTGATAGAATACAGTGCCTATTTCTAATTAGGAAAATATGGCCCTGCCAAAGGAAGTGATTCCTCAAACATAGATGCTTTCTGGAGGTCCTTTTTAGAACAGGTAATGGCTGCAGTTAAATAATTTAAAAGTGATTGTCCAGCAGTGAACAAGCCATCTAGGCATTCATAGGCACAAGGAGAATAATAACCACCACATACAAAGATTAATCCTGTTGAGGCACAATTGCACATTCAAAGCAGGGGTCAGTTAGGCTCTCACCCACCTGGAAATAAAAACTTGTTCTATGTTCCAGAGCTGACCCCCCTTAGCAATGGCCTGAGAGATGCAGGTGATGGCATTATCTTTCCAGGTTAATGCCAGAGTGAAGGAAAGAAAGAAAACAAGAAAGGTTTTCTGTTTAGTTGGAGTAGAAAGTATTGATCTGGCATTTTGGGGAGGAACAATCTACATCAATGTCAGATACTTCTCTTCCTAGTGGATTTGATTTGAAGGTCCCCTGGGTGTGTGCACGACCAGGTGTCAGGAGGGGTCTTCTTCAGTTGCGAGATGTATATCTGAGGTTCAAGCCCCTGAAGTCAGGCTGCCATCTGGGTCATGAGGAAGACCTTGGACTGTCCCTTCCCAGGAGCTTCGTGCGAGAAATGGGAAGGGTGGGAGAAAATTGGAAACTTTAGTTTGGTGAGTTGTAGAAAATTAAAACTCAGAATGCAGCCCAGTTTATAGTTATATAACAAAGCCTCAAAGACAATAAATGGGACCAGAATCTAATATCTACAAAGATGTTAAAAATACTCTACTGCTAAAAATTGCTAACCATTATCTAAGCCTCTGGCAAGTTGTAGTATTTTTGCTGGTGGAGGCTCTTGTCTTGATGCTGATGGCTGTTGACTGATTAGGGTGGTGATGGTTGAAGCGATTTTTAAAATGAGACAATAGTCAAGTTTTCCACATTGATTGACTCTTCATTTCATGAATGATTTATCTGCAGCATGTGATGCTGTTTGATAGCATATTACCCACAGTAGAACTTCTTTCAAAATTGCAGTCAATCCTCTCAAGGCCTGCCTCTGCTTTATCAACTAAGCTTATGTAATATTCTAAATCCCCAGTTGTAATTCCAACAATCTTCACACCATCTTTACCAAGAGTAGATTCCGTCCCAAGAAACCACTTTTATTGTTCATTCATAAGAGGCAACTTTTCATCCATTCTACTTCCGCAAAAACGGCCCCCTATTGCCAGACTTTCACCATCCTGATGCCCTTGTAACATGATAGCAGTCTGCTCCTAAGTTAGAGAAACTAATGTGGGTAAACAGTGGCTATAAATTAAACAAGTAGTCTGGGCTATGGGAAACCCAAGATGGTCACGTATTCTTCAAGGCTCCCTGGCAAACCTTACTTTTCAGCTGTTGTTATTCCTTCATTTCCCACAGTGCATTTAAGCTGGACTTCATGCAACTGTCCCTTAGTGTGGGCTAGCAATATGTTCTTGTTGTTGTCGTGTGCTTTCCAGATGAAGTGAAGCTTCCCCCTGCTGCAAGGCTGATGCCTTCACAGTGGCAAAGAAACTTTTAGGAAATTTGCTTCCCAGTTTGGGTCTAACTTTCACAATCTCTGGTGATTGAGGCACTCACTTCACTGAGCAAATCATGCAAGCCTTGACGTATAGCCTTGGAAACTTGTTGGCGTTTTCACTGTACCTATCACCCTCAAGCATCAGGCAAGGTCAAGGGAACTGATGAAAAAACTGGATGCAAGCAGAACAAGTCCATTGCGTGGGGCTGCATAAACTGAGGAGGATGCCTAATGCGGTCTGGGTTGATGTGTGTCTCTCTCAAATATGACATTCCAGTGAAAGCAGCCTTATGCTGGTATTATAACCAATGTTATAGTAATTTCTTCCACCTGAATTAGAATTCTTAACCATTAAAAATGTTAATTTCTCATTTAAAAAACGAAAAGTAAGCAACTACGAGTTGTTATAGCAGGCTTCTACAGATTGGCAAAACCATTAAGTTGTTTAATGATCTCTAAAAACACAGCCTCTTTTATTGACAAATATATTTTATAATTTTTGGAAACATATGCTTCCTCAACAAAGTGCAAAACGTTAACAAATCCAAATTTGTCTTTTAGTTCCTTTGTAGTAAGAAGCCAAAAGTAAATAATCTATGTTCAGTAATTAATATTTTTGTGTTTTATTTGGAAACGATCTAGCTATTCAATGACTAACCATCATTTTAATGTAGCTAGCTAATTTTTAAGTTTCAATTTACCAGAGATTGAGGAAGCAATTTTTAAGTACATAAAAAATGTAATTATTGCTAAAAAGTTTACTTAAAACACTTTTTATTCTATTTACAACTACTTAATTTATTAGTTCTCAACAATTATGTTTAGATTACCCACAAAAACTTCATGAGACATCAGACAGAATTATTATCCCAAACGATTTTTCTGTTGACAAATTTTGTAAGAGAGAAAACATGAACTTATTTCAGTAAACTCAGGTAAAATAAAAGTATCATAAAAATGTGTATAAATCTAAAGACAGGTCTTTTTAAGTTAATTAAACCAACAACTTAAATTAGCTTCAATACTAAATATTTACCCTGAACCTAAAAAACATGTGAGTTTTTATTATTTTTATTAATTTGCATAAGTGCTTAATTTCTTTAAGCAATTAAACAGATGAAAGGAGTTTTTAGGGGTAAAAATAGACAAGTTTAGGGAGATTTAGGAATTAAGGGATCCATGAGGGAGAACCCTGGGGCTGCAAAGCTGGGAGCTGCCAAAGGGCATACATTCACAAAATAAGGGGATTGGGAGCTGTCAAAAGGTATACATTTACAGAATAAAGGGAGAGGGAGCCACCCATTCTCAGAATAAAGAGGAAGGCCACATGGAATAGAAAAACAAAGGGGAGAAAAAGAGGGAACCCTCACACGGGGTTTGAGCTCTGAAGCTGCTATAGTGACCAATCAGGGGATATCAGGACACAAAGAACTGCAGCCTTTATAAACCCTAAGAAAGAAGGACTTGTGGGTCTTTCTCCCTCCCCACATGGGAGTCTGTGCTTGTTTCTCAATAAATTTCCACCTTTTCCTGTACCACCTTTTGTCCGTGGCTTCATTCTTCGAATCCACCTGGACAGGAACCCGGGAAGCCACCTTTGCGTCTTGCCCAGAGGAACACCACGCATTCCAGTTTAATTTCCAAGTTTCACAGAGGTCTTTGCAAATCAATTTTAGTAATATCCTCTGGAGGTAGACTACATGTCAACATAAGATGCATCCAAACATGTAAGAATTTTTATGAGTTTATCTGAGCCAAACTAACGGCAGCAGGAAGCAAAATCTTAATAGATTAAGAAAATTCTCCAAAATATGGCAGTTTTAACACTTATTTTATACATCAGAATCCAAGGGGAAGGTGTAAGGGGGTTACATGAAATTAATTGGTGATAGATTAGTAGAGGCAGGAGAAAGCAAAACAAGGAAATCTCTGGGATTGGATAAAAAGTAAAACAAATAGACACATACTTCTTTTTTCATAGGTGGATATAGGATAGTTAACAGTTAACAATTAACACGATTAACAATAACAAGGAGGGTTCTGTGGTCTCCTGCTCTGGTAAGAGACTGTGCCTTTAGGAGTCTGAAAAAAAAATTACCTTGACATCCCAAAGGTGTGTTATCCTAGATGCAAAGACAATTGACAGGCTCAGTTAAGGTGAAGATTGATATTTGTCAAGAAAGATACCAGCCTAGGACATGCCTATCCACCATGACTTGCTTTTAATGAGAAAGTTATAATTTCAGGCCATCCTCTGTGGTTATTTTAGCTCTCTGAATTTGCAACACTGCCATGCAGGCCTCCCCTGAGCTTGTCAAGTTCAGTATGTGACCCCTTTTTCTTCCATAATACATACATATATATATATATAAACAGATGCAACCAAAGATCATATAGTTTTGTTTTAAAATTTTAGCCATGAGACAGGCAGAACAATGCAAAACTCACTAGTTTATAAATAATGGAATAGATTAAGTTTATTTGTTCAGATGACTAAGGCTTTTACTGCTTGTGAAAAAGATTTTTAAAATATGTATTTGTCCTTGACGAACATTTTTAATACACTTGGAGTGGGATAGCTATGCTGCCAGTGGAAATGGAGTCTTTTCACAGAGTTGCAAGAAACGCATTTTGGGAGATAAACACATGGGAGGTTGAGGTATTGTGGTAAGATTTATTAGGAGAGAAATAGAAGGCTGCTCCTGGGCTCCAGGTGTCTCATCTCTGGTCATTCTGCTTGGGAAAGTCCAGCTTTGTCTTCATCAGGCCCAGAAATAGGGCCAGTGTCCAGGAATTCCGTGCCATTAGTTCAGTCCCTGTCTGGGCGAATTCATGAACAAATGTCCGAGAGAGAGAGAGAGAGAGAGAGAGAGAGAGAGAGAGAGAGAGAGAGAAATTATAACTTGTGATATATTATCTTGGGCTTGGAAAGGACCAGGCACCCTTTCAAACTAACAAATCAACTTCCCAATCCTTTGCAGGCAGGTGGGTTCTCTCTCTAACCAATCCATTTTCTAGATCTTCTGGGGTTCTGTGTCCCTTAGCCAATCCAATCCTTCCCCCAAGCTAGGCTCTGCCCCTTAGTTCCTACTGTGCATGTATGATAGTAGGACCTCCCCTGAGCCACCTTGGCTTCTACTGAGCAGAAATCCCTGCAGAGTGATTTCTCCTTTATTGTTTACTTCTCCCCCTCTTAGTCTGGGGAGTAGATCAGTTGTACCCTGGAGATATTGGAAAAGCCAGTCCTTCCTCCCTACATGGGAGAGGGAGGGATATTAATTTCCTTGGCAGAGAAATGCTGCAATGCCTTGGAGTGTCTGAAGCTGTAACTTCCATACTTAATCAGGCTTATTGTCTGATTCAGCTCTGTAGTTGATTAGCCTTCTTAATGTCTGATTCTTCTTGCTTCCTTCCTTTATTGATAACTAGCTACTGATGCTAACAGCTGGATTTACACAAGGGAGCCTACTCAGCTGTTTATCCATCTAACATGCTCTTCTTTATCATCATTTTACTTTGGTTTCAGGCTCAGGAGACTGTGTTTACATTTTTTAGTATTTGCAGGAGGGCTTTGGGAGTTGCTGTAATGACCTAAAAACTTCTATCAGACTTTGAATTTTAGCTTTTAATTCTACCAAACTTCCAGTCATAGAGTTATTAATTTTTTAAAGTATCTGGTCAATAGGTAGGCAGGACAAACAGTAAGAAATTCTCAAGCCCTTCCCAGATGGCAAAACAATTTTTTAAGATCATTTAAAACCTGTTTTTGAAGTCATTTTGTGTTTTAGAAGCTTCTGCATAAAAATCAAAGAATCTGCTGTCTCTGAGAGGCTTGGAATCCTCTATGGGATGGGGCTGGGGCTCTTAAGGTGGACTTAACTAAAGCAAAGGTTCCTCAGAATGGCCATTAGAGTTTTAAAGTATTTTGGGTAAGCTGGTCCACGTTATTAAAAAGGCAAAAAAGGAGGAACCAGATTGTTTGTACATGTAACCAGGTGGAGTTCCCAAGGCAAAGACTTCAGGTGAAGGTCTCATGTTAAAGAAAAATTGCCCTGAGAGCTGGCATAGTGGGATAAAAAGACAAAGAAATGCCAAGTATAAGCCCCAGGTAAATTCCTGTGCATCTGACCAGTTGCTGGGAATCCCCAATCTGTTAAACTGGCTGCCAAATTCATGTTGATTGTGTCACCATGGCAGTAGGCCTTTAGCTGTTGAAACCTTGTGTACTTATCTTTCCATGTCAATCATAGGAAAAATACAAAAGAAGGAAGGAGGCTAGTATAACAAAAACTGACCAAAACTGCCCTGAACCAAGATGGCACTGAATCTGACCACCAGAAGAGACTCTGAACCTCATTATACTGTAATTGTAATGCATTAATGTGCTAACACCCACTGGTGCTATGACAGATCCAACTCAAACCATGTAAGGAAAGAAAATGAGTGGTGCCTCAATTCCAGAAAGAGACTGCCTATTACACAAAAACTGATGCATATGTCTCCCCCTTACATATTAACCCCATAACAATCTCCCTAGACTTCTTTTTCTTTTTCTTAGTCCTCACCCAAGGGTATTTTTTCCATTGATTTTTTTAGAGTGGAAGGGAGGGGGCGGGGAGGTAGAAAAAGAGAGAAATATCAATATAAGAGAAACACATTGCTTGGTTGCCTCCTGCACATGCCCTGACTAGGACCAAGGATGAATCTGCAACCCAAGTACATGCCCTTGACTGGGAATTGAATCCATGACCCTTTGGTGCATGGCCCGATGCTCTGACCATTGAGCACTCAAGTCAAGGCTCCCCAGACTTCTTTGAAAAGAAAAGTTGATCTGTGAGTTCAACTCCTACTTCTCCATTCTCTGGTCATTGAATATAGCTTGTGCTGCTGAATGCTTCGTTTTTGGCTAGGTGACACTGAAGGAGAAGGAATCCTTGAGGGGACAGATGGCCCTTCTAGGAGATTGGGTCCCTGCAGTAGGGCCTGGATGATCTAAATTGGTAACAATGTAGGCACCTTCAAGAAGGCAGGGACCAAAGAGAGTATTCTCATAGCTCAAAAGCCAAACTGTCAAGACTAAAGGAAAAACTTCACTTGATTTAACCCCCAGTAAATTTCTTTCTTATGACAAATGACACAGAAGACAAAGAAAAAAACAAAAGAGTATGCAACAAAAATGAATACTTACCCACCAGGAAAAAAAATCCCAGTGAACTTACTCACTCCCAGGACACTTCTTACAAGTGTTAGAGCCATGAAAGAAGCCCCTTATGAGAAAAAAAGAATAGTCTTCATGTGGTAGCAAATCTAGGTTGTTCTCCCCCCGCTTCCCCTCATGAATCTCTTACAAGCTTAAGAGCCATAAAGAAACACCCTTCTGAGGAAAAAACAATTCCTTATGTGGTGGCAAATTCTTGGGGCAGTAGCTGCACATGGGCACTGGAACAAGCCTCTCTGGGGCAATTGCTCCACTCCACTCCTGCACTCCCCTCCCAATCTCAAATAAAGGCATTTGAGCTCAAAGAATGGGAGGTCAGAAGCCAAAGAGAAACTTACAGTTTAAGAGGCAGAAGTCTTTCAAAGAAGTGAGTACTTTTATTTATTAAAGATTAATCCTAGATCTCATGAACTTGAATAGCATTTGGGTTAGTCCCTATATTTCTGAGTTTTAAAATGTCAAATTTGAATTACCCTTAATAACTAAGAGAAGACTATCTGAAGAGATGTCTTATAATAAAAAAATTTACAGAAGACACCACATTGAGATTGTTAGGAAGGGTAGAGACTCAAAAAGGACTGGACCCAGTCCCATGGGTGGCAACTGAGATTCTAGATGGATATCTCAACTGCAGAGGTTACCTCTGAGAAGTGTGGGGTCTCAACCCCAGCCCAGAGCACCAGAGCCCTTATGGTTCCCACATAACATCTGGTGTGAAAATCAGAGGGGAATTCTGTCTGCCAGGGAGATGTGGGAATCTGCTCAAGACATTTGCCCTCTTAAAAAGCCAATGCACAAAATCTTGTTTGCATTCACTCAATCTGGGCTCTGTCAAAGGAAGGGCAGAGTGGACTAGAGTCACATGAGAAGAAAGTGAAGTTTGTGGCTCTGAGAAGAGAGCTGGAAAGGTAGCTGCCAGGATCTCTGAGCTGAGGTCCACTCCCACACCACAGATGCCATCTTACTGGGGGAATGCAATAGCCTCACCCTCTGTGGAGCTTGTGCCCTGCCGAGAAGTCAGCTTCTTGAGCCAAGGTATAGAGATCAGGGCAGATGCAGGGGGTGTCAGTTACTGAGTGCTATGGCTTTGAGACAGGGTCTATTTTTCCCACCTTCCCGTGAACCTGACTGGTGCTTTCCTCTAATGGGAAATCATCTAACACCATCCGTCAGGCTCCCAATGGCCCCACCCTTATGACTCATGGTGGCTCTACCCTGCCAATGGCTGAGCAGAATCTGGGACAGACTAAATTGTGTAGTTCTAAGGCAGGCACCATTCCCCCCACCTTTCTCCAAACCTAATCCACACCTCCCCCTCACAGGAGATTCACTAGTCCCAAACTCTCCACTCCTGGTGGCCCCTCCCTACTGACATTGGGCTCTGAGGCAGAACCTGAAACAGACTGAGTTGTGTGGATCTAGGATGGGAACCTTTTCCCCTCACACACCCGACCAGAGCAGAGCCCTTCATATGGCCAAATCTTAGTCTGTATTGGTCTGATAAACTCTGCTGGCCTCACCCTGACAACTACAGCAGATCTACCTAAAACATAGAAACAAATACAAAGAAACATGCCCCAAATTTTAAAAAACAACAACCAAAACAAGCAAACAAACAAACAAAGAAACAGGCAGGAGAAATCTCCCCAAAAATCTTAAATGAAATGGAGACAAGCAACTTATTAAATATAGAGTTCAGAAAACAAGTTATAAGGATGCTCAAGGAATTTAGTGACAACTTACAACAGCATGAAAAAGAATATAGAAACCATAAAAAAGAACCAGTTGGAAATGAAGAATACAACATCTGAGATGAATAATACACTGGAAGGAATAAACAATAGGTAGGATGAAGAAGAAGATCAAATCAGTGATTTGGAAGGTCAAGAGAAAATAGAAAATAGAAAAAAACACCAAATCAGAGCAGCAAAAAGAAAAAAAATAAAACACTAAGAATATTTTAAGGAAGCTTTGGGACAACATGAAGTATACATACATCCAAATCATGGAAGTGCCAGAAAGAGAAGAGAGAGAACAAGGAATGGAGAACCTATATGCAAAAATAATGACTGAAAACTTTTCTAACCTAGTGAAGGAAACACACACACAAATCCATGAAGCACAGAGAATCCCAAACAAGATGAACTCAGAGAAGCCCACACCAAGATACATCAAAATTAAAATGACAAAGTTTAAAGACAAAGAGAGAATCTTAAAAGCAGCAAAAGAAAGATAGTTGGTTATCTACAAGGGAGCTCCCATAAGATGGACAGCTGATTTCTCAACAGAAACATTTTAGGCCAGAAAGGCCTGGCATGAGATATTGAAAGTGAATCAAAGCAAGAACGTACTACCAAAATTGCTTTACCAACCAAGGCTATCATTTAAAATTAAAGGAGAAATAAAGTGCTTCCCAGACAAGAAAAAGCTAAAGCAGTTTGTTACCACCAAACCAGTATTTCAAGAAAGGTTACAAGGCTTTCTTTAAGAAGGAGGAAAAAAGCAAAACAGAGAAACATAATTAAAAGAATAAAATGGCAATAAATACATACCTACCAATAATTATTTTAAATGTAAATGGCTTAAATGCTCCAATCAAAAGACATAGGGTAGCTGAATGGATAAAAAAACACACAACCCATATATATGCTAAGTACAAGAGACCCACCTCAGAATGAAAGATAAACACAGACTGAATATAAAGAGGTGGAAAAAGATATGTCATTCAAATGAAAAAAAAAAAAGCTTTGGTAGCAATACTTATATCAGACAAAATAAACTCCAAACAAAGGCCATAACAAGAGACAAATAAAAAACATGATATAATGATAAAGGCAGCAATCCAACCAAAGGATAAAACCATTGAAAACATGCACCCAACTTGGGAGCACCTAAATATTTAAAGCAAATCTTGATGGACATAAAGGGAGTGATTGACAGAATTACAGTCATAGTAGGGGACTTTGGCATGACATCAATGGTTAGATCTTTCAGACAGAAAAGCAACAAGGAAGCAGCAGCCTTAATGACACACTAGATCAGATTAATTTAATTGATATCTTCAGAGCATTTCTTTCCAAAATAGAAGAATATACATTCTTTTCAAGTGCACATGGACTATTTTCTAGGGTAGACCCTAGAAACAAAACAAGGCCACAAAACAACTCTCAATAAATTTAAGAACATTGAAATTATATCAAGTATCTTCTCTGACCATAATGGTATGAAACTAGAAATCAACCACAAGAAAAAAACTGAAAAATACAAGACATGGAAGCTAAATTACATGTGACTAAACAATGAATGAGTTAATAATGAAATCAAGGAAGAAATAAATTTAAAAAAAAAAACTTGAAACAAATGAAAATTAGAACACAACCCAAAATCTATTGGACACAGCGAAAGCAGTTCTACAGGAGAAATTTGTGGCATTTCAGACTAATCTCAAAAAAACAAGAAACATTTCAAATAAACAATCTAACTGTACACTTAAAGGAGCTTAAAAAATAACATACAAAGCCCAAGGTGAGTAGAAAGAAGAAAATAATAAAGATTATAGCAGAAATATAAAAACAGAGTAAAAAAAAAATACAAAAGATCAATGATACCAAGAGCTAGTTCTTTAAAAAGATAAACAAGATTGACAAATCTTTAACCAGACTCATTAAGAAAACAGAGAGAAGACCCAAACAAATGAAATCAGAAATAAAAAAGGAAAAGTAAAAACTGACATCACAGAAATGCAAAGGATTATAAGAAAATATTATGAACAACTATATGCCAGCAAATTGGACAGTCTGGATAAAACAGATAAATTCCTAGAAACATATAATCTTCCAAAACTGAATCAGGAAAAATAAAAGAATCTGAATAGACAGATTACAACTAGTGAAATCAAACAGTAATCAAAAAACTTACAACAAACAAAAGTCCTGAACTGGATGACTTCACAGGTAATGTTACCAAACACTCAAAAAAGAACTAACACCTATCTTTCTTAAACTATGCCAAAAAATTCAAGAGGAAGGAAGAGTCCCAAGTCGTTTTACAAGTCCAGCATTATCCTAATTCCAAAACCAGATAAAGACACTACAAAGAAAGAAAATTATAGGCCAATATTCCTGATGAACATAGATACTAAAATCCTTAAAAAATATTAGCAACCAAATCCAGCAAAATATTAAAAAGGTCAGACACCACGATGAAATGGGCTTTATTCTGGGATGCAAAGTTAGTACAATATCTACAAATCAATAAATGTGATACACCACAGAAAAAATGAACACTTAAAAACCACATGTTCATATCAATAGAATCAGAAAAAGCATTTGATAAAATCCAGCACCCTTTTATGATAAAAAAAACAACAACAACTTTCAGCAAAGTGAGGATAGAGGGAACATACCTCAATGTAATAAAGGCCATAATGACAAACCCATAGTCAACATCATACTCAATGGTCAAAACTACAAGTGTTTCCCTTAAAATCAGGAACAAGACAGGGATGTTCACATTCACCACTCTTATTCAACATAGTACTTGAAGTCCTAGCCACAGCAATGAGACAAGAAGAAATAAAAGGTATCCAAACTGGGAAGGAAGAGGTAAAACTGTCATTATTTGCAGATGACATGATACTGTATATAGGAACCCTAAAGATTCCACCAAAAATTACTAGAACTGATAAATGAATTCGGTAAAGAAGCAGGATACAAAATAAATATCCAGAAATCAGTTGCATTTTTATATATCAATAATGAACTATCAGAAGGGGAAATTATAAAAACAATCCCATCAATACTTGCATCAAAACGAATAAATTTAACCAAGGATGAAAAAGACCTGTACTCAGAAAATTATAAGATACTAAAGAAAGAAATGGGAGAATATACAAATAAATGGAAACATACATTGTCTTCATGGATAGGAAGAATTAACATAATTAAAATGTCCATTCTACACAAAACAATCTGTAGATTCAATGTAATTTCTATCAAGGTATCAATTGTATATTTCACAGAACTAGAATAAATATTTCAAAAATTTATATGCAACTACAAAAAAAACAAATAACCACAGCAATCTTGAGAAAGAAAAACCAAGTTGGAGGAATCATGCTGCCTGATATCAAACTATACTGCAAGGCCATAGTAATCAAAACAGCATGGTATATAAACAGGTATATAGATCAATGGAACGTAAAGAGAGCCCAGGAATAAACCTGCACTTTTATGGTCAATTAATACTTGACAAAGGAGGCAAGAACATACAATGGGATAAAGGTGGTCTATTCAATAAATGGTGTTGGAAAAACTGGACAGACATGTACAAAAAATGAAAATAGACCACCTTCCTACATTACATACAAGAATAAACTTAAAATGGATTAAAGACTTAAATGTTAGTCTCAAAACCATGAAAATCCTAGGGTAAAACATAGGCAGTAAAATCTCAAACATCTCTCATAGCAATAGTTTTTCTGATATAACTCTTTGGGCAAGGGAAACAAAAGAAAAAATGGACAAATAGGACTACATTGAACTAAAAAGTTTTGGCAGAGCAGAGGAAGCCATCAATAAGATGACAAGACAACCCACTGAATGGGAGAACATATTTGCCAATGATACATCTGACAAGGAGTTAATATCCAAAATATATAGAGAACTTATATAACTCAACACTAAAGAAGCAAACAATCCAATTAAAAATGGGCATACAATCTGAATAGACACTTCTCCAAAGAGGACTTACATATGACCAATAGACATGTGAAAAAATACTCAATGTCACTAATCATCTGAGAAATGCAAATTAAAACCACAATGCGATATCACCTCACACCTGTCATCAACAAAAAATGAACAACATGTGGGCAAAGATGTTGAGAAGGGTGACTTTTGGTGGGAATTCAGATTGGTGCAGCCACTGTGAAAATCAGTATGTAGTTACCTTAAAAAATTAAAAATGGAAATGCTTTATTACCCAGCGATTTCACTTGTTGGAATATATCTGAAGAAACAAACAAACAAAAACTCATTTGAAAAAATATGTGCACCCCATATTCACTGCAGTGTTATTTACAATAGCCAAGCTTTGAAAGCAGCACAAGTGGCCATCATCAGATGAGTGGATAAAAAAACTGTAGTACACTTATACAATGGAAAACTACTCAGCCATAAAAAAAAAAAAAAAGGAAATCTCTCCACTGTGATAACATGGATGGACCTGGAGACAATTATGCTGAGTGAAATAAACCAGTCAGAGAAAGATAAGTACCAGAGGATTTCACTTATATGTGCAATTTAATGAACCAAATAAATTAACAAACATGATAGAAGCAGACTCATAAATAGAGAGCAGACAGACAGCTGTCAGAGGATGAGTGTTAGGGGAGCTGCTTGAAAAAGGTGAAGGAATTAAGAAAAAAAAAAAAACACCTTATAGACAAGAGCCTGGTGATTTCTAGAGAGAAAGGTGGATGTGGAATTTAGAAGAGGGTAAAGGGGGATAAATGGTGATGGAAGGAGACTTGACTTCCATCACAATACAATATACAGATTATGTATTATAGAATTTTACACCTGAAATCTATATAATTTCATCCCAACAAATTCAATAAATAAATTTAAAATGATATAATAAAAACCAATCCTTACAAGTGTTTGCCTTCAAAACAATTCATTTTAATTTGTTAAATTAATTTTAATGATACTATCTGAGGTAGAAAAACATTTAACATCTACAACACATGTAGACAATACACAGATGCAAACAAAGACCTTTAAATTACTAATATTTTTTGAAAAGCCACCCAAGATTTCTCATACACCCAAAGTCCAAATATTTTCTCCTTTATCTTTTTTTTTTATGGTGAGAAATATTTGCATTTTTTAAAATGGCCCTTAGGTCCTAGAGAAGATGGAGGTAGAAAATCTACATTACAAAGACATTAAGAAGATATTCATTTTCTCCAAGATGAAGTTTTGGGGGCATATTTGTACAATCTGAAGATATTTTTTCCATTGATTTTTAGAGAGAGTGGAAGGAAGGGAAGGAGAAGAGAGAGAGAGAGAAACATCAATGTGAGGGAGACACATCAATTGGTTGCCTCCACTGGGGTCGGGGATCAAACCTGCAACCCAGGTACATGCCCTTAACCAGGAACTGAACCTGCGACCCTTCAATGCACAGGTCGATTGATACTCTAACCACTGAGAACACCAGCCAATATGCTCAAACTGCTAAAGGAAGACAATGGGCAATGATAGATAATATATAAACAAAATAAGAATATTAATAAAATTATATAAAATATAAAGACAAGCCAGAAATAAATTCTTAAGCTGAAGAGTAAAATAACTGAAATAAAAAATACACTAGAGGGGTTCAAAATCATATTTGAGCTAGCTGAAGAAAAAATAAGCAAACTTGAAGATCCAAATAGTTTTAGTCTAGACCAGAGATTGGCAAAGTCATTAGTCAACAGAACCAAATAGCAACAGTACAACAATTGAAATTTCTTTTGAGAGCCGAAAATCGACTTCTGCGCATGGGCTACCAAGTTTCAATTGCACTGTACATGCGTGCCTGCACATGGTATTTTGTTGAAGAGCCACACTCAAGGGGCCAAAGAGTCGCACTTTGCCGACCACTGGTCTAGACAGAAAGAAGAATGAAGAAAAGTAAAGTTTAAGGGATCTGTGTGGCACTATCAAGTGGAGTAACAAACATGTGGGAATCTCAGAAAGAGAGACATGGCAGAAAGAATTTTTGAAAACATATGACCGAAAATGTCCCAAATTTAACAAAATTTATAATTTTACAAATCCAAGAAGCTAAACAAGCAATAGGACAGATTAAAACAGAGTCATAGTGATACACATTGTAATCAAGTTGTCAAAAGACAAAGACAATGATAGAATCTTCAAAGCAGCAAGAGAGAAGTGGCATGTCATGTACAAAGAATTCTTAACATGATTTTACTTTATATTTCATCAGAATCCTTGGAGATCAAAAGACAATGGATCAATATATTCAAATCACTGTGAAAAAAAAATGGTCAACTGAGAATCAACATCCAGCAAAACTATTTCAGAAATGAGGGGGAAATTAAAACGTTCCCAGGTAAACAAAGGCTGAGAGAGTTTATTGCCACTAGACCTGTCCTGAAAGTAATGCTAAAAGGAGTTCTTCATGTTGAAATGAAGCTAGACAGTAACTCTAAGTCATATGAAGAAATTAATATTTTCTGTAAAGGTAAATACAGTGGCTATTATAAACATTAGTATTCTGTTGGAAACTGCCCATTGCCTTCACTAGCAGAAAGGGGTGGACAAGGAGTCTGGAAGGCTGGTTGACCTTGAGGCTCTGGCAAGGGTCAGAGCCATACACCCACTGTCTAGTTGAGACAAAGGGAGCTGAAGCAACTTCCACCTTTTAGTCTTATGTAAATCCTTGCTGATAGGCTATCATTGAGCTATTACTAGAATTGCCTGCCTAAGGGCTATGGGTGTGCCCCAAAACCTGAATAAAAGGGATCGAAAGGCCAGAGCAAAGCGGAGTCCTTCCTTTGGCTTCCGCCTGGCCCCCAATTTCCAAATTATTATCTTGCCTTGTCTCTTTCATTTGAGTGCAGCCTCCTCCAGAAACCGAACCCAAACCCTGAACCACGAGGGATGTGGGACACTCGCAGTATTCTTGTAATTTTGGTTTGTAACTTAATTTTCAATCTTATACAAAACAACAAATGCATTTAAAAAATCAATTAATCTCAATTGTTGTGTACACAATCCTACCTAATAAAAGAGTAATATGCAAATTGACCACACCTTCGCTATGCCCAAGCCACGCCCACCAGCCAATCAGGGCGAGTATGCAAATTAACCCAACCAAGATGGCAGTTAATTTGCATACATAGGCGCCCTGAGTGGACCCCCTGCGATCCATCGCAGGGAGCTGGGTGTCTGCTCTGGCCCCAGGCCGAAAGCCTCCAGCAAGGCTTTCGGCCTGGTGCCAGAGCAGACCCCCTGCAATCAATTGCAGGGAGCTGGGGGTTGCTTCGTCCTGGTGCTTTAGGCTTTAGACGTGGGAAGGGGCCAAGCCTACAATCAGAGGTGCTGGGGGAAACCCCTTCCCAAGCCTAAAGCCTGGGGCGGAGGCTTTAGGCTTGGGAAGGGGCCAAGCCTGTGATCAGAGGTTCTGATGGGGGGACCCCTTCCCAAGCCTAAAGCCTGGGGTGGAGGCTTTAGGCTTGGGAAGGGGCCAAGCCTGCGATAGGAGGTTCCGGGTGGGGGTGGGGAGACGACCCCTTCCCAAGCCTAAACCTGGGGTAGAGGCTTTAGGCTTGGGAAGGGGCCGAGCCTGTGATCAGAGGTACGGGTGGGGAACTCCTTCCCAAGCCTAAAGCCTGGGGCGAAGGCTTTAAGCTTGGGGAGGTTCTGGGTTGGGGAGACCCCTTCCCAAGCCTAAACCTGGGGCGGAGGCTTTTGGCTTGGGAAGGGGCCGAGCCTGGGATCGGAGGGAAGGGGAAAATATCAATGGAAACATATCCTTATGTGAGGATAAAAAGAAAAAGAAAGAAATGTCATATTCTATGAAAGACACATCTTGAAAATGCTTAAAGAAAGTTGTCATTTTTTCATGGTGAAGGGACTGGAGTCCGTGTTGATGAAAATACCTTGGCAGCTGTGGTGACTGGCAGTGGCTGCAGCAGAGGGGTGATGGGGCTGGTGCCTTCCCCTGATCAGCCCGGTCACCTCAAGCAAAGGGAGGCCAGACTGGGGCTTAGGTCTGCTCCCAATGGGGAGCGGGCTTAAGCCATCCATAGGACATTCCTTAAGGGCTCCCAGTATGTGAGAGGGGGCAGGCTGGGCTGAGGGACCCCTCCCCAGTGCACGAATACTGGGCCCCTAGTATACTGTATAAAGGTGAAATATGTGACATCAGAACAGAAAGGAGAACAGAACATAATAAGAGCAGAGTTTTTGTATGCTAGTAAAGTTAAGTTCGTAGAAATTCAAATTAGGTTGTTATAACTTTAGAATATTAAGTAAAATCCCTATGAAACCACAAAGAAAATATCTATAGAGTTTACACATAAGGAAATGACAAGGGAACAAAATTGTTTCAGTAAAAATTATCAACTAAACACAAAGAAGGCAGTAATGAAGGAAATAAGGAATAAGAAGCTATCACTACTGTAGAAACAAATAATAAATTGGCAGAAATAAGTTCCTCCTTATCAGTAATTACTTGAAACGTAAACAGACTTAAACTCTTCGATCAAAAGACAGAATTTGGCAGAATGAATAAAAAACAACAAACCCTGGTTCAACTATATGCTATCAACAAGAGATTCATTTTAGATCCAACGACATATGCAAATTCAAAGTGAAAGGATGGAAAGAAAATTCCATGTCATGAACCGATTAGGAGGGCAATATGGTCTCAAAAATGCATCACTAGGCAATGTTGTCACTGCAAACATAGGGTGCACTTACACAAACCTAGATGGTACAGCCTACTACACACCTAGGCTATGTGGTATAGCCTATTGCTCCTAGGCTACCAGCCTGCACAGCATGTCACTGCACAAAACAGCATGAAATTAAATCAAACACAAGAGAAAATAACGCAATCGAGAGATGCAGTAAACACAAAATGTGCGAGGCTGGCATAACACAGCATACTGTTTTACAGCAAATTGTTTTTTAGGAAGTAGAAAGAGCACACTGTAAAATTACACTGAAAGGTATAGTATAGTAAACACATAAACCAGTAACATAGTCATTTATCATCATTATCAAATATTATGCACTGTACATAATTATATGTGCTGTACTTTTATAGGAGTGACAGCACAGCAGGTTTGCTTAGACCAGCTTCGCCATAAACACGTGAGCAATGTTGCACTATGATGTCATGACGGCTGCAGCAAAACTAGGCAATAGGAATTTTTCAGCTCCATCGTCATGTTATGAGACCACCCTTGTCTGTATGTCTGTCATTGACTGAACGGGTGTTCTGCAGTGTGTGACTGTAGTAGCCAGGGAGAAGTGAGGCTGGTATACAAATAACAGACCAGACAGGCTTTACACCCAAAATGATTACAAGAGACAGAGGACATGATATATTAATAAAGGTTCGATACAAAAAGATGATATAACAATTATAAACATTAAAGGCCTAATAACAGACTCTCCAAATATATGAAGCAAAAAAATGGACAGAATTAAAGGGAGAAACAGACAATTTTACAGTAATAGTTGGGGACTCTAATACGCCACTTTCAACCATGGATAGAACGACCAGATGGAAGGAGGATGAGTGAGGAAACAGAGGACTTGGACAATGCAGGAAACCCTGTAGACCTAGCAGACACATACAGACACTGTAGCCAACAGCAGCGGAATGCAGGCTTCGCAGGCACACGTGGGGCCTTCTCCAGGATGCTCAGCATGTTAGACCACAAAACAAGTCTCCGTAGATTTTGAAAGATAGAAATCATACAAAGTGTCTTCCCTAGGAATGAAATGGAGTTAGAAATCAGTAACAGGAGTAACTGAAAACTCACAAACGTGGAAATTAAAACAACATACTTTTAAGTAACTAATGGGTCAGAGAAGAAATCACAAGGGAAATTAGAAAATACTTAGAGATGAATGAAAACAAAAGCGGAATATACCAAAATGTATGTCTACTTACAAATGGTTAAAATAAATATTTTGTTATATATTTTACCACAATAAAAGTGTAGGTCATATTTGTAGGAAGCGGTTATAGGGTTAAGCCTCGTACTGACCTGCTGGCAAAGTCGCAAACAAGTCCCAGCTTGGAGGGCACAGTCCTCTAAGGATAATTAAGCTTAATCTTGTAACTGCTCCCTAGATCTTTCCTGGGTAGCTAGTGGGCTGTGGGAGGGGCAGCAAGTGAAACAAGTGAAACTTACAACAACATTGTAGATTACCTTGTTTGTCCCTGATTATAAATAAAGCCTCAGCTTTGCAGTCTGGATCTGTTCTGTGGCCTCATCAAGGCACAGAAGATCCACCCAGCTCCCAGCTTTTTCTCTTTGTCTATCATTTCTCCATCCTTCGTCGCCCCTGCTCAGGCTCCCTGAACCCTTGGCTGTGCTGGCGCAGCACACATATTGGCCAGAATGGCCTGATAGCACTCCTTGCCAGAGAATGGACATCTGTCCTCTTCTTTCTCCACCCCCAAGCCTTGGCCCTGCCCCACTGTTCCCAGAAGTCTCAGTTCAAAGGGACACTGCCTTTGGGGAGAAGGTTCATTCACTAGCTATTCAGTGTCATATGACTCCCTAGGAGACCCAAGGAATGAATGGAGTTATTGCCAACTAGAAAACAGAAGTGGTGCTTGTGAAAGAAGATGCAGGGCCAGAATATCCTCAGGTTTCTCTTCTCCTTCTGACTCTCATTTCTGGGGAGCACTAGCAGAGAGCCTTGCACTGAGAGTGCTGATGGGGCGGTGACTGGAGACACGGGGTGAGGAAGGGTTCATGTGTGGCTCCATGGAGTCCCAGAGAGCACCTGGAGCGCTTTGGAGAGGTGGGTAGTGAGTTGCAGTTTGGAGCAACTGATAGAAGAGGAGATAGTAATACATGATTCACGTGGACAGCTGGCTGCACAGATCCGAATAGAATGCTATGCCATATTGGCTCCACGTTGGCTGAAGCAGGGGTGCCAGGTGGCTCCCTGGTGCCCAGGCCATGTGGTCAGGCTGAAGTCAGGAGGGGTGAAGTCAGTGCTCACTTGACTGTTTTGCCTGAGCTAAGGTCAGATGCAAGGAGGGGCTTTCTCAGGTCACTGCATTTAGACGATGGAAGCTGTGCCACATACTTGCTCAGGGCACTTATGGGCTTGGGGGCTGTCGGGCATCCATTTTCCCTTCCTAGAGTACCACAACTTTCTTTATCAGTATTACTTCTTCCTTATTGTCATTCAGTTCCCCGCAGTTATAACTGGGGGCCTGCGGTGACGCAGGCATGGGTAGGCACACGAACAAAGCTAGGTTAATGGCATGAGCCCTTTCTGGTATTTAAGTCATAGAGAGGGACAATAGCCTAAAACTAGTTGGGGTTTTAGTCCTTCCTACCAGTGTTGCCCTGAGATGGTCATTCCTGCCACCTGACACCTTCTGAAGCTGCCTCCCTTTTCTCTTTTCTAAGCCCAGTTCTTTCTGTTAAATCTGGAAGTCCCCAACATTCTCTTAATAAATTTTCTCTTGCTAACTCAACAAGATTTGGTTTCTATCACATATAAATAAACAACCCAGGCTCCCCTAGCTCTGTACAAAGGGCTCCCAGGGCCTTCGTCTGATGCTATTTCTGCTCATCCCTCTGGTCTGTGTGCCAATCATCCTGATCCCCAGTGATTGGGTAAGGTACCCCCTTGATCAGCCTTGGCCTCATGGGACCCAACCAGCCAGAACTCAAGCCAGGGTGAGAGGAGGCTCACAGCGTTCAGAACCGATATGGGAGATTCACTCCCAAATAACCTAATTCACTCCCCAACTCATATTTAATAATTATTGATCCTTTTTTTGCAGTTGTCAGTTTTACCTATTTCTGAAAGAAACAACTTTTTCAACAGTAAAATAGCAACAAGCAAACAAAGTCTTTGAACCACGACCCAGAAACAACTATCAACTGGCAGTAATGTCCCTAAGAAAGGACTCAGGCAGCCGCCTTCCCTCTTGTAGTGCATGCCTTGGCACAGAGTCAAGAATGCTCCAACAGTCTCAGGTGAGGAGTTTTCTGTTTAGTTATGACTGACCTGCATGTGAGCCCCCTTTCAATGTTTGAAGTATTTCCCACCTTTTGAGATGTAATGGGAGGCAGAAGCCATATTCTACTCAAGAGACTAAAGAGTTTAGTTGCTTGAGTTCCCAGCCTTGCTTGCAGCTAGGCATTTGCACGTGGCCAACCAGAAACACCAGGGAAGGGGCAGCAGCTGTGGCAATGCCAAGGGTCCCATGTCAGCCCTCCCGGGTAGCAGCAGATGGCTCCTCACTGCACGGGTTCTGGGCGGGATTTCTCTCTGGCCTGGTATGCCTGGTCCTGACCTTTTTCCAATCCTGGTTCAGTCGTCTTAGCAAGTTTGTGAGGCCCCAGTAGTCTTCCAGTAATTTCCTTCTCAGCTTAATTCAGCCAGGTTTCCTTTTCTGTTGCTTGCAATGACTATTGCAGACTGGTGCAGAGGGTCAGCAATCCTGACCCTCAGGAGGACCAGGTGTTTAGATTTGGGGAGAATAATAAGGTGCAAGGGCCTTTTTTGCTTGGCAAATAAGGGTCTCTGTGATTGTGCCAGCACCTGCCTCCTGGGCTCTTTCTTACTACCTCTCCTCCCCCAACCCATATGTCTCTGGTCATCCTGAACAACTACAGTTTACGAAGGCTGTTCCTTCTGTTTAAAGAGATATTCTCGCTCTTAAATCTCATCTGGTGAATGATCATCAGTCAACCTAAGGGCACCTTCTCTATGAAGCCTACTGCTAAGTAGAAGTGACCCCCCACACACACGTCCTACCCGCCTTTTCAATGCATATTCTGCACAGAGATTTGAGGAGAGCACAAATAACTCCAGAGCAGTGGTGTTTATTGGTCTCCTTCCCAAACTGTGAGAACCCCAAGAGCAGGAGCCACACATTATAATTTCTTTAACTCTAGTTCAAACAAGACTGAAGAAATGACTGGGGAGCATGCAGACACTGAGAAGCAGCTCCACGCAGCGTCAGTGGCTGCCTATGTCCCCCAGTGATGTGTGGAAGGAGAGGGGAGGAAAGGGCAGGCCTGAGGCCCTTTTATTCTCTTACTAGAGGCCCAGTGCACAAAATTTGTGCATGGGAGGGGGGTCCCTCAGCCCGGCCTACACCCTTTCATATCCAGGACCCCTCAGGGGCTGTCCAACTGCCAGTTTAGGCCCAATACTGCTGCGGGATTGGGCCTAAACTAGCAGTCGAACATCCCTCTCACAATCTGGGACCACTGGCTCCTAACCACCGTCCTGCCTGCCTGCCTGCCTGACCTCCCCTAACCCCTCTGCCTGATTGCCTGATCACCCCTAACTGCTTGCCTGCCTTTCTGATCACCCCTAACCACTCGATTGCCTGCCTGATCAATCCTAACTACCTCTGCCTGCCTGCCTCATTGTCTCTAACTGCTTGCCTGCCTTTCTGATCACCCCTAACCACTCGATTGCCTGCCTGATCAATCCTAACTACCTCTGC
The DNA here is from genome assembly GCF_027574615.1 of Eptesicus fuscus. NCBI lineage: Eukaryota > Metazoa > Chordata > Mammalia > Chiroptera > Vespertilionidae > Eptesicus > Eptesicus fuscus. The sequence continues at coordinate 9,938,425 of NC_072483.1, forward strand.
CTGCCTGCCTCATTGCCTCTAACTGCTTGCCTGCCTGCCTGATCACCCCTAACCACTCGCCTGCCTGCCTGATCATTCCTTACTGTCTCTGCCTGCCTGCCTGATCACCCCTAACCGCCTCTGCCTCGGCCCCCACCTCCGCAGCTTCGTCCAGAAAGAGGTCTGGAATGATGTCCGGATGGTTGTTTGGCTGTCCAGTCTAATTAGCATATTATGCTTTTATTAGTATAGATGGACTCTCTTAGATTGGATCACAAAGAATGGTGATCTGGAAAGGCTTTGTGAGCAAGTGTGTTTGTTTTCATCCAGCACTAAAGGTACCTTGTGAAGACTGTAAGGAATTTTAATTCCGAGAATATAAGGGTACACATAGGGCATTTCTAGCCATCTGAAGCCAAACTCTGCCTCTCGCCCCATTTTGACCACTTCTGAGCGGGAAGGTGTGCAGTAAGCAACACAATCTTGACCCCTTCATCATATGCTCTGACCCTTCGTGCTGCCTTCTAGATGAGGCTGAAATCTGGGTTTACACAATTCTGGGAACTGTGCTGAGTATGGTAAAACTAACTAAAAAACAAATGCAGGAAATTATATTATTAGTCTACAAAATTCCCAAGCTATTACTGTCCCTCGGTGTCATTTCTGCCCACAGAAAGGAGCTAACAAATGGTGATTGTGCAAACTGGATACAAATAAGGAGGGAAGCAAAGTCCTGATGCGGAGACTTTCAGGCTGGGCGGAGGGTGCTGAAGTAATCGCATTTCCGTAGACTCACTTCCAAAACGGTGGATTCTATAGAATCACTTCCCCTGCCTGGAACATTTGCATTTTAGGCATTTACAGGGGTTCATTCTTCTCAATAATCCCCTTTATATGTAAATGTCATTGTTTCTTTGTGACAGATGAAGAAACTGAGGCCCAGGGCCATTAAAAAGCATGTGCTGAGGGTCACACAGCCAGGTCCGCCTGACTGCAGAGCCCAGAGGTGCCACCACCACTGCTTGTCCCCTGCAGGGGGCCAGTTAGTCCAATGATGCGTGCATGAGAGGGTCTTGTCTAGAGCCGTGGAGCTGATGCCACCCATTGTAAGAAATACAGAAGCTGGTGAGCCCACAGGAGGATTATGAAATATGTAACAAAGATCTTGGACGCCCTTTCCCCCACTTGAGGTCCTTGCTCTCCCTCTGAAGGAGGCTGTGCACTCAGCACTTCCACAGCCAGAATTCACGCGAAGGAGCACCTCACAGAACGCACCGTGATCCAAATACCACGTTGCAGCGCTATTTGTCACAGCAAGAATCTGGAAGGAGTCTGAATAGCCTTCAGGATGAGACACAACCCATAAATTATAGAATCTTACACAGCCATTAACAAGAACAAGATAGATTTGATTATGTCAATTAGGGGAGAATTGCATGAGTTATAATAAGGAGAAAAAAGGAGCGGCAGAATAAATTAACAGTGTGACTCCATCAATTCATATTAAAAAAGTATATGCAGCCCAGCCCGTGTGGCTCAGTGGCTGAGTGTCGACCTATGAACCAGGAGGTCATGGTTCAATTCCTGGTCAGGGCACATGCCTGCATTTCGGGCTCAGTCCTCAGTAGTTGGGCTCAATCCAACTGCAGGAGGCAGTTGATCAATGATTCTCTCTAATCATTGATGTTTCTTTCAGTCTCCCCCGTCTTTTCCTCTCTGAGATTAATAAAAATATATTTTAAAAAAGAAGTAGAATAGTACACAAAGACCTTTCAACAGTGGCTGTCTTTGAGATAAGAGACTGGGGTGGGAGAAATATAATTTTTAAATCATTTTATTTTTAGTTTTAGTTTTACTACTATTTTATGGTTTTCTTTATTATTGTTTGAACCAAGAAGAATAAGCAAGAACAACTTTTCTATTTACTGAGAAATAAGATAGAAAAAAGCAGAAATTTTAAATCATTTCATCATAAGAATTGTTAGCCTTTGTCCTATTTACATACTCCTTGCATTGTCCTAAGTTTTTATATATTTTAATGTATTTATCTGATGATAACAAGGCTATGAAATTGATATCATTGTTAGCTGCCTAAAGCCTCTTAGCTATGAACTGACAGAGTCAGGGTTTGAGCTCAGGCACTCTGGCACCAGGGTTTAGGCTTATAACCACTACACTACACTGCCTTCTAAAGCAGTATAATGTATGCATCTGAAATAAAAAGAAAAAACTTGATAAAAGGTTAATATCTAAAAAAAGAACAGTCTACTGCCCCACACTTCCTCCCCAGGAGCAAAACTTTCAACCTCTTCCAGCTGTTTCTTCTGATTATTACCTCCATATTTTTTGTCAATATGTTTATGCTGCTATTTTTGACATACCAATTCTAGAAAACAATCTACTGACTTCATGTTATGGAAGATAAAGATTTGGCTCTCTTCCACTGCTACCCTTTACTCTAATCCTGCTCTCTCACAGTTTAAATAAATCTAAAGTTTAACTATAGTCAATACTTAGATCTCCGTGACCATGTACATGCTCATGGGTGAGCAAAGGCATCTATTACAATTGCCTTTCCTTTCCAATTTCTTCTTTCATGAGTTAATACTTGGCTTATTTTTTTCACTGGTTTCATTTTCTATGAATTCATTCTTAACTTTTCCCAAATGTTCCATCACATCTGTTTAAAAACAATAAATATTGCCCTGACCGGTGTGGTTTAGTTGGATGGGTGTCATCATATGCACCAAAAGGTTGCTGGTTCAATTCCTAGTCAGGGCACATGCCCAGGTTGCAGATCGGGCATGCAGGCAGCAACTGATAGATGTTCCATTGATGTGTCTTCTCCTCCTCTTCCTCCTCCTCCTTCCTTCCCCTTTCTCTAAAAATCAGTAAAAAAAAATCTTTAAAATAAACAACAATAAATTTTAGTTTTCAAATTATCAAATATATTCGACTAGTAGCCCTGAGCACGAATCCATGCACCAGTAGCTCTCTATGGGGCCTGGCCGCTTTGCACCCACTGCCCAGAGGCTCTCTGCGGCCCAGAGGCCCATCTGCAGCCAGGTGTGGAATGCTTGCCTCGTCACTGCGGTGACGAAGCAAGCATGCTACCAGGCCACTCACGCTGCCCGCTCTCAGTGGCCATCCCCCGCAGGACTGGGGGACTCCATCGGGGCTGAGAGGACTGGGAGCTGCCATCTTGTGGCTATGGGTGCCACCATCTTTGTGACGGAGTGATGGTTAATTTGCATATTACACTTTTATTAGATAGAATACCCTATGAATTTTAGTTTTTGGAGAGAACTTTCCCCTAAGTTTGTAATCAACTAATTGTTATGTTGCTTGAAATTTTTTTATCATGTGCTTATACTATATTAAAAATGTTACTGGGCAGGAAACGGGCCAAAGCAGGTCCTGCCTGTAGTGTGTGGGTTCTTGACTTCATACAGGAAAGATTTCACAACACGAGTGCAGGGGATTGTGAGAGTGCCATTCAAGCTGGGGTCAGTGAACAAGGTAGGGCTTAGGCTAGAAGGAGCAACAGGAGAGCTAGGCCGTGCTCAGCTTTGGTTCTCTAGAAATGTTATAGGAAAGAAATGTGCCTGGTGCATGAAATTCGTGCATGGGAGGTGTCCCTCAACCCGGCCTGTGCCCTCTCTCAATCTGGGACCCCTTGAGTAGGGTTCCTAGGCCTGGCTGGCAATCAGGGCCTATCCAGGCTTTCCTTCCCCCGGCTGCTGGCAGATGGCCCCGCCCCCACCGCTGCCACTGCTTGCCATCTGCGCAGCACTGCCCACAGTGGGCGACAGGCGTGGGGTGCGATCACTTGGCTGGCCTGGGCCTCCCTCTGTGGGGTGATCAATCGGGGGGGGGCAGATAGATTGCCCCACAGAGGGAGGCCCTGCCCACCTGCCACAGCGCTGCCAGCTGGGTGGCCTGGGCCTCCCTCTGTGGGGAAATTGTGGGGCGATAGAGGGGCCCCCTGACCAATCACATCGCACCCACCTTGGTTGGCGTGGTGCCAGTGCGTATCATAATGTGGTTGTCCGAAGGTTGGTTTTGAAACTCACATTGCATGGATCAGTTATCCATCCTTTTTATTACCTAGTAGTTTTCCATTGTATGGCTGTAGCATGGTTTGTTTAACTCTTCACTTGTCAATGGAAATTTAGGTTTTTGGCTAATACAAATAAAGCTGTTTGAACATTTGCATACAAGTCTTTGTATGGGCATATATTTCCTTTTCTTTGGGGTAAATATCTAGAATTGGAATGTCTGGGTTACATGATAGGTAACTATTTAACTTTTTAAAAAACTGCCAACCTGTTTTCCAATACAGCTGTACCTTTTCACATTCCCATCAGCAGTATGTTAACTTGACCAGATTAAGAATGAACATTATTTCTGGGTGTGTCTATGAGTATTTCTAGAAGAGCTTAGCATTCCATTCAGTAGACTGCATAAAAAAACAAATTCGCCCTCAGCCATGTGAGTAGGCATCATCCAATCCATTGAGGGTTGGGATAGAGCAAAAAGGTGGAGGAAGGGTAAATTTCTTCTTTTTTTCTTGAACTGGGGTATCCACCTTCTCCTGCCCTGGGAATGGGAGTTGCTGATTATCAGGCCTTTGGACTCGGACTGAATATACCAGCAGTTTTTTTGGTTCTGCAGACTTGCAGATGGCAGATTGTGGGACTTCTCAGCCTCCATAACCACAAAAGCCAATTCTTAGAACAAATATCTTCATACATATGTGTCTTTTAGCCTGTTGGTCCTGTTTCTCGAGAGAACCCTGACTAGTACACCAGCATCCTTGTTATGGTCACTCATTAATTTTAGCCATTCTGATAGGTAAGCAGTGACATTTCATTGTGGTTTACACTTACATTTCTCTAATGACTATTAGCATGGAGTATCTTTTTATGTGTTTATTTGCTATTTAAGTATCTTTTTGGCAGAGTCCGTTCAAACCTTTGCACATTTTTAAATTTAGTGACTTTTCTCTTTATTGTTCCATTTTGAGTCTTTATATATTATTATTATAAGTCCTTTATCAGATACATGGTTTGCAAAGATTTTCTCTCAGAATTGTTTTTTTTTATTCTTTTAAGAATTAAAAAGGAAAAACGATAAAAGAAAAACCATATTTCATCTCAGATGCAAAAAAAGCATTAGAAACAGTTCAACATCAATTACTGATTTAAAAAAAGAACACACCTCAACACAATTAGGAATATAAAGAAACTTCTTTAACCTAATAGAAAGCATTTATGAAAATCCCAAATTAAATATTATATTTAACTAGAAGCCCGGTGCACGAAATTCGTGCATGGGCGGGGGGGGGAGGGGTGTCCCTCAGCTTGGCCTGCACCCTCTCCAATCCAGGACCCCTTGGGGAATGTCTGACTGCTGGTTTAGGCCCGATCCCACAGGGATCGGGCCTAAATCGGCAGTTGGACATCTCTCTCACAATCCGGGACCACTGGCTTCTAACCGCTCACCTGCCTGCATGCCTGATCACCCCTAACCACTCTGCCTGCCTGATTGCCCCTAACCACTCTGCCTGCCTGCCTGATTGCCCCTAACCATTCTGCCTGCCTGCCTTCCTGATGACCCTAACAGATCCCCTGCTGGCCTGATGCCCCTAACTGCTCTCCCCTGCCAGCCTGATCTCCCCTAACCACTCTCCCCTGCCAGCCTGATCATCCTTAACCACTCTCCCCTGCCTTCCTGATCGCCCCTAACCACCTCTGCATTGGCCCTCACCACCATGGCTTTATCCAGAAAGACATCCGGAAGATGTCTGGTCTATCTGGTCTAATTAACATATTACCCTTTTATTAGTATAGATGATAAAAGACTGAATGTTTTCCCCCTTAAAATCAGGAATAAGACAAGTATGTCTGTCTTCACCATTTCTATTCAACACTGGAGGTTCTGGTCATTTAATAAAATAAGAAAAAATAAATAAATAAAAATCTCAATTGAAAAGAAAAAATAATACTGTTTTTATTTACAAACAACATGATCAACTATGTAGAAAATACAATGGTATCTATACAAATGGTACTAGAACTAAACAATAAATTTATCAAGGGTGCAGAATACAATATAAATAGTAAATTTATTTTAATGTTTAAATTTCTATATGCTAGTAATATGCAATCAGTAATATAAAAATTAATTACACAATGGACAATAGCATTATTATAAGTATGAAATGCTGAGAGGTAACTTTGACAGGAGATGTATAAGACCTATAAACTGAAATCTATAAAACATTGTTAGAGAAATTAAATAAGTGCTAAGTAAAGAGATATACCATTGTCATGAATCAGAACATTCAGAATTAAGCTAATATTTATTCTAAAATTTGAAAAAGTTTCTTCTTCAATTCTTAAATTTGATCTATAGAGTCAGTGCAATTTCAATAAAAATTGATAAGCTGATTATAAAATTTAATGGGAATGTGAAGTACTCAGAATAGCTAAAAAATACTTAGGGGACTTACTCTAACTAATTTTGACTTATTTTAAAGTTACAGTAATTAAGACATTGTAGTATTTACCATTTAACACTGTACTTCTTCAAATCTTTTGTTCATTTTATTATTGTTTTGAGAGTTCTTTATATATTCTGGATACAAGTCCTTTATCAGATACATGATGTCCAAAATATTTTCCCCAGTCTATGACTTAACTTTACATTCTCTTGAGAGTCTTTTGATGAGCACAAGTTCTTAATGTGGGCAAAGATTTGTTTACTCATTTTTATATTCTTTTTTAATTAGACATGCTTGTGGTGTCATATCTAAGAAATCTTCGTCAGACCTGAGATCACAAAGATTTTCTCCTCGGTTTCCTTCTAGAAGGTTTATAGCTTTAAGACTTCAAATTAAAGTCTGTGGTCTATTTAGAGAAAGTGATAAGCCTCAGGCTATTTCAAGTGATCCTGACCTCATACTAAAGCAACCTTTAAGATCAATGAGGTTGAGTGAATGTTGACAGTGGTATGTAGACTGCAGTGTGTTCAGTTGTTAAGTATCAGAACACCTATCTTGTAAGTAAAGTTGGGCAAAGGGGTGGGGGGAGAAATGGGGCTGGAAAGAGACTTTGCTTGGGGTGATGGCTCACAACGAATGTGTGTAGATGATGTTTTGTTGAGTTGTACACTTAAAAAAACTTGTATGGTTTTGTGAACCAATGTCAACCCAATAAATTCAATTAAAAATTAATTAATTAATTTTAAAAACCTCCTATCTTAAATTGCCTTAAACAGTGAGAAATCACTGGCTCATCAACAGCAAATTGAAGGTGAAGATGGACTACAGAGTTTAACAGCTTATGAAGCCACCAAGGCTGTATCCTGATTTGGATGCATCACGGGTCACATGAAGGTTGCCTACACCTCCTCACAGCTCAGACAGAGAGAGGGACTCATGGCTGGAAGTCCTCCTCACATCTCAAAATGGACCACAAGTCTAAATCTGCGTGTTTAGGTGTTGCCAGCGGTGGGGATATAATTATTGTGATTATTCTAGCTATGAGTCACATGCTTCACCACCACTGTATAGGACAACAGTTTCCCCAAAACCATGGACTGTGCAGGCAAGGTGGAGATGGTGAAGTATAAATTGAGGTAGCTCCTAGGAAAAGGGAAATGGGTGTTGAGGAAGCAACCTCAATGTTCGTTACAGTGGGTTTAGGGGCAGGGGCAAGGACAAAGGTCAGTTTTAGTGATGTCTTATATCTGAAATTATTTTCCATAGAAATTACTATTATTTTCAGATTTGTGATTATATATCTGGAAAACTGAAAAGAATTAAATGAAATAAAAACATTAAGAAAATTCAATAAGGTGACTAGTAACAAAATTATCATGCAACCGTAGCTTTCCTTATATAAAAACCCATCAGTGGAAAATATAATAAATATAAGAAAATATGTCATTCACACTGTAAGTGAAGGGGTGAAATACTAAGAATAACTGTAGAGAAAGAATGTTAAGGCTCCATGTGAAGAACACTTCGAAGTTCTACTGCAGTCCATCTTTCAGAGACTTGAATAAATGCCCTGGCTAAGAAGATTCAATGTTATAACCCTGCCAGTTGTCCCTAAATGAACCTATAAATCTAATGCAACTTCAATAAAAATATTAAAATGACTTTTTTGAAAGCAGAATATTAGACTAGTTCTTTCTAAACTTTATGTTGAGAATAAGCATGCAAGCATAGCCAGAAAAAAATGAAAATTAAGAGTTCTGAGGGAGGATTAATCTTACCAAATATCACAAAATATTATAAGGTACAGTAATTGAGTTTGTGCCTGTCTATTTATGACGAGGCAATAGCATTAGAAAAGAAGAGAGAGCCAACAAATATTGAAAAATATACATTGACATTCAGGGTACAAAAAAGGTATATATTTCATATTAGAATAAAAAAAAAGATAGACTATTTGAGAAATTATGCTCAAGCAACTGACTAGCAGCACCTTACCAAAAAAATGCAATGCCGATGAATCATAGATATACGTGTAAAATATAAGAAACTAGCAGCACCAGTAGGAAAAGGGATCTGCTTTGGTGTGTTTTGAACATTTTTGGAGAGGGACGAACTTTCCAAGCCAATCAAAACACAGGAGCTATAAATTTGACCACATAAAAATTACAGTTAGCTATTTGGGGAGAACATACTGCAAAATTGTTTTTGAAAGGATACACCAAGAAAAAATATTTAAAACATATTTCAAAAGGCTAATTTCCTAACTATGTAAAGCAAGCATGTCAAACTTGCGGCCCGCGGGCTGCATGTGGCCCACAACGAATATTTTTGCTGCCCAGCCAATATAATGGTATGTAAGAAACGTTTTAATAAAAATTTTGTCACTTAATTTTTACAATATCCTGTTATACATAATTATTAATAATGAATTACAATGTCCACTAATGACCGATTACTATGATTGTGATGCATTCATTTCCTTAATGCACCTTACGCTCAGACGCACCATTTCTCTCCACTAATACCAGCAGCGAATATTTTAGCAGCCGATTGTCACATCATTAGTCTTGGACTGACTTGTTTGGTGTGCACAACAGGAACTATTTCACTTTCGGAGAACAAGAAAAATAGGTTTATTTGCGTTATGCTTATTAATTTGTACAGTTATTCAGTGTCTGGTAAGTTAATGTTCAAGAAAAAATATTAATTTTTATTAAAATGTTCTATTATTTTATGTTAACAACTAGAGGCCCAATCACAAAATTTGTGCAGGGGGGGTCCCCTTAGCCCAACCTGCACCCTCTCCAATCCGGGACCCCTCGGAGGATGTCCGACTGCCAGGGATCAGGCCTAAACCAGCAGTTGGACATCCCTCTCACAATCCTGGACCACTGGCTCCTAACCACTCACCTGCCTGCCTGCCTGATCCCCCCTAACTGCCTCTGCCTGCCGGCCTGGTCGCCCCCATCTACCCCCACACAGCCTGCTGCTCAGTCGTTTGGTCGCCCCTCACTAACCCCCCTGGTCGCCCCATGCAGCCTGTTCAGTTATCTGTTGGGTCGCTTAGGCTTTTATATAGATAGATTATTCATTTATTTCATCCCTTTGTATTCAGCATGTCTCTATCAAAATAAATGTACGTTTTGAAGAAAATTTAAGCTTTTTTTTTTCTTTTTTTTTTTTTTTTTGCTACCCACATAAACTTAAACCTTGCTTATTTGGCCCGTGTTAGCCTTCGAGTTTGGCATGCTTGCTATAAAGCATCTACAAATAAAAATTTTAAAAAATGCTAATAGGAGAGACAAAGCACTTGAACAAGCAGATTGCAGGATGGGAAATGTCATAAACAAATGATGATGTAAGTCATATTTTCATTTCTTATGTCAGATTGGAAAATACTAATATATTTGGCAAAACACTATGTCAGAAGTGTAAAGAGAATAGGCACTCTCATGCAAATTGATGAGGAGCAATTTGGCCCATTTATGAAAATAGCTATCTTTTGATTCAGTAATTTCATTTCTAAGCACTCATTTTTACACGTGTTCTTGTTCATGTGTACAATGTCAACAAAAAGTCACTAAAAGGTATATTTTAAAAAGGAGAGACTTCATTAAAGCAAACCAGCATACAGCCTCCGTGGAGATCGAAAGTGCCCCTCCCCCGCTACCCAGACAAAGGAGAGCAGGTCTTTCATGGTACAAGTTCCCACCCCCTTGCCACTCAGGTCTGTTAAGCACATGAGGACTTCAGGTCTGCTCAGTTCAGATCAGTTGCTGCGGATGTAAATGAGGGGTATAGTCTGTGCCATTCTGATTGGTCAGGCCAGGTCACAGTCTGGTAGTACGGATGATGGAACAAGGCGCTTCTCTGCAGTGGGTGACTCAGATGGTATGAACAGGCAGGGCATACTGCAGACGCTTAAAAGTTCAGTCTGTGGTTCTTTCTGGAATGCAGAGTGGGTGACAGGCCTCTCTCAGCAAAAGGCTTCTAAACTCTAGTTGTTGTTTTTCTAATGTATTTTTATTGATTTCAGGGTGGAAGGGAGAGGGCGAGAGAGGCAGAAACATCAGTGATGAGAGAGAATCATTGATCAGCTGCTTCCTGCAAGCCCCACACTGGGGATCAAGCCCGCAACCCTGGCATGTGCCCTGACTGGGAATCAAACCGTGATCTCCTGGTTCATAGGTCAATGCTCAACCACTGAGCCATGCCAGCTGGGCTAAACTCTAGTTTTGAATTTAGGCCCAGTTAGCCAGAGGGAGTCCATCTTGGTAGATAAGTTCCTTCTTGGAGTTCCTTCATGGAGCCCTGGCCGGTTGGAGCATTGTCCCATACACCAAAAGGTGACAGGTTCAATTCCCAGTCAGGGAACATATCCAGGTAGCTGGTTAGATCCCTGGTCTCAGAGCATGTGGGAGGCAACCAATTGATTTTTCTTCCTCACATCAATATTTCTTTCTCTCTCTCTTCCTTCCTCTCTCTAAAATCAATTTTAAAGAAAAGAATGTTCACGGAAGCAGTGTTAAAAAAAAAAAGATTGAAAACAATCTGAATGTCCCTCAAAAGGAAGCCAGTTAAATAAATTGTGATCCATTCATACAATGGAGCCTTATGGCTGCACAATAATTTTTAAAATCTCACCAATGTATTTCCATTCTTGATATATATATGTATTTTTTCTTAATGCCCCTGGACTATTAAAGCAAATCCCAGAGGCGCTGGCTTGTGGGAGGTGCTGGCCCCGCCTCAGGGTCGGAAAGCCTAGAACAGAGGTCACGTTTCAGTTTTTATTTCTGGGCCTTACGAGGTTCCTAGTGAAGCCACAGAGAAATCTTGAAAGTTCAGCATTTCCTGAAATAGCAAGGGGACTTCTCAGAACTGCCAGAGCTGGATTTCCACATTTCAAGAACCAAAGTCTGGAGGGTAAGCTACGAGTAAAAGACAATAAATCAGCATGAAAGGAATGACTGAGGGGTGGCACCTCCTAGTGCCAGAGGAGGAGAGGGCGGTGGGGTAGGGGCGAGTGTTCTGAGGGGCCAGTCTGGCTCCCCTTTCAGGGTCAGAGATAAGATGGGGAAATCAGATAATCTTGGGACTCTTGTCCTGTGTTGTTTTTTTTTTTTCAAGATACTTCTATGGAGATGAGAAGTCTTCAACTGAATGCCATGTCTCACCTGGCTTAGTAGTCTCGGGAGAGTGGGGGGCGGTGACTGCTAAGCCAGGTGAGACATGGCATTCAGTTGAAGACTTCTCATCTCCTAAAAGGTAGGTAAACCTGAAGGCAGTCCTCAGACCCCACAGATCTCATCACCTAAAAGGTAGGTAAACCTGAAGGCAGTCCTCAAACCCCACAGATCTCATCACCTAAAAGGTAGGTAAACCTGAAGGCAGTCCTCAGACCCCACAGATCTCATCACCTAAAAGGTAGGTAAACCTGAAGGCAGTCCTTAGACCCCACAGATCCCAGTGTGGTATGAAGAAAGCACCCAGGGGACCAGGCCTGGGCACAGGGGAATGCTCCTGGAACTTAGGAGGAAAAGCCACAAAAGGCAGAACCTTGGTTCTCAAGGCCTCGTCTGTCTCTGAGCACAGTGACAGAGGGTGCCAGCACTTTGGGGGACCAGCCGCTCTCAGTGGATACCAGTGCGGGTGCTCAGGGCCAGCAGCTGATCACATTGCAAGAAATGCCCCCACACAAAAAAGTAAAATTGTGTAAGCTTGTATTTGCAATGGCTGCTTAAGAGGCATAAGAAACATTCCAGCTCTAGCTGTTTGGCTCAGTGGATGGAGTGTTGGCCTGCGGACTGAAGGGTCCCAGGTTCGATTCTGGTCAGGGACACATGCCTGAGTTGCAGGCTCGATCCCCCGTAGGAGGCGTGCCGATCAATGATTTTCTTTCATCATTGGTGTTTCTGTCTCTCTCCCCCTCTCCCTTCCTCTCTGAAATCAATAAAAATACATTTAAAAGGAAGGAAGGAAGGAAGGAAGGAAGGAAGGAAGGAAGGAAGGAAGGAAGGAAGGAAGGAAGGAAGGAACATTCCAGTGGTTTACCTGGGACCTGAGAAAGGGGCTTGCAGGATTGAGGGTCTGGCAGGGTCTGGGTAAGTTCAGAGCATCCCAAGGGATGGGTCAGTGTCATCTCCATTAGACAAGGCACTCACTAAGCTCAAGGTCACTGTCTGTCTATCAGACTGGGGGCTCTGTAAAGGAAGGAATATGTGCTCCCCAGCCATTGCTGGGTATTGGGGGGGGGGTGTCCCTGATTGTGTCTGCAACCTTGATGGTCACCTCACTGAGTCCTCCCCTCTGGCCACTGACACCTGTCCCAGACTCTAGCACTCTTATGCTGCAGACCATGGTGAGCATGAGCTGCGTGGGAACTGAGCCATGGCTGAAGTAGAGGGTCCAGAGTGGACCTCACCAGCTTTGCAGAAAGCGCAGTCCCAGAGTATGCATGTTATTAATAGCATCCTCCTTTACTCTTAAAAGTGTCCCTGTGTTTGTTTGTTTTAATATGTTTTTATTGATTTTTTTCCAGAGTGAGGAAGGGTGAGGGATAGAGAGATAGAAACATCAATGATGAGAAAGAATTATTGATCTGCTGCCTCCTGCATTCCCCTTGCTAGGGATCGAGTCCGAAACCTGGGCATGTGCCCTGACCAGGAATTGAACCTCGATCTCCTGGCTCATGTGTTGATGCTCAATCACTGAGCAACACCGGCCGGGCAGAAGTGTGATAAATGTTATGGTCACTATTTCTAAATAACCTGCAAACAGAGTATTTCCTAAAGATCCTGCGAGGGAGAGTCAAAACTTCTCCATCTTTGGTCTCCCAAATGCCTCAGCTCTCATTCAGCAAGCACTAATCCAGCATCTCCTGGGAGGGATATGGGATGCATCAGATGGGCCCCTGGCCTCAGGGCGCTTCTGGTCCAGCCAGAGAGGCAAGCAGTCATGCACAGAGCAACAAGCCTCCCCAGCAGGGGCTTACTGGGTGCTGAAATGAAGTTACAAGAGCCTGAGAATTCCTATTCAGCTTCCTCCAGGACTTTCCCTCAGGTAGAAATATGGTCATTGCCACAATGATAAGAATGACAACAGCTGCCCATTTGTGTGCCCACGTTCAAAAGGTAAGCACCTTTCTTGGGGAGTTTCTGGACTAAGGTGGGGAAATGACTTTGACTCTGCCCCTGGGAGAGCATAGTCTTGTGGGAAATGTAGAGCTACAATCCTTGTAATTCCCAGACTGATTAGAGAAATTCGCCAGGCACATCACCAAGAGATGGATATACATTCTTTACAAAGCCTTGTGAGATAATGGTCCTCATGCCCACTTTACAGATGAAAAAGCCGAGGTTCAGAGAGGGGATATACCTTACCAGGGTCACAGAGTAATTCAGTGGCATAGCTGGCATCCCAGCTCCAAATCCCATCATGGTGTGATGGACAACGGAATATGGTAACTGAGCTTAAGGGAACGACTGTACATTTCAATCTGTTTCCATCCGGAAAGACACAGGCTTTTCCACGCCCTGAGGACTGCCTGGTCGCCATGCCTGGTACGTTGTGGTCCCATACCCATCACAAGTCCTGTGCACTCGGGCGACTGTTTCCTCACCGCCACCAGGTGCTGCCTCCCAAACATTCCATTTGGCACCCTAAGTAAAGGCTGGGCTGCCAGCAGCACTAAGGGCTAGGCTCGATCTCCACAAACACGTTAGCAATTCTAATGATGCTGACTGAGGTCCCTTTTGGAATAATAGTCTGATTTCCTCACCTTATTAATTTTTAAATCTTGTTAAATTGTCTGTCTCTCCAGGAAGACTCCAATCTTTTTTGGAGCAAGTTAATAGTGAAGCCAGGTGGGTGGGGAAGGGTCAGAGACTGGCGTGGGTCTGCCTGAGTACGGAGCCCGCTCCTCACATCTCTGACCAGCATTCGTGACTGGCCCCATGATATTATTGCCCTGGTTACTGATCAGTATCCCTGGTGCTCTGGCCATACACGCATGAGTCAGCAAACAGCCATCCTCAGCATTTGCTTAGTTTAGGGTGTTAGCCACAGGACAACCACTACCTAAGGGACTTGTAATCTTTTTTTTTTTTTTTAACATATTTTATTGATTTTTTTACAGAGAGGAAGGGAGAGGGATAGAGAGCTAGAAACATCAATGAGAGAGAAACATCGACCAGCTGCCTCCTGCACACCCCCCACTGGGGATGTGCCCGCAACCAATGTACATGCCCTTGACCAGAATCGAACCTGGGACCTTTCAGTCCGCAGACCGACGCTCTATCTACTGAGCCAAACCGGTTTCAGTGGGACTTGTAATCTTGTTAGAGAGATAAGAATCCAGGCTCTGAAACAATCAAGGTTACGTACAAGGAGCAACAAAGGACCACACAGGAGAGCAAATAAAAGCCATTTCCCTTTTCAGAAGAATGTTCTTTCCTCCAGAACAGAGGGAAGTGGGTTTTGACAATGATCTTGGCTGAAACCTCAGGCCACAGATCATTGGGAAATCATGAACGGAGCTCTGGCATCCTGGAAACCTAGAGTGCCTGTCCACATTGATCTAATGACTCAAGAGAATCCAACTTCCTCTCCTTAAACTGTGTAGACATGGTCCCAGCTTCTAGAAACCCTTTGAGCATTGGCTGGACAGTGTCCAGGTATCTGGCTGAACCTTTCCTTATCCCAGCAGATATCTGAAAGTCAGAGACAGTGTGGTGTTACCCTAGAATACTCTAAAGGCCTTCAGTCTTTATTTTTTAAATTTTTATTTGTTAATTTGAGAGAGAGAGAGAGAGAGAGATAGATAGATAGAGAGAGAGAGAGAGAGAGAGGGAGAGAGAGAGAGAGAGAGACATCAACTTGTTGCTCCACTTGTTCATGCACTCATTGTTGATTCTTGAACATGCCCTGCCTGCAGATTGAACATGCAACCTCGGTGTATTGGGACGATGCTTCAACCAACTTAGCCACCTGGCCAGGGCCAAGGCCCTCAGTCTCCATAGAAACTGGATCCTCTCACTAATCTGGTGTTTTCTTCCTGGGTCATGGGGGATTTACTTCTCAGCTCCCTTGATTTCCTTGGAGCCAGGAGACTAGTTCTGGCGAATGGCCCGCAAACACAAGCTACATGTGGTTAGAAGCGGGTGTGAGTGCTCCATTCTCTGTTGCTCTGGTGCAGTGACGCAGGAAGCCACGTGCAAGGATAGTCAAGTTACAGAACAGAGAAAGTATGGATAGGTCAGTCATCACATGGAGGACAGCTGTCCACCAGGAGTCTATGATGAGCAAGAGACAAACTTTGGTTGGGCTAAGCCACTGAGATTTCAGTATTGATTTGTCACTGTAGTGTGACCTGGGCTCTCCTGTCTCTGAAACATCCCAGAGTACTGATGGGAGCAGAAGCTGGGAGAAGGGAGAGCTTGTGCACCCTCTCCATGCCCCCTCCCCTCCCCTCAGTTATCCAAAGATCCACTGGTCTTTCACTGTCGACAATGGGACTTGTTTGATAGCCTTGCTTCATCACCTAAATATGAGGCCAAAAGGAAATGGGTCAAAGACTACCTAGTCAACAATGCCATGGAACAGAGAGTGAATCTGTGGCTTAGGAAGTAATGTGACTACTTGCCTAAGATCACATAACACCTGGGCAATAGGACTGATACCCAGGTCTCCTAGCTTCTAGGCCCAAACTTTCTCCTTCATCTCTTCCCATTGACCTGGGTCTTTATGTCACCTGAAGGCTGATAGGCATGCTATTCTACTTCTTTTGTGATAAGAAGAAAATGATCAAAATCTTGGAAATCAGAAGAAAGTACAGCAAAGACTTCAATGTGTACCAGGGCATTATTTAAGAAGCCTAGAGGGTTATTAATTCTCTGGGAGAATGTGTCTGTGTTGTGTACTATTTTATTGGAGCCTAGATACTGTGAATTAGCTGTAGATTTCTGTTGCCAAAGTAGATGATTACCCCAGTGGTTATATTTTACTGCCCTATAGGACATTAACCAATTTTAATTTAGCCCAACAATCAATGTTCTCTCTCTCTCTCTCTCTCTCTCTCTCTCTCTCTCTCTCTCCTCCTCCCTCCCCACCTCTCTCAGAATACCTTTCTTAATGGAATATATCAAACAAAGTTCCTCACACACTCTTGAAACTAGTTTCACTCCCTTACCAGTTCTCTCATCCAATAGTTATTTTTTGAATAAAATCTGTGACCCATGTTCATTCTATATTTGTGATGAAAATCACGATTTTAACTTTTTCAAAATTATATTCTGGCACTTAGGTTTTCAGTTCTGTACCACCCCCACTACCTAGCATAGTGTCCCCCTAGAGCTGGATATCATGAACGTCCACTCAGCGAGGGACTGAATTGGGGCCTATCCATCAAATTCCCAGATCACAGAGCTGCATTTGATCAGGGTCTTTAAGGCTTTGATTCAGAGAAGGTCTGAAACAGAAATCTCAGGGACCAGGACATGTTGGGGCTTTTGTGAGCCTTGACTGAACTTCCTCATAGGCACTAAGCCCATCTTCACATAGAAGCGTGGGACTTCCATCCTGATGCCCCGGGGGACACACCTCTAGCTCAGTAAGAGAGGCTGGGAGAAGCACACTTCTCTGAGGGCCCCTCAAACAGACCCAACCGTGACCTGCACATTCCCCCTAAAGTTCAGAGGGAGAGTCAGTCCTCCTTCCCCGCCCCCCTACATCCATCTGCATAGCTGGCCATCTCTGATAACTCACCCTGTCCCTCTCCTACCTGCTCGAATTACAGTCCTTCAGAGGGACATGGCTTATAATGGTGTCGTTCCCCGATAGAAAGTCTCATAAGGGCTTCTTGTTCTCCCTTCCACCTACAGGCATGGCCAGGTCCTTAAAAACTTAAGACAAGTTCGCTTTTCACTCTTCAATAAGGAGACCCTGATCCCAGAGGAAGGTCTTCTGATGCTGCCGAGCAGTTTCTTCCAAAGGAGCCGTGTCCTTGCCTCGTCCAGAAACGCCACTGGAGCTGCAGGCAGCTTCGCTTTGCCTGTCATGGTCTGTCCTTACCGGCCGCAGCCCAGTCTTTGTCATTCAGCACGAGGCTTGGATGGACGGAGTGCATCGGATCTAAAGCAGCTGCTTTGCATTCAGAGTGGAGATCAAATTAACTGCGCAGAAGTCAGATCTCGCACTGCTCGTGTTTGCTTTTTCTGAGCAGTGCCGAGGACTTGCGCTTTGGTACATCCAAATTCCTGACGGGCCAAGCGCCCCGATGGTAGATGATTTTGTGAACGTCGGCAGCTCCTGACGCTGCCGCAGGATGATTCAGGGGAAGCCTTCGTGTCCTTCAGCTGGTCACGGGC
The DNA here is from genome assembly GCF_027574615.1 of Eptesicus fuscus. Classification (NCBI taxonomy): domain Eukaryota; kingdom Metazoa; phylum Chordata; class Mammalia; order Chiroptera; family Vespertilionidae; genus Eptesicus; species Eptesicus fuscus. Next base: position 9,956,275 of record NC_072483.1, read on the forward strand.
AGCGGCAGGTGGGAAGCGGCTGCCCTGGGCTCAGAGGGCCTTCGGCTGGGTTGGGTGACTGTCCCAGCTCGCCACGCCCCGCCCCCAGCTGGGCCTTAGGGAGGCAGGAGGCCTTCAGAGGACTGTGCGCTGGACAGAGCTCTTTCCTGGGGTGGATACTGGAGGGGCGGGTGGTACTCTAGATGGAGCAGGCCTGGCCCGTTCGGGTCAGTGTGGTGACAACGTGGATGAGCTGGGAAATGAGTACGTGCGTTTATCACATCATTCTCTCTACTTGAATATGCTGGACATTTCTGTGGTTAAAAGTTGTTTTGTTGCTATTTTTTTAATGGAAGAGACTTTTTTTTCTTTGTGGACCAGAGGTCTGGGAGAAGAGGAAGAAGGACCTGAAGGTTCATTGTTAGAGAAGCCCCAAAGCCCGGGCAGGCCCGCTTCTTCCCGCGGCCCCGCCCCAGGGGTTAGTGACCTGCTGGAGGAGCCAGGCGCCCGGAGCCAGCCTCTGCCGCTGATGACACGGGCAAACTGCTTGAATGGGGACTTCCTGTGTGGCTGTGACGCAACATGCGTTGCCTAACCAACATGCATGCTACTTTTCACCCTTGCTGGCAGAACCCACTGTGTTCAGCAACATGCTGGGCAGAGGTGGGCTCACACCCTGGGAATGAATCCTGCCAGTGATTGGTTTAGGGGCGGCCATGGGACCCAGTTCTGGCCAGTGAAATGCAAGGAACAGTCTTTGGGGTGGGGCTGGACGGCTGAGAAATGTCCTCCCCTGTGACGGCCTGGTTGCACGAGGAGCCTCCTTCCGCTGCTGCCCGTGTGAGCTGGCATGTGCTTTCCAGGACCGCGGCCTCCCTTTTCTCTCTGACCGCACCTCCTGTGCCCTTTGCCCGCCCCACAGCTCGCCAGCTGCGGGCCTCCTTGCTCTCCTGGGACATGCTAAGCAGGTCCCACCTCAGCGCATTGGCACTTGCTGATCCCCTTCACCGAGAGCCGTCTCCTCGGGGTCTTCACTGGCTCCTGCTCTCACGTCCCTCAGCTTCTGTGCTCAGTGTTAGGTTCTCGGGGAGACCTTCCCCTGCACCATTTAAAGATGCCCTTCCCCTCCCCCTCCTCCTCTGTATCTTCACCCGCCCCTTGCGGTTGATCTCCACCACACCTGCCTCCAACACCCGGTGAAGTTTTCTTGTTGATGTTGTTCATGTCTCCCCTTCACCCACTGGATGAAGCTCCTCGAAGGCAGGGTTCCTACCAGTGTTATTAGCTGTTGTGTCCTCAGCACCAAGACAAGCGCCCCACACCTAGCGGCCCTGTGAAATATTTGCTGAAGGGATGAATGAGCAGATCCCGTGCTTGGAGCCTTAGCAGCCACCTGTGACCACGAGGGGAAGTGAAGGACACCCCAGAGAAACAGCCCGTCATCACCCAGCTGCTGACTTCGGGCTCTGCCTGAGTTCTTGTCATTGAGGTGATCATGTCCTGGTAGTTTCAGCCGCTTCAGTTGGGGAATTTTTTACTCGTGACTGAAAACATCCTAACTGACGCCCCCTTCAGAGCTGCTGGGGTGCCAGCCAAAGGAGGCTCCAGCACAGACCCTCCCAGGAGGGTGGGATGCGGCTCTGAGCGTCACAGGGTCCGCGGCCAGAGCTGCGCAGCTGACTTCCAGCTGGTCCCCAGGGCGCTCAGACCTCCGTGTTTTCACCGATGCAAGGGACATGCTAATACCTACGCTCACTGTGGACCAACATCCGGAAACGTCAGGCGATTCATGCTTGGTGTTCAAGAGGCAGCCTGTCTGTCAGCAGGTGGTTTGGTAGATGAACAATAGCGGTTTGGTGGTCTTCCCGAGCCGGTCTGATGTGTGGGAACACAGGCAGAGGAGCGCCTCACGCATCAAGTATAAGTGGGGAATTCCGAGGGCGGGGAGCAGAAACCCTCGCCTTGCTCAGGGGTAGAGTTCGCGGTATCACAGAGATAACCGGTAAGGTAACATGCGCCTTTCTCCTCAGGCCCAAACCAGCAAGGAAACGGCTCACACACACACAACACACACACAATGTGCACACACAACACATGCGTGCACATACATACACACATGCAACACAACACACAATGCACAATATACACACCCACGATGCACACATATACATACACGCACACATAATACACACACATACACACACAATACACACATACACCTCCCACACACATAAAAACAGTTACTTCCACAAAGAGACATATTCCCCTCTCTTCGAAAGAATGCAATGTTTCAGGAAAAGTTATTCTGAGACCAGACGCTCCCTGGCCTGTCCCCTGGCCATTAAGGTGTCAGAACTGCCACACGGGGTGGGGCTCAGCTCTGCAGGCCAAAATTCTGTCTCCACAGGAGGTCCCAGAGAAGCAGTTAGTGGAATGATGGGATGCTTTTCCCGATATCGAGTACTGGGTGTTCCAGATGTCCCCAAACACCCAGCTGCCCTTAATCCATTCCAATCTCCGTCTGTCATCCTTGTCTTAAATCTAGTTACAATTTAGCTGTCAGTTTATTTCCCCAAGTAAGAGCAGTAAACAGGACCGGAATGAATCTGTCAGCAAGTGCTCTGGTGCACGCAGGAGCTGTGGACGGATGGATAACACACTGGAAGCAAAAGGCCGGCTTGGCTCCTGGGCCTCACGCTTGGCTCCCTCCGAGACCCGGGGGCACAGCCTCGGGAGGCCTGAGTGCGGGGCGGAGATACATACTTTCCTGGCTGGAGGGGGACTACGCTTTCTCAGTGCTGAACCGCGTGCATGGCTCCCCATCTGACTCCTCCCCGCGGGGAACTGGCCTGGGTGTCAGAGAAGTTCTGGATCTCTGCATATTTACAAACCGTCAGGCTTGGGTGTGGCCAGCCCTGCTCTCCTCGCTCTTGAATCATTTTATAGCGAACACAGTTGGGCAGCTTCACAGGTGTGTCCCCCTCCTTTCTGGGAAACAGAAACAGGGCGCCTTGTGCTTCAGGGGAGGGTGGTCTCCTCGTGTGCCCCAGGGGAGGAGCTTGATTCTGCCAGCAAATCCATGTGGGCTCCTTTCCCCGGACAGCTGAGTGGGCATGTGACTCCGTTCTGGCCAAGGCATCGGGGAAGGGGCCTCCAGTGGGGAAGGAAGAGGCTCCCGGAAAGGCTACTCTCATTCTTATAAAGGGAATCCTCTCTTCTGGCCGCTGGCTCTGAGGGGCCTGTGGTGTGAGGATGTGATGTGTGGAGCTGCTGCTGCTATTTCGTCCTGCTGAGGGGAGGAATGGAAGTGCTGAGGATGGCAGGTGGGAAAACACCTGGGCCCTTGAGGACACCATGGAGCCTCAAAATTGCCCAAACTTGGAACCACGCTATTTGCAACCGTGTTACCAAGAGATAAGGAGGGCAGCCAAAGGGATGAGCCAGAACAGAGCAGCAGGAGTTCCCGTCACCCAGGCATTGCGGACCACCCGCGAGGCAGACAAAGCGCAGGCTTGGGCAAACGCAGAGCCAATGCAGAATTACTGTGGAAGTATTTGGTGTTCAGCCTTTTCTCCAAAAAGAATTCAAGTAGCCATCAAGGAGGCAGGGGCAGTGGTTGGACCTTCTTGTGGTTACTTTGCAGTTTAGTTTGGGGAGGGGCCTCGGGACCATCCCTGGGGCTGTTTAGAAGCATGGTATTACTTTTTGAATACACAGCCCCTATTCTGGGATTTTTTAAAATATATTTTTAATTGATTTTTTACAGAGAAGTGGGGAGAGGGATAGAGAGTTAGAAACATCAATGAGAGAGAAATATCGATCAGCTGCTTCCTGCACACCCCCTTCTGGGGATGTGCCCGCAACCAAGGTACATGCCCTTGACCAGAATCAAACCTGGGACCCTTCAGTCTGCAGGCTGACGCTCTATCCACTGAGCCAAACCGGTCAGGGCGGATTTTTTAAAATTGATATTCAGATATGAAATCACATGTTGCATAGGCATTGCGGCCACATCACTGACGATATCAAAACAAAGCAAGCGAAAGCTACATCGACCGAGACAGCTGCATCTTGAGCCGATTTGCCATTGAGCCTGCATCAGTGAAGACTGGGGGTCCCAGACTGGGCGTTTCCAGACAACTGAGAGCTCTTCTGCATATCAACCTTCTTTTGTTTTATTCCATTCATGCTAGTTTTCTAAAATGCCGCCTCCTCCTAAACAGAGGCCAATGCTTTCGTGGTGCCTGGGACTCATCATCGCGATGAGTGGTCAGCCAAGGGTTGGTACAGGACGCCCTGCCTTCGCACGCTAGGGTGTAGCCCTGCTCACAAGCCGGGCTTTCAGAAACGCCTGCAGGCGTGGGGTGCAGCCGGGAGAGAGCTAGTTGCTGTGCTTGCTCTTCACCTTATTATAGGAGGTGGTATTACCCTTGTCCTCTAAGACAATAAGCAACTTTATTTTTCACATATTCTTCCCATCCCCTCTTCTAGAGTTGTATTTCATGTACATCATCAGAACATATAGCATTGCCTGCTGTACTGTCTCCCTCACCAGCATCATTCTTTCAGATCCACAGTGAGCTCATATTCAGCACTTACCACCAGTCCTTGAGTTGGTGCCTCCCAGTCAGCCAAACATTGTGGTGGCTTGAAGCTGTTTTCTAACACATTCCTGTGAAACAGGCCGAGGACATTGTTGTCTCTCTTCCCACCTGGTAAAAACTACTGGTGCTGGTTTCACTCAAAGATCAGTTGGATCTCAGGTCACTCGGGGATCCATCAAGTGTTGAAAGCTTGATGACAATTGGATTTCCTTTTCCTTATGATGTATTTTGTCTGGATTCCCAATGGATTTTTTTTTTCCCTTTAAAGCCCAGTAATTTCTTAAAATATATCTTTATTGATTTCAGAGAGGAAGGGAAAGGGAAAGAGAGATAGAAACATCAATGATGAGAGAGAATCATTGATTGGCTGCCTCCTGCATGTCCCCTACTGGGGATCAAGCCCGCAACCTAGGCATGTGCCCTTGACCAGAATCGAACCTGGGACCCTTTAGTCCGCAGGCTGACACTCTATCCACTGAGCCAAACCGGCTAGGGCTAAAGTCCAGTAATTTAATAGACGGTGTCTCAGTGTTGTCATCTGGGGTGCATTTTCCTAGATATGTGCTATGTCCTTTCACGCTGCTTCAAGCCTTTTTGTATCTTAATCCAAGAATGTCCTTTGATATTTGTTCTGTTTCATTGTTTTGTTCTTTCCATAATGTTTATCTCTCTCATGTTTCCTGAATACTCTAAAAAATCTTTCTTTCTTTTTGATATTTCCATCTCCTAATTGTCTTAAGGCACTGTCTGCTGTCATTTATTACCTTTTTCTTCACTTCAGTTTTCATTTATAATTTTTTCTCTTATTTCTAATTCTTTTCTGAATGTCAACCTCTCTTTTCAACTCTTCCTTTTTCTACTGACCTCATTTCTGGACGTTCCTAGTTCACTTTTGTGTGGTCCTGTCTGTCACTGTTAAGTTACGTTAGTCATTTGGAAGTGGTGGAGCGTGGTTTCACCTGGTGTGTGGGCAGGTCCTCTGAGCCTGCTTTCATCACGGTGTGGCCACATTATTCTGTCCTGCTATTTTCCTTCTTATAATGACTTTGTATGTATTCTTTGGCAACCCTTTTCTGTTGCTCATTTTAAAGGAAAATGACATTTCTTATACTTCTAGGAGTGTGAGTGGGCCAGCACTTCATAGCTCCAACTCCCCTTTTCTGTTGCTTTTAGGAAGCAATCAAAAAGTTAGTTTCTGCCTTGTGATATCTGCCTCCTCTACTTCCTTTGTATGGGATCTTTGCTCTCCTACACTCCTGTTGCCCTGTCTTGCTCAATTCAGTTTGAATTCCACCCTCAGCACTTTCTCCCCAGGGCGCGGCTTCCTCCCAGAAGCCTTCCTGCATGTGGTTGTGTGTTCACAGGCCACACTACTCCCACACTCCGGCCTCAGGGAGGTCTCTGTGTGCTCACCCACCGCAGGATTCTGCAGCGCCCTCTGGTGTCCGCTGTTTTGCCCTGAGCACTGTGGTGGACTGGAGTTGTGCTCAGGGCTGTCAGGCCTTGTCTTCCTCCTGCTTAGATGCTGATAACAAGCAGGTCTGGCAGCTGCCCATTACCAGATCTGCTTGTCCCCACCCACTCACATGCCCGGGTTTGTGCGCATATCTTTTCACTCAGTTTTGTTGTAGATCTGTCCATGGGCTTTTAAGTTTGCAATCCTGGTTGTCATATATGCCTTAATAGACGACTTACAGAAATGTTAAAACATTTCTGGCCCTGCTACAGCCATCTTGCCAGAATCTATCCCAAGTTACGTCAAACATAGCTAGGCTGCTGTTTTTTTTACAATAAACTCCTCAGAAGACAAGGGGCCTGATAACCCACCGCTTAGGGCAGACATACAGATTTGTTAATAGATTTAAAAGCAATAGTCATTTCCCTCAATTGGGAAACTAGAGACTAGGATATAAGTCTTTCAGCCTTAGCTCCTACTCAAATGAACTCACTTTTTTGGATATTTCTTCGTCCAGATTCCTCAGAGAGCACATCTGATTGTCCCAGATTATTTTTTTCCATTTAAGAAGCCCATCTTAGCCCTAGCCGGTTTAGCTCAGTGGATGGAGCATCGGCCTGCAGACTGAAGGGTCCCAGGTTCGATTCCGGTCAAGGGCATGTACCTTGGTTGCGGGCACATCCCCAGTAGGAGGTGTGCAGGAGGCAGCTAATGGATGTTTCTCTCTCATTGATGTTTCTAACTCTCTATCCCTCTCCCTTCGTCTCTGTAAAAAAATCAATAAAATATATATTTTAAAAAAGAAGCCCATCTTAAACAATCAAAGGATCAAAAAAGAAGTCACAAAGGAAATTAAAAATATCTGAGACAATGAGAATTAAAATACAATAATCCAAAACTTATGGGGTACAGGGAAAATAGTGCTAAGAGGAAAATGTATAGCTATAGACACTTACATCAAAAAGAAGAAATAACTAAAATCAACCACCCAACTTTATACCTTAAGGAATTAGAAAGAAACAACAACACTAAACCCAAAGCTAGAGAGAAATAATAAACATTAGAGCAGAGATAAGGTATGTAAATAGAGAATACAAAAACAATAAAGGAAATTAACAAAACCAAGAGTTGGTTCTTTGAAAAGATCAACAAAATTGACAAACCTTTATCTAGATCAGTGGTTCTCAACCTTTCTAATGCCGCGACCCTTTAATACAGTTCCTCATGTTGTGGTGACCCCCAACCATAAAATTATTTTTGCTGCTACTTCATAACTGTAATTTTGCTACTGTTAATGAATCGTAATGTAAATATCTGTTTTCCGATGGTCTTAGGCGACCCTGCTAGCGATCACGACCCACAGGTTGAGAACCACTGCTGTAGAGCCTAAGACCATCGGAAAACACAGATATTTACATTACGATTCATAACAGTAGCAAAATTACAGTTATGAAGTAGCAACGAAAATAATTTTATGGTTGGGGGTCACCACAACATGAGGAACTGTATTAAAGGGTCGCGGCATTAGAAAGGTTGAGAACCACTGATCTAGATTGACTAAGAAAAGAAGAGAGAAGACTCATCTCAATTAATTTGGGAGTTGGGGGGGGGCGGTGCGGGCAAGGATAGGGGAAGCATTTGACAAAATTCAATAGCCTTTCAAGATGAAAAGAAAACACATTTAACACACTAGGAATAGAATAAACTATTTCAACACAATAAAGGCCACATATGAAAAGCCTACAGCTAACACCAGACTCAGTGATAAAAGACTGAAAGCTCTTCCTCTAAGATCAGGAGTAAAACAAAGGTGACTGCTTTTATTGCTTCTATTTAACATAGAACTAGAAATTCTAGCCAGAGCAAATAGACAAGAAAAAGCAATAAAAGGCATCCAAATAGAGGAGGAAGAAACAGAACGGTCCCTATTCACAGATTATTTGATTTTATATGTAGAAAATCCTAAACAAATTTTCTAATAAAAAAAAAAGTGTGTTAGAACTAATAAATAAATTCAACAAAAATGCAAGATACAAAATTAACACGCAAACAGGTACATTTTTACTAGTATACCCTAACAAAGAATGATCTGAAAAGAAAATTAAGAAAACAATTTCATTTACAATAGCATCAAAAAAAGACTAAAATAGGGGGGGGCGGGGAGGGGGAAAAAAAGACTAAAATACTTAGGAATAAAATCAACTAAGGAGGTGAAAGATCTGTACAATGAAAACTATAAAGTATTTATCAAAGAAATTGAAGAAGACACAAATAAATGGAAAGGTATTCTGTGTTTATAGATTAGAAGACTTAATAGTTGTAAAATGTCCATATTACTCAAAGCAATCTACAGATTCAATGCAATCCTCAAAAAAAAAAATCCTAATAGTATTTTTAGCATAATCAGAAAAATCCATCTCAAAATTCATATCATGTCTTAAGGGGCACCAAAAGCTAAAACAATCTTTGGGGGAGGGAACAAAGTTGGAAGTCTCACACTTTCTGATTTAAAAACTTATTACAAAGCTGTAATCATCAAAATAGCATTGGACCAGCATAAAGACAGACCTCATCCCCTAAGAAAACAACCCACAGTGGAATAGGTTAGAGAGCCCAGAAATAAACCCTCAGACATATGGTTAAATGATTTTCAACAAGGTGTCATGACCATGCAATGGGGATAGGAAAGTCTTTTCAGCAGTGGTTCTGGGAAAACTGGATGTTTACATGCAAACCAATGAAATTTAACCCCTACTTAACACCATATACAAGGTTAACTCAAAATGGCCCAAAGACCGAAATGAAAGAGGTAAAATGACATCTTAGAAGAAAATAGAAAGGAAAGGCTTTTATGACATTGAATTTAACAATGATTTTTTGGATATGACACCAAAAAAGCACAGGAAACAAAAGTAAAAATAAATTGTACTACATAAAAATTAAAAACTTCTGTGCATCAAGGGACACAATCAACTGAGTGGAAAGGCAACGTATGGAATGGGAGAAAATATTTGCAAGTCATATATCTGATAAGGGGTTAGTATCCAGAATGCATAAAAAATATTACTCAATTACAGCCAAGAAAAACCCCACTAAACTAACAACCCAATTTAAAAAACTTGAATAGACATTTCTCCTAAGAAGATATACAAATGGCCAAAAAGCAAATGAAAAGATGTTCAACATCACTAATCATTAAGGAAATGTAAATCAAAACCACAATGAGGTACTACCACACACACATTAAGATGGCTGCTATCAGCTCTGTGATTTTATGATTTTAAGAAACATGTTTAAGTAGATCAGATTATCTCAGCCTTGGCACTCTTGACATTTTGGATCAAAAATGTCTCCAGACATTAGCATATGTCCCTTGGAATACCAAGTTGCCCCAGCAGAGAACCACTGGACTCGGTCACACAAAAATAAGTGAAGAGCCTGCTTATCCCATAAAGTGTGTGAGAAATTCATCCTTAATAAAAGCATCCTTCAAAGTGTTGTGTTTAAGGAATCGTACAGAGCTATTTTGCATTCATTATCAGCAAGAGGTAAAGTTTTTCTTTAGAATTCTCTTACCCTCCCCTTAAGAATAGCCCTGTATTTTTCTCTTATAAATGATGAATTCACATACACACATACCCCTTCCCTAGGCATATAGTGGCTTTTCTTTCTACTGCCATTCAAACATGATTTCAAGAAAAAAAAAAAACTGATTGAAAATTTAAAACATGGTACAGGAGTAATATGACGTATGAAACTAAACTGGGACCCAAGCAACCTGGGTTCTAGTCTCCACTCTGTCACAGCCAATCCTGTCACTCTGAGCAATTCAGTTATTCTGGGCCTTTATCATTCCCTCTGCAAAGGTGAACATTGGATCAGATGGTTTTTCTTCACTTGTTCTCATTAATAGGTAAATGACTAACACAGCAAGCTTTGTTGGTTGCATACGTACTGCAACAAGGTGGTTGCAGCAAAGCAATAATGTGCAACAAAGTAGTTGTATCATTGCTGGAAATGATACTTTCACTAAAGCAAGGAAAACATCTAGCCTTGAATGCCAGACTGAGGATTCTACATCTGTGTAAGATGAGAAACATAGAAGGTTCTAGAACCCACATTCAGTCATGGAATGTAAGGTCATCATAGTGGGAAGACATGTTAGAGAACACCCTGTCCTCTACTCTCATTTTATTTTATTACTAGCGGCCCCGTGCACAAAATTTGTGCACTCAGGGTGGCGGGTGGGTGGGTGGGTGGGGTCCCTCAGCCTGGCCTGCACCCTTTCACAGTCTGGGAGCTCTCAGAGGATGTCCACCTGACGGCGGGCCTAAGCCGTCAGTTGGACATCCTTAGCACTGCCCCGGAGGCAGGAGAGGCTCCCGCCACCGCTGCTGCACTCACCAGCCATGAGCCCAGCTTCTGGCTGAGCAGCATTCCCCCATGTGAGAGTGCACTGACAACAGCTCCTGCATTGAGTGTCTGCCCCCTGGTGGTCAGTGCGCATCATAGCGACTTGTCGTTCCACCATTTGGTCAATTTGCATTTTTATTATATAGGATTTTTAAAAAAGATTTTTTATTGATTTCAGAGAAGAAGGGAGAGGGAGAGAGAGACAGAAACATCAATAATGAGAGAGAATCATTGATCAGCTGCCTCCTGCACACTCCACACTGGGGACCGAGCCTGCAATCAGGAAATTGAACCTCAACCTTCTGGTTCATAGGTTGATGCTCAACCATTGAGCCACACCAGCTGGACCTCTTCTCTCATTTCATAAAAGGATCCCGAGGCCTAAAGAGGGAGGTGACTTATCTGCTTCTTATTGCAAAGTGCCTTATCAACATGGGGGACTTGAAAGCTTGGGAATAATGGGATTTTGGAGGCTACACATATTACTCAGTTCTATGCACCTTCAGAGTCACTTACTGACACCACTTAGCACTCATTCATGTCTCCTGCCCTTGGCAGAGGAAAGAATTTATTTCCTGATATATTTCTACAAACAAGCCCCTTGATGAGCAAGTCAAACACAAAAAGAATATCAAGAGCAGATAACGACTGAAAGACAAAAAACCTTCACTGGTGGAGACAAAGGACCAAGACTACACAGGACATTAAACAGGGAAAGTTGAGTAAAGAATTATTAACTCTTGTCGGGGGTATCGCCACAGGCATTGCTACTGAGGGTGAGGAGGACCCGGAGGGTGCAGGAACGGCTGATGGCAGGCGCTGCTGGGAGCTGAGGCGAGTGCCCTGGGACAGACTCGGAGCCCTGCTCACACGCAAGGCTGGGATTCCGATCTCGCTGGAGAGCTGGGGCTGTGGCCCACTGGATGGCGAGGTTTGCTGAGATGACACAGGTGAGGAAGGTCAAGGAGGAAATGGTCCTGGGTGACCATGCAGCTTCCAAAAGGGGAAGCATTGAACTGTCCGGAGCACTGGAGGGACTCACCAGGGAGCTTCCGGGAAGCCGCCCCATAGGGTGCTCGTGAACTCACTGGAAGCCAGATGAGGTGCCTGCCGAGCTCACCGGAAGCCATAAGCTCCGCTGAAGGAGACGCCAGGGTGGCCGCACACTTCAGGAGCAAGAAGGAGGCAAAGCCTGAGGAACCCAGAAGCGCCTCCTCCTGCAGTGTACCTCCAGCGCCCTCTGCTGGCACAGCGTGGCATTGCGCTAGTTGGGAAAGGAGAAAAGTTGGTGAGATGCGGTGCCAGGATCAGAAGAGGGCTAAGACGGATGGATTGGGAGAGGTGGGACAATATACTAATAACTGACACATTTACAATCAGGAGCACTACCACTGAGGTGGTAGTTACACACACACACACACACACACACACACACACACACACACAGAATATCAAGAGCAGATAACGACTGAAAGACAAAAAACCTGTGTGTGTGTGTGTGTGTGTGTGTGTGTGTAACTATACAAATAACACAACACACCCACAGGTGTCCAGGTAAGAACTATAAAATAAGCACTCGTTTTCTTTGGTTCCTCGTCTCCTCTGGATGCACAGACTCTCCACCTGCCTGGAGTTACTGGGGAGGCATCCACACCCCGTGGTCCTCAGCAGTGCCCTGAGGTCCAGCCTTTCCAGTTTTCTTACTCACCATCTTCTCTCAGATCTTCCATGAGGGCGGCTGCACTGGGTGCTCTCACAGATACTACGAAAGCTGGAAACAGTCCTGTTTGGTCTCAGAAGCTTGCGGTCTCAGAGACGAAAGGAAGCTTAGCTCGGGGACCTCATCTGGGCTTGCTCCTGCTGTCCAGGGTACAGCCAGCTAGTGCCTCTTCTCACTCTCCAAAGTCTCCTTCTTCAAGTGATAAATCACCTGGACCCCAGTCAATGCACGCCCCACCTCCGTTTACAGGCGAGGAACTCTCCCACGTTGACGGTAAACAGGAAGCCCTTCTGGTGGTGGAGAGGACTGGACTTGGAGCTACTGTGTGACTTTGGCCGATACTAAGTCCCTCTCTAAAGTGACCACCAGGCTGTGATGCTGGAACAATACAGGGAGATAATGTACGCAGAGAAGCAGGCACCAGTTGTGGCCAGAGGGATGAACCAACCGCCATCCCATAGTTTCAACGTCTGCCTATCTCCCCCGTCTCCTGTCACATCTCACATCTCATCTTCTCAAGATCATCTTTCAGAACAATCGCTGCTAACAGGAGAGCTGAAGGGGGGAATCCCAGTTTGTTTAGAAAGGAGGGTTGGGACTGTAAGTGCACTTGACTTGCTAAGCAGGAAGGAATGTTAAACACTCTCTCCAGTTCATGCCTCTCTGCCCCCAAATTCCCTCTTCCTGAAGCCTACCAGGTGCTTAAAGCAATGGACCGGAAGACTGGCCCAGCTCAGGTGCAAGTTTTCCCTGAGAAGGAGCATTCCAAGATTGCCACCTGGTGGTCAAGTTATAGAACACACTCCTTGGCCAATTTGATGACCAACCAGGTGGGCAGCTACCCAAGGGCCATTTATAAGAGAAGAAACGCAGGCTGCGATCCCTTGTGCGGGACACCTGGCGATGGCTGCTAATGGGGGCTGCTTGGGAGCACGTGTCTGTGGAGCACAGCCCTCAGGACACACTGACATTCATTCAAAGACGGCTCTGCCAGGTCTGCTGCCCTAGCTTCAGGACAGGTTAGTCTAGGCTTTCTCAACCTCAGCACTATTGGCATTTGGGGCCAGATAATGTTTTGTCATGGGGGACTGTTCTGTGCATTGTAGGAAGTTTAGCAGCATCCCTGGCCTCTACCCACTAGATGCCAGTAGCAACCTCCACCCAGTTCCCAGTTATGGCACCAAAAATGTCTCCAGATGTTGTCAAATGCCTTTGGGTGAAGGGACTTGCGGGGGGGGCGGGGGAGAGGGATGAGGGGGGTGTTGCCCCAGGTTGAAAACCATTGCACTGCTCAACTGGTTAGATGTTCATTTCACAAACTTCCCAGTTCTTAGCAAAACGGCACGGAGGGCAGTGGACTCTGTCCAAGTCAGATCGGCTGCAGTCCCCAGGTGTCCGGTGTGTGGGGTCTGAGAAGCAGGGGTGAACCAGCCCCCGGACTCAGCCCTCCAGGGCACCCCTCCGTGAGCTTTGCCCATGGCCCTCTCTTCTTAGCGCGCCTAATGAAGAGATCCCTCTCATCTCCACCTTCATCTCCCCCCGGCGGCAATCCAATTAGGTTCTTCCTACAATTAGCTAGTCGTAATTAAAGAGGAGCAAAGCCCATGTGTCATTCTTAGACTTCATCCGTTAAACAACAATGTCCAATTTTGAAATCCCTCCTCAGACAGGGAGAAACGGGACATGTGTGGGGTGAGAATTCTCCAGACAGGTGAGCCTATACTTAATTACGCTGTGATTAAAACTCAATCAGGGGCAGGCTGGCCAACATCAGCATTCCGTGTCACCGTACTGAAGAGACAAACAGCTCAGTGCCTCTCCCAGGGATGCTCCTGGACCCTGTGACAAAAAGGAGTCACTGGGACCACCCTCTGGGTTTCAGCCGTCTTCCCGAAGCGCCGTGAGGCCCACGGCTCCCTCTGCTCTTACAACTCTTCCAAAGGGTCTGCCCTGCATCCGGTCCGGGCAGGGCGGGGCATTTAGAGCAGATGTCTTGTCTAATAATTTGCCAGGTGCTTTGAGGGGCCAGGTGCTTTCTACACAGCATCTCACTCTTTAGCCATAGGAAGTGGGAGTCGTCCTTATCCACAGATGGGAGAACCAGGGTTCGGGGAAGTTAAAGAGCCTGCCAGCCCCCCAGTGTGAAGTGGTAGGGCCAGAATGTAAGCCAACCAGTCGCCGTCCGAGTCTGTGCTCATTGTGTTACCCTGGCATTTGGAAGTAGTTTTCCAAATATCTGATATTTGACAGAAGACATCTTACTCTGTTTTTTATTGGGAAACAAAGAAAACCAGGCTATTCCGAACTCCTCTTGCCTGCGCTGTGTGAGCAGGAAGGCCAGGGAGCCGGGAGGCCCCATGTTGAACTCCTGGGGTTGGAGACAGAGTGGCTTGTTGGGTCATTAATTAAGGTGAAGTGCAAGGATGTGGGTGACCCCAGGGGGCTGAGACCTGCACCTGAGTCCTTCCTGAGTTTTATAACATTATCATATTGTAGCCCACTGGACGGCCACTGCCCGCAGCTGACCTCTGAGCACCAGCTGGTAGCAGAGCTGAGAATGGCGCCTCCTCTGCAGAAATGGCACCTGCTCTCTGCCCTCCTGTGGAGGGAAAGCTGTCTCTTTAGGATCAGCTTGCCTAGGTTTCCTGCCGAAGCTCTGCTCTGGGAAGGTAGTTGGAAACCAGGGGTAACCTGGGGGGGCTGAGGCTCGTGGTGCGGTTGCTGCCCAAATGGAGCAGCCACGAGTTGGAGAAGGGCAGCAGGCCCCATGTCCGGCCCTTGCAAGGTTGGAGGGCGAGTGGTTTGTTGATTGATTGATTGATTCATTCATTCATTCATCAAAAAACCTACTTGCTTCCTAAAGGTACTTGAAGCAGCTTAAACCATGTCTAATGTTGAAGATTAAACCAAAGAGAACATAATGCAACCACGTTGCAAAAATGAAAGTTTCTAACGAATGTAAACATATGCCTACCCCTGGACCCAGCGATTTTATCCCTAGGTCTTTAGCCAAAAGAAATAAGTCTATATATGTCCATAACACACTTGACAAGGACATTTGCAGCATCTTTATCCAGATTAGCCAAAAATGGGAATGGCCAGGTTTCCATCAAAGGAGAGTGAATAAAAGGAACTACAGCACATTCATACAATACATTTCTATGCAGTAATAAAATGGAACAAATTTTGGACAGATTTAATAACGTGCATGCATCTCACAGAAATTACGTGGAGTGGCGGAAATCAGACACAAAGGTGTGTGCATCTATGAGTCCACATACATGAGGGTCAAAAAGCAGCAAAACTACCCCATGGTGGCAGCAGTCAGAGCAGGGGCTGCCTCTGGTGGGGGAGCATGCAGGGGGTGAGTGCAGGGAACCTCTGGGATGATGGATATCTTTTTTTTTTACTTACTTATTTATTTAAATATATCTTTATTGATTTCAGAGAAGCACGGAGAGGAAGAGAGACATAGAAACATCAATGATGAGAGAGAATCATTGATCGGGGATGGAGCCTGTAACCCAGGCATCAAACTGACCTCCTGGTTCGCAGGTCGATGCTCAACCACTGAGCCACTGTGGCCAGACCCTTTTTAAATATTTTTTTAAATTTATTTTTTTAATTATAGACGTTGTATATCTTGATTTGAGTGTGAGTGACCAGGTAAATGCATTTGTCAAAACTCGCCAAACTGCACACGTTATGCTACATGAAGAAACCGAACACAAAGCAGAACGAGGGAAGCAGCGAAACCTCCGTGATTGCCTTGAAACCAAACCAGTAAAGGAAGGTGCAGTCTAGAGCCAGACGGGCTGCGGGGACCTTGGCCCAGGCCTGACAGCTGTGGGCCTCGGGCACAGTGCTGGCTGGTCAGCTCTCAGGCTGGTAACAAGACATACCAGCCATTCAGGAGCCTGCCCCTTCCATGGAGACACAGGACAGCCTCCCCCGTGGGGCGCTGGAAGTGTGGGGAGCATAATGCGTGTCTGTGCTCACAGCACAACAGACCCTGAGAGAAGGGCTCCTGTCCCCGGATGAGGTGATTCCTACCAGCCTAGGGGGTAGATGGTGGGAGGCTCCCGGTTACCTCTGTCCGGGCTGGTAGGAATCACCTCATCCGGGGCCGGGAGCCCTTCTCTCAGGGTCTGTTGTGCTGTGAGCACAGTCACTACATGCCCCTCAGCCATCCGGGGAGGGGACTTCCCAGACCAGACGCGGCTCTCTGCGGCGCCACCTGCAGGTGGGAAGAGTATCAAACACGGCTTCTTGGGACTTAAGTGAAAACCCGGCCAGCACTGGGCTTGCCCAGCCTTGCCAGGGCCATGGTGCTCATCAGAGTGGACCCCTGAACCAGACACACAGGGGCCAGGGCTGGTCAGGGGATGGAGGTGAGAGAAGTCTACCAGCTTGTGGAGAAGCTGTGATTCAGGTTCAGGAAGGAGTGAAGAGGGCCTGGGAAGGGGTAGAACTGTGGCGTGGGAACCCAGGCCCAGGAAAGAGGCGCCCCTCTTGCTCCGCTCCTGCCCTTTTCCTCCAGCATCACCTCCATCCTTGCCTCCTGGCTTCCCGCCCCGGGAGAAGGCTGCTGGTGGCTCTCCTCAGAACCGGAAGAACAGAGCGGAGCTTGCTCTGCCCCGCTGTGAGGTGGGGGCAGCCCGTGGGAATGGCTCACGTTGAGACTTTGGAGAGGGGCCGATTGGGTTAGAAGGCGCCCCCACTACCCAGCTGCCGGGCGGCCTTCAGGAAGGCTCTTTGCTTCTGTGCGCCTGAACTCACCATCTAGAGCACAGGGACAAGAGTCTGTCCTTCGTATGGTGCCAGGAAGTCTGAGCTGGACGGAACCTGACAAGGGCTCTGCACACAGTAGGTGCTGCACTGAAGCTCCCGCAGCAAAGACAGACCCACTGGGCACTTCTGGCCTCTTTATGCTCTGCCCGCTGATGAGGTCAGTGAGCGCCACTTGGGCTTCCTACTTCTTTCAGCTAATGGACCAGGTGAGCCCCTACTAAGAGCCAGGTGTTGTGCTAGGACCCTGGCACACAGTGGGGAATAGAGTGGATATGGCCTTGCCCTTGTGGGGCCCACAGGCATCTCTGGAGCCATTGGGGTCTGCTGGGGTTAACACCAACCCCCACTTCTCTCCAGGGACTTCTCAGGAGAGACCCCTGACACTCCCCCTCTCCTCGGACTGCAGGGCACACCAGGGTGGGGCTGTGGCACACGGGGCCTGGGATGGCGTGGGAGCTGCTCACAGGCATCAGCGGGTTCGGGTCCGGAAAGTTCTGGCTGAGACGCCGCTGACGCTGGTGACAGAGATGATTGCATGGTTATCTGATTGCTGCTGGCTGCTCCGCCTGGGGCTGGGAGCCGCAGAACACCCAGCAACCCGATGAGAAGCCGCCCCGCTCTGTGAGCTGTGAAAGCAGCCCAGCTCCAGGGCCCCTGTGTGGGGAATCCTCCCTCTTCACAGCCTTGAACACCAGCAATGGCCTGTCCGAAGATGGGGCTCATGCAGCCGCCAGGGACCAGGTGGAAATCGTGTCTGAGGACCAGCAGTTCCTGGGAGAAGGGGGTGGGGGGAGTAGAGGGGGGTACGGGGGAGGGGGGACTTTAGTCCTGACACTCCTCCACCACCAGAATAGCAACTAGATGCCAAGCATTCTTTATAATAAGGCCCCTGGTCCCCTGGAGCCAATGCATCTGGGAAGTGAGAGCTTAGGGTTTAGGAAGGTAATATGGTGTAAACACTGCGGTACCTGACATCCCAAGGGGTCCGAGCAGGACCCCACACTCAAACACACAAATGGATGAGTGTGCAAACCCAGCCAGAGAAGAAAGATGACAGATTTCACACACATTCGGGGAGGGCTGGCTGCCAGGCGGTCGGATTGCGGCCCCACAGAAGGGAGTGTGCAGAGTGCCAGTAGCAGGGATGGTTACAGCGGCAGTGGTGTTGTCTCTATGGCTGTTTCCTAGACCTTGTTCAAGTGAGGGGAGGGCCTCTAGCAAACTGCTTTGTATTGCTCTGCCATGTGCAGTTCAGGGAAGACAGTGTTTTGCTAGGTCAAGGCTCACCCCACCCACCCCCTCCCCATTCCCAGTTCCCTGCAGAGATGGTGGCTGGGGGAAGGCCTGTGTGAGGAGAGGTGCATGGAGTCTCTCGCCCCCCCCCCCCCCGCTCCCCGGAGCACCTGCTCCCCGAGGTGGACAAGGACCCCGCCCAGCCTTGGTGGAGCCCCGCTGGAGCTGAGCGCCAATCTGGCGCTTCTGCCTGAGACAGACAGAAAATGCAGGCTCCCTTCCTCCTCCAGCACTGGGGCTGTTCTCCTCCAGCTCCGGGTGATTCCAGGTGCGTGAGGGGGGTGGAGGCATGGCCTCAAGGAGGGGACATGGGGACACGGCTGGGCAGGGGCCTTGAGGGGACTTCTTGGCTCCAAAGCAGGACCCACAGAGCAGCCAGCTGGGTGCACAAACGGCACGATTCTTTCATTCACCCCTGACCTTGAGTAAGGGCACGCAAACGAGAGGCAGAGCCCATGCTCTGGCCAGAGCATCAACGAGCAGCTAGGGCCCTGGTGCCTCCGCCCTGGCCTCGGGTCATGGGAAGACTCCAGGGCAGGGGGAGGGTTACAGGGGTGTCTGAATTTCCTGGGGACTGGTCCGGACACTGAATCTTAACTGCATTGCTAGAGAGCCTCTTCGCACTGAAGTGTAGGAACTGTGACGAAAGAGAAGGGCATCTGAGATGCAGGCAGTTCCAGCCTCCTGGGGGCAGTATCTCCACCATGGCCGGTCTTGGAGACCGGGGCTGTCTTTGTGAGACTTCTGACATACCTGCCATGTTCACGTGGTTATTGCATTGTGTCACTCAAAGGACCCTTTGAATAAGGTCCTGCCGTTCCCTTTTCACATTTGCACTCAGAAGGGCAGGAGCCAGTGCTGGAGCTGGGATGCGAGACAATCTGCCGAGTCTGAGGGCTCGGCTCCTGCTGCTGCCTGTAACCCGGACACAGGAGCGTGTGGTGTCTCCTCAGTGTGTCTGAGAGACAAGGGAGGTGTTGAGACAAACAAGAGAATTCTGGGAACCTACTCCTCCCTTAACTGTACTTCCTGTTTTTAAAAGACAATGCGAGGCCCTGGCCAGTGCAGCTCAGTTGGTTGGGTGTTGTCCTGTGCACCGACAGGCTGCTGGTTCGATTCCTGGCCAGGCACAATGATTCCCGGCCAGGGCACAGTTCCAGGCCAGGGCACGTGCCTGGGTTTCGGGTGGGGTGTGTGCAGGAGGCGGTCTCTCTCTCTTCCTCTCCCTTCCTCTCTCTCTAAAAATCGAAAAATAGATTTTTTAAAGTCATTCCAAGGACTGTTAGTCCAAGAAACACGGCCAGCACCTGCTCGTCCTTGTAGATTTGCAGATAACTCCGTTCTGAGCCCTGCACTTTGCCTCTTGCAGGCCCCTCCCGGGGAGAAGGCGGGATCTCGGAGGAAGACAGCGTCTAGTTCCCCAGTTGGAAGGGAGGGTCCCTGAGGAGCAGGCCTCCCCACCACAGGCCAGGCTCCTGTCATCCGTCCCTTCTCTCCACCTCACCGTCTTCCCCGGCTCCCTACTCCCCCTTCAGGTCTCAGCCACTCTCTCTGCTCACTGTCGTGGCTCCCACTCCACCGAGACTGCAAAGTCAGGCCCTCTGACCTGAACACGCCGTGTGTTCCCGCAGCCCCTTGCCCTGCTTCCCCAGCACTTCCCACCCCTGCTCCTCCTCTTTCTCTCTTTGACGGAGCCACGTAAAGACAGGCCAACCCTGTCTAGCTCCCCATCAGAGCACCAGTGCCCAGCCCAGTACCCACAGCAGAGATTTGCTGGGTGAAGAAATGAATGTGGGCATAGGTTTCCTTCTATACATCATAAAACATTCTTCTACAGCATCATTGTAATATATACTGCCTGGTTTATTCAGCTATCTGTCAGGCATGTAGGGAGTTGTTTTTGATTATATATATCATGACAGTGAGCATTTTTGCACACAGTTCTCAACACACAATCGTATTGGGGAGAGGAGGCTAAAATTCTTAACCTGGAATTGCTAGGTCAGGTTTGATTTCCATTGTCAGACTGCCCTGCAGGAAGTCTGGGCTAATGGGTAAAATTACACCCATATCAAAGAGCGCTCTTTTTCCTCATCCCCAGCAACACTGGGTTTCATTTTTTAAAACATCTTTTCCAACTTGCAAGGTAGACATTCATCACTCGCTGTTGTTTCATATGGGATATTAGCATTAGCCGGTCTACAAAATCTATTTATGTATTATTCATTGTACGCGAGGCGACAGTGTACAGGAGGCGATCGCTGTGGCTTACAGCGTGTCTGCCTGCGGCACTGTCACACGGAGAAGGGGGGAGACGGTACCGCAGACACCGAGAGAGGTTCCGTCGGCAGACTCCTCACGACAGCTCTGCAGAGTGTGAGTTACGTCTCGTTTACAGGAAGCGGACTAAGATAACGGTAATTCTAAATTAATAATTACACATGACTATACACGTGAAAGTATCTATTGTGCAATTACTCTGTGCCAGCTATTGTGCTTAGCGCTTTCAAAGTCCCATTTGATACTCACTACAACCTTATTTTTACATACATAATATGTAATAGTTTTAATTTATATAACACACATATTATTTATATAAAATCAGATATATATATATATATATATATATATATATATATATACACACACACATTTTGACAAAGATACTAAGGTAATTCAAGGGGAAAGGATAGACTTTTTAACAAATGTGCAAAAAAGTATTCCTTGACTATTATGTGAGACTATATATAAGATGTAACTTGTAATGAATCATAGAGCCAAATGTAATAGCTAAAACTATAAAAATTATAGAAGGAAACATAGGGATAAACTTTGTGGTCTTGGGTCAGTCAAGGACTTCCTAGCTAAAACACTAAAATACATGAACTATGAAAGAAAAAGATTTTATAAATCGGACTTGATTAAAACAAACAAAAAAAGTGTGCTCTTCAAAAGGCACAATTAAGAAAATGAAAAGACAAGATTTGATTGTATGTAAATTCTACCTCAATAAAGCTGATTGAAAACAGAAAGAAAGCAAGCCTATCACAATCCAGGAACTCGACGTGGGTTTATATGAATAAAGCATGTTCTGTGATGTTCATCACAGTCTTGTTCGTAATAGTTCCAAACTGGAAACGACCAGAATGTCTCCGCAGCAGGACGATGGCTGGGGCACATCACCAGCGAGTTATGACTCAGCACCGCACCTCCAGGCCCGGTGCACTCACAGACAGGGGACCCGGAGAAGCCGCTGCAAGGCAGTGCCTGGGAGAGCTCCCGCCTCAGCCCTGGAGCAGCCCTCGGCGGCCCTGAGCTGCGGTGACCGGGGTCAGAACACTCCATGGCGGGGATGCGGCTGCAAAGGCCTGAGGGAGCGGGAAACGCTGGGTTCCCACGGGCCCAGCTGTGGTGCTCGCACAGGTGTGCACATGTGTAAAACTTCCGTAAGCTGCACACTCCGGATTTGCACATTTCACTCTACTTGTTATACCTCAGTGAAAAAGTTAAAACATACCTAAAAAATGTGAGTTGCCTTTCATGCCAATCCTTTGATTTTAGACTTGGCAGACTTGCAGACCAGCTGGCCTGGCGCGCCTCCTGCTCTCCATGGGAGTGAGCGGAGGGGTAGGACACACGGCAGCTTGCTGCGCTTCCTTATGAGTGAAGACTTGTCTGAGAATTGTCCTGGAGGTTTGGAAAGTACTCTGCGCGCCATCACGTGCCCACACGCATGTGCTAATTCTAACCATTTCTTACCTGCTCATCGGATCAGATTTCCCAGCCGGCAGGCGGCCAGGCCCTGGAGCCACGCGGAGGCCTAATTGCCATCTCTCAGTCTGAGGACCTATTAAAAGCCCTCCCAGCAGACGCTGGAGCTGCAGGAGTGGTGCCAGTTCCGTGCAGCACTCAGAGGCCTTCTGCTGCGCTCTGGGTTCTGCCTGGAAGTGCCAGCTCACTGTAGTCAGGAGCCCTCTTTTCGGTCTTTCCATCCCAGAAAGTTGTTATGGAAAGTGCAGGCCCTGAGTCCCAGCTCCCACAGGCTCCCTGGAGAGACAGGCGCTGGGCCAAGCTTGTCACTGCATTATCTAATTTAATCCCCTCGGTGACCTTATCTGGGAGAAGTAGGAACAGTAAGTATCCCACTCTGGAGAGGTCACAATTGTAACTCAGAAAAGTCAAGTGGCTTGCCCAAGGTCACACAGCGAGAACATGGCAGAGTGGGACTTGAACTCCAGCTTTCCGATATGTGGGTCCCACACCAAGGCTTCCACTCACCCCAATGCTAAACCAAGTCCTTCCCGCCACCTCTTCCCTTCATGCCCAGCCCCAGGCCCCTCCCAAACAGAGCAAGTGCTGGGACAGAGGCTGGAGCTGTTGGTAGATGAGATGTCTCGTGGAGCAAACAAGGGCTTGGAGACCCTCCCTTTAACACGCCCACGTTATGTGGGGAGAGGAGGCTCCCGGGTTCTCTCTTGGGAAGCACTAACATGCTCACTAGGTAGCTGGTTAGTGAATCACGGGACTCTCAGGGCCCATGCCTGAGGCCCTGATGACAAGGCCAAGCAGAACGCCCATCTACAGAGGACACCAGTCTAGGAAAAAGGCTCGGTTAAAACAAATCAATGGTGTGGTCCAGCAGCCGAGAGCAACTACTGTTGGGTAAAAATGGTGGCCCTTCTAACTAGCTGTGCAACCTGGGGGAAATCACTTAACCTCTCTGAACCTCAGTGCCCTCATTTGTAAAACAAAGATATTAGAAGATATATCATATGTTCACAGATAGAAAGACTCAATATTTTGAAAATGTCAATTGTCCTCAAACCAATTCATGGATTCAGTGTGATGCCAATAAGTTCCCAGTAGGACTTTTTGCATAAAACTTGACAAGATGATTTTTAAAAAAATATGGCAGTTCAGCCCCGCCAGCATGGTTCAGTGGTTGAGCTTTGACCTTTGAAAGAGGAGGTCACAATTCGATTCCAGTCAGGGCACATGCCCCAGTTACAGGTTCTATCTCCAGTAGGGGGTGTGCAAGAGGCAGCTGATCAATGATTCTCTCTCATCATTGATGCTCCTACCTCTCTCTCCCTCTTCCTTCCTTCCTCTCTGAAAACAATAAAAATATATATATACACACACACACACACACACACACACACACACACACACACCAGTGGCCCGGTGCACAAAATTCATGCACATTAAATCGGGATTAATTAGAGGAAATATTTTAATGTTGTTATTTGCCCTTTCTCTATAATAGAAGTGTCAGAGATGAAAAAAAATTAGTAAAATGTATATGAAAATCTTCCTCCTGTCAGAGTCTGGGGCACGCCTTGGGACCCAGAGTCAAGTCCCTGCCCACCCACGGCACCTCAAAATCATGCAAGACCCAGCTCCAGCCGGCCCCACCCCTGTCAAGCCCCGCTGGGTGGGGGGCGCAGCCTCAGGGCCCCCATCAAGCCCTGCAGGGTGGGGGGTGCAGCCTCAGGTTCCCCCAGCCTGGTGCCAGGGCAGTGGGAGTGGCCTGAGGTCCCTCAGCCCAGGGCCAGGGCGGGTGGTGTGGCCTGAGGTCCCCTGGCCCGGCACTGGGGTGGGGGGTGCAGCCTGAGTTCCACCATCAAACCTTGCCAGGCGGGAGGTGCATCCTGAGGTCCCCTGGCCTGACACCGGGGTCAGGGGCACAGCCTGAGGTCCCCTGTCAAGCCCCATGGAGTGGGGGACGCAGGCTCAGGTCCCCTGCCCTGGCCCAGCAGGGAAGATGGGAAGAACTAATGCCATGCAGCCTCAGGTCCCTGCTGACTGCTTGATAAGGCTTGTTATGGGAACTCAGCCTCCGCTGTGGGTGCAGCCATCTTGTGTTACGGAAACCCCGCCTCCACTGTGGGCACGTCCATATTTGTGATGGTGTGATGGTCAATTTGCATATTCCCTCTTTATTAGATAGGATATATATATATATGGCAGTCCAAAGGGGGGCTACAAATGGTAAAGATAGACATAGAAAATAATAGGTTGGGGGCAATTTGATCTCAAGGCTTATTAATGACATATGAAACGAACTAGACTCCAGCACTAGACTTGCCTGTATTGGGTTGTGACATGACACAGTGGTGTTGCAGGCAGCAGGGAGGAGGCCCCGGGCTGGGACTCCTGGTTATCCAATCAGACAAGATGCAATTGGATCCTGTCTTCTCCCATGTATTCTGGACTTGGTGTAAATTCATGACCTCCAAACTCTTCAAAGAAAATATAGGAAGTCTCTTCCTGACTTTGAGTACAAGAGGATTTCTTCCACAAGAGACAAAACCCACTAACTATTAAAGTAGAGATTAAGGAACCTCACTACATGAAAATTAAGAACTTTATTCAGCAAAAGATTTGTATTTATTTTTATCAGTATGGACTCAGGAATATTTATTGTATACTTTGGGTTATGCTCCAATATTACTTAGGAAAAATCCAATAGTATTTTCTTCTGTAGCTCAATTATTCCAGCTCTTTCCACTGCTCCTTCATCCCTTTGACACACCTACCATGTCAGCCCATTTGTGCAATCCCTTCATTAATCTCTGGCAACACAGGGTGCTCCAGGTGTATCTTGTATACTTCTTGTCCTGGTTCTAGAATCTGCCACTACTCCAGGGAACCCTGGCTCTTTATTAGAGAACTAGAGGCCCAGTGCATGAAATTCATGCACAGGGGTGTGTGTCCCTCAGCCCAGCCTGCACCCTCTCCAATCTGGGGGACATCCCTCTCACAATCCAGGACTGCTGGCTCCCAACTGCTCACCTGCCTGCCTTCCTGATTGCCCCTAACCGCTTCTGCCTGCCAGGCTGATCACCCCCTAACCACTCTCCTGCCAGCCTGTTTGATGCTTAACTGCTCCCCTGCCAGCCTGTTTGCCCCTAACTGCCCTCCCCTGTAGTCCTGGTCACCCCTAACTGCCCTCCCCTGAAGGCCTGGTCACCCCTCACTGCCCTCCCCTGCAGGCTTGATCACCCCCAACTGCGCTCCCTTGCAGGCCTGGTCCCTCCCAACTGCCCTCCCTTGCTGGCCATCTTGTGGTAGCCATCTTGTGTCCACATGGGGGCAGCCACCTTGTGTGTTGGAGTGATGGTCAGTTTGCATATTACTCTTTTATTAGATAGGATAGAGGCCTGGTGCATGGGTGGGGGCCAGCTGGTTTTCCCTGAAGGGTGTCCCAGATCAGGGTGGGGGTTCCCTTGGGGCATGGGGCAGCCTGGGCGAGGGGTCTGTGGTGGTTTGCAGGCTGGCTATGCCCCCCGGCAACCAAAGTGGAGGCCCTGGTATCTGGGATTTATTTATCTTCTATAATTGAAACTTTGTAGCCTTGAGTGGAGGCCTGGGCTGGTCCAGGGTGTGCGGAAAGCTTGGCTTCCTCCATTGCGGGGGAAACCCAAGCCTCCTGCTCACTCTGTGGCCGCAGCCATCTTGGTTGGGTTAATTTGCATACTTGCTCCTGATTGGCTGGTGGGCGTGGCTTGTGGGTGTAGTGGAGTGATTGTTACTTTGCATATTACTCTTTTATTAGATAGGATGGTATTGGAAACCGAGATCTGTGCGCTGGGATGCTTATTGCCACTGGGGTGTCATTGCTTCTAGACCTGCCCAGCTGGGAAACGTGTGTGTACTAATCAATATGTACACACATATCTATAAATATTTCTATATGTAACCATCTGTGTTTACATTAAGGTAAACATAAGTTCATACTGATGTCTCCAACTCTAATCCATTATTACATGGATCATTCTAGTTTCCTCCCTTTGATTACCTGTAAGTGCCCACTCCAACAGCGAGAAACCTGCCTCTCACCATCTACCATCCATCCACTTCATTGTTCCACTCCACTGTGCATGTGGGGCGATATCAGAATTATCCATGCATGCCTGCACGGGAAACGACTTTAGGAAACAGGGCGCAGTGTACCTGGGCTTAGTCTGACTTACTTCCAAAGTTGCTTATGTCAGCACCTTCCCCCCACCCCCATCAGTGCATTCACCCATTTGTAAATAGTTAGATTCTCTTGTCACAGTGTGTGTTCCTTCATAGAAGGCCCAGCCTCCTAAATGATCTTTAAAATTTTATATATATTAAGTTTCCCTCTTTGTGCCATAATGTTCCATGGGATTTGACAAATGCATAATGTCATGTGCCCTTCATCACAGAATCACAATTTTCGGTAATGAAACAATTTAATAATAGTTCCACCACCTATTCAAGAATAGTTTCACCACCCTAAAAGATCACCTGTGTTTCACCTACTCACCCCTCCCCCTAAGCCATTAGCACCTCTGATCATTCTATTGTCTTCTAGAAACATTTTTACATCTGTAGACTAAGAGATACAAACAGGAATGCTCACAGAAGCAAAGAACTGGAAGGACCCAATGTCCACGGACAGGAGGATGAATAAATCAATTGACATCTATTCCAATAATGCAACCTCACACTCCAGTTCAGTTACATGCAACAGGGGTGAATCTTAGAAAAGTAATAGCAAGTGAAAAAGCAAGTCCCATTAGACCATATAAAAGCATTTCTTGAACCTCAAACACAAGTAAAACTAAACAATATACAATAAAACCAGTATTTTTAAAAGCAATGAAATAATAAACACATAATTTAGGGTAGTGATTCATCTGGGCAGGGGCAGGGGAACAAGATGGGGGAGGGATGAATATGTGGGACCACATTAGGACTGATGATCTAGTAGTAGGACTGATGTTCTACTACTGATGGGAGTAGTTCATAGGTGTTCACCACATAGGTGTTCACCATATAGTATTACGATTTTAAATTCACATGTGGATAGGAATAAAAGAAGAGATTAGCAGGAGAAGATATTCTTCTGCAAGTTTAGGATTTCTGAGTGATTGGCTCATCCTGTGTGATAACTACAGCAAGCATGAGTAGGGGACTGGGGACCTCCACACAGCCTGTGGATGGTGTAGTAGCAGGAAATGGCCGCACGATGGCACCAGAAGCCAATTTTTGGAAACAAGTCAACTAGGCCTCCCAGCATTTTCTCTGTCCGGTTCCTATTGAGCAGGAAGGGAATTTTTCTGAAGCTCTGTAGTTAACAAGAGAAGGAAACTAATGAGCAAGTCCTCAAAATCCTTTCAGAATGGAAGGGAGTACCTAGATCTGCACTATCTGATAGAAATATAATGTGAGCCCTGAATTTGAGCTGTGTAACTTTAAATGTTTTAATAACCACATTAAAATAAATGAAATTAATTTTTTTAAAAAATATATTTTATTGATTTTTTTACAGAGAGGAAGAGAGAGGGATAGAGAGCCAGAAACATCGATGAGAGAGAAACATCGATCAGCTGCCTCCTGCACACCCCCCAATGGGGATGTGCCCGCAACCAAGGCACAAGCCCTCGACAGGAATCGAACCCGGGACCCTTGAGTCCGCAGGCCAACACTCTATCCACTGAGCCAAACCGGTTTCGGCTGAAATTAATTTTAATAGTACATTTTGTTTAACCCAACATATTAAAAGTATTATCATGTCAACATGCAATCCATATGAAAATGTTAATGAGATTCTCTACATTCTTTTTGTTCTGTTAAGTCTCTGAAACCTGGTGTATGTGTTACAGTGACAGCCCGGCCATATCGCAAGTGCTCCGAGTCCACGTGTGGCCAGTGGCCACCAAACCGGGCAGAGCCGAGACAAAGTCACCTGTGTCAGCTCCGAGAAGCAGTTCACAGACCAAGGTGCATTTATCCCAAGTGCAAGGATGACTGATCAGAGGGCAGCAAGACAGCCTGGGCAACCGGCATTCATTGCCACCCTCTGGGTAATGCCTGATTTTCCACCTTTTAGGCTTCATATCCTTTAATCCCTAAATGTGGCACATCCTTCCCCTCTTTCTCACGGGCCAGACATGGGATCTGAGTTTATGCCAGAACATGGGCCACGAGGTCCTCCCTCCATGGGAGAGGGTGCAGACCGAGGTGGAGGACCGGCCTCCCTGGCCAGACAAAGGCCAAGGCGACCCGCTCCCACTCCCCACCCCAAGGAGCTCCCTGGCTGCTCTGGGGATGCTCTGGGGATCTGAATCTGCAGCCCACCCAGCTGGCTCCGGGAGGTGTGCCGGAGGAGGCCAGCCTGCCCACTCTCCCAGCCCTAGACCCGCATCTACACGGGCTGGAGCGATTTCCACTGGACAGACGGGACCATCTCCACATTCCCCCACCCCCTCCAGGCTTTGGGAGGATTTCAGTTGGGTGGTTTCTACAGGCCTTTGACCTGTTCTACTCTCTGGACTCCTGCGGGGAGCGGGGAGGGGGAACCCAGTCTCCCAGGCTGCTCACTGAGGGGCCTGGCCTCGTGCTGGTATCTGGAGGAAATGCTGAGGTGTCAGCTCCAGGGCCAACAGCCCACAGGGTGGAACGTCTACATTTCCGGAGGGACTGTGTTCCAGGTCTGGCATTGTCTCTACAGTCCCCGGGAGGAGACAGCCCCATTTCCTGAACAGGCTGCTCAGATCAGTGTTTTTGAAAGAATTAACCAAAATTATTCAACAAAATACGTGGGTACCCACAGCCCATGGCAAACACAGCAGGCAGTGAGGAACTGCGGAGGCCAAATAAAGATCCCAGTCCTGAGCGTGGTGGCGAGGAGAGCACTGAATGAAGCCTGGGAGCTAGGCATGAGGGCAGCGCGGGAGAGAGCTCCCCCAACCGGTACCCCCCACCCCGGAGCCCTTCCCCCACCTCCAGGCGCTCCCCCCACCTCCAGCCCTTCCCCCCACCTCCAGCCCTTCCCCCCACCTCCAGCCCTTCCCCCCACCTCCAGGCCCTCCCCCCATCTCCAGCCCTTCCCCCACCTCCAGGCCCTCCCCCCACCTCCAGGCCCTCCCCCACCTCCAGGCCCTCCCCCCATCTCCAGCCCTTCCCCCACCTCCAGGCCCTCCCCACACCTCCAGCCCTTCCCCCCACCTCCAGGCCCTCCCCCCATCTCCAGCCCTCCCCCACCTCCAGGCCCTCCCCCATCTCCAGCCCTTCCCCCCACCCCCAGGCCCTCCCCCACCTCCAGCCCTTCCCCCACCTCCAGCCCCTCCCCCCACCTCCAGGCCCTCCCCCCACCTCCAGCCCTTCCCCCACCTCCAGGCCCTCCCCCCATCTCCAGCCCTTCCCCTCCCCCTCCCTTGCCTGTGCCTGCACTGACTCCTCCACGCCACGCCCGCCCTGCCCCGCCCTCCTGGCTTCTCTGGGTAACCCAGAGCCTGGCCCCAGTCTCCCTCCTGACTGCACTCCCCACCACCAACCAAAAGAAATCAAAATGCAAAAAATAAATAAAAATAAAATAAATTAAAGTTTGATATAAAATTCTGGAGGGGGACTGTCTTCTGGTGAGCAACATCTTCATGAAATAAAAAAAGTGCAGACAGCCGAAACCGGTTTGGCTCAGTGGATAGAGCGTTGGTCTGCGGACTGAAAGGTCCCAGGTTCGATTCCGGTCAAGGGCATGTACCTTGGTTCCAGGCACATCCCCAGTAGGGAGGTGTGCAAGAGGCAGCTGGTCGATGTTTCTCTCTCATCAATGTTTCTAGCTCTCTATCCCTCTCCTTTCCTCTCTGTAAAAATTCAATAAAAAATATATTTTAAAAAAAAGCGCAGACAGCAGTGTGGGGAAGCCTGGGCGGGGCAGGCTGGGCGGAGGGGGCAAAGAGGGGGCACCTGTGATACTGTCAACAATAAAAATAAATGACAAGAAAGGCTGAGTCAGCACCTGTTGCTACGAACTTACCTCGGGTGTCAAGTGTCTCACTTGGGGACTTAATCTGATTTGGAAACAGATTCTTTATGATGCAGCAGGAACTTCAGGGGGTCTGAGTGACACAGCAATGACAAAATCCCCAAACTTGTTAAAAAGTAACAAAAGTAATGTATGTGCATTAATCCTCACTTTCTCCTTCGCGGAGGTGACTATTGGGGTGCAGCCTCAACCCAGAAAGTAAGCCAGGAGGAGAGGGGGACATTGTCCTGGAGGCAGGACCGGACACAGCGGCCCGCGGACCCGCGTGCCTGCGAGGCTGTGGTGTGGGCAAATCCTAGGCGGGAGTCGCAGGATGTGTGGACCTGGAGGGTCACACTGGGGCTGTGGGGGCTGTGCATATGGATTTCCCTCCTCAGGCGAAGTGGTGGCTTGCCTGCTGGGCGGTGAGGCAGGGCGGGCAGGTGGGCAGCCTCCCCTGCCGCTCTTCGCCCGCTGGCCTGGCGGTGTGACTGCGGGGTCGCTCGCTGCTGACTCCCGGCTGGAAAACGGATGTGGGTGCTGCGCACTGTGGCACCCAAGCTTCCCATCGTCAAGAATTTCACAGTAAAGCCTATGCTCACACAGGAAAGAGTAAAATGGAAAACTCCAGAGCCCTTTTAACTGTGTGTGTGTGCATGTGTGTGTGTGTGTGTGAGCGTGTGTGTGTGTGCGTGCGTGTGCGTGTGAGCTGTGTGTGTGTGTGTGTGTGTGTGTGTGAGTGCGTGTGAGTTGTGTGCGGTCAGTGTCTGGCCTTGGAAACCTCCTCAAAGTCTGCCTGACTCTCCCACAGCGCACACCGCCAGAGTTCATTACGTTCTTATTTGGTGACTTAAACAAAGGATTGCCCAGGAATCCACCTGTTCCCTTTAAAGGGAAGGCATTTAGGGTTATTGAAGCTTAGTGTAAACAAAACAACACACTTTGTGTTTGAAGTGTAAAGGAGGTGACAATTTCTTCTTTGGAAGATACAAATGCCAGCTATTCTCTCGGCGGGTGTGAAGGGGTGTGGCGCCAGGGTCAGTAAGAGCTGCCTGAGCTTTGTGGAGGACAGCAAGGGTGGAGCTATTCTCCGAGCCGCTGAGAAGTGGAATGGGGGCAAGTTCAAGAGTGGGGAGTGTCAGAGTGTCTGGGCGACTCTATAAAATCCCTGAAAGGCCCGGCGATTTCTGGGGTGAAAGTTCCCCGAAGCCTCAGCGGTGCGTCCCTGCAACTTCCGGCCTCAGAGCACTCGCTGCCCCACGCCTCCAGGCCAGGGTTCCCTGCCAGGGAGGGGGCTGCAGAAGAGGACCCAGGGTTGGGTGAGGACTGGCGGTCACGGAACTCCCTTAAAAGGCAAAGATAAGTCCTGGGGAAGGCCTGGTGTTCTCAAACGAGAAAAACATTACAGGGAAGATCCTAGACCCCCGGCTCCTCCCACTCACCCATCAAGAGTTCAGAGAGAGCTGAGAGCAAGCGGTGTGTTCCCTAAGAGAAGATCTCTTTCAAGAGAAGGACGTGAATGGACACTGGAGCCTGTCCGAGTCTTAGAAGAAACAGGATTCAATGTGCAGGGGGCACACAGCCCGGGAATCACACATTTCTCATTTCACAGCTGATGCGTCCAGTGTCAGAGACTGGAGTAACCTAAGGACTCCCAGCCAGGATTAAACCCAGCCTGCCTCCCAGGTGAGGGGCAGGTAGGGGGCTGGGGGTCATGACCTGGAGCTCCCACTCACATCTGGCCATTCCCACGGGGGCTGGGCAGCAGGCAGGGTGGGCGTGCCAGGATCCCCCAGACCAGCACGTGTGGGCTCAGCGTGGGCTTCCTGGCACATAATCAGCACCATCAAGATTATTATTAGCCTTAGGCATTTACATGACACTTAGTATTTTCAGAGCATTGTACTGCTGTTTAATTAGTTTTTCTTTGCAACCTTCCTGTCGAGTGCACACTTGATAGCTGGGAGACTGACAGACAGGGGAAGCGGTCAATGCTGAAGGTTGATGGAGAAGAGGGCAGAACAGTCTCTTGGCTTTCCATCTCTCTGATGACCCAGCCCAGATAACTAACCCCCTCTACTCCCTGCGTCTGCACCCCAACCCAGAGCCCCACTAGCAAGGTACCCTAACCTCCAAGAATGGCGGTGGATCTCTTCTTCCATGTATTTTGCCTCAAAGTCCAGACACCTTTCCAAAAACAAGTGTCAAGTTCAAGTTCACATTCCTTCAGAACTGCTGACACTTTCCATTGAAGCTACCTGTAAAATCCAGGGCTGTGGTTCCCACGCCTGAGGAGGCTTCTGATGAGTCCTAATGAGGTCTATGAACCCAGAGAAGGGGTGCGGGCCAGGGGCTGCCGCTGCCTGGCAGCGGGGCGTCTCCCCACACCCTGAGCGCCTGGCAAGGCCTCCAGAAGCCATAGGTCCTACCTCAGAGACAGGGCGGAGTTCTCACCGCAAGGCCTCTCAGTTCTGCTCCCCTGGTTAGAGGCAAAAGCTCCCGGAAGAAGTGAAAAGAGGAGGGGAGGGGGAAAGGGCTGGGGACCCATCACCCTGGGGCAACGCTGCCCCAGCCCGCCCAGTCCTTTCCCAGGCCGGCGCGCTGGGCCACAGCACTCCCTCTGCGCAGCGCCGATGCAGGGTCTGGGGCAGTGGGGTTTCCCGCAGGCCTGCAGGCCGCTGGGTTGAGGGAGGGATGGGTAGAACCAAGACTCCTGGCAACGCTGGTCTCCGGTCTCCTTCCTGCCTCAGGCGTTGCATCCTTTCCTCTCCATCCCCACTCCCGTCCTCGTCCTGGAGGCGCCACACAACTTGGTGACCCACATGCCTACGGCTGCTGGGACCTCATCGCCGCGCCCTGACAGTGGAGGCGCGTGTCTGTGGAAGCCCAGAGATTTGTCGCCTCCGTGAGACTGAGTTCCCTGGGCGGCCCAGCCAGGGAACTCACCTGCTGCCCAGAAGCGGGTCTGGAAAAGCCTGGACCTTGGCGGTCACCTCGCCGCCGCCGAGACCAGCCACGAAGCGGAAGCGCGGAGACCTGGGCGCAAAGAGGCACCAGCCCAGGAGCCCCAGCCTGGGGACTGCCCAGAACAGGGTGTCTGCCGCCGCCACCAGGTGCAGCCGACCCAGGCAGCATCGGGTCGGGTGCTGGCCTCTTCCGGGGCACTGAGCCAGGAAGCGCTAAGCAGGAGCAAGGACACCACCAGCAAGGAGAGGCAGCCGGGGCGGCGGGAGAGGAGGGCATCGGCTGAGGCTCCGACTTTAGCCTCGCGGAGGGCCAGGACGTGCTGAACGGCCCGGGCCCTGCCACACCCAGAGCCTGCCTGGGGGCAGGGGTGCAGAGCTCCCCAGACGGACCGGACCGCAGCCACTGAGAGGACGCGGCCTGACTTGGGTGACGGGGAGTGCGGAAGTTAGACCGCCAGTCCTCCCTCCCATAGCCCCCTGAGCCGCTGGTTCCCCTGACACCTCCAGAGCTGGGCACCCGTGGGGTTCTTCATTTCTGGCCTGCCAGGGGCATGCGCTGGGGCTAGGTTAAGACTCTCCTGCCTCGGTTTCCTCCTTTGTAAGTTGGAGAGGAAGGTATTATTCACCTCAGTGGGTTCCCATGAAGACTAAGGAGCTAAACCAGAAGAGCTCGGCTCAGAGCTGGCCCAGAGCAGGCCCAAGCACCCTGACGCAGTCCTCACCCTCCCCTCCACTTCTGGAGGAAGGGACTCCTACCTAATCCCCCTCCCTCCCTCCTTCCTTCCCTAGCTCTCCTCTCCTCTCTTCCTCCCTCTCTACCTTTCCCCATCTCGTTTTCCTCCTAAACCTTCAGTGCCCCTCGGGAGACCTAGACCGGCAATATCCGAGTGAAATGTGAGAACTGTTTAAAATAATCCACTTGTTTTCCTGTTAGCCCCCCCCCCCCCCCCGCCCTCCCCCTGAGATTGGTCTGAGTCGCTAAGTGGGAGCGGGCACTCTGCCCTGTGCTGGCGATTTGGTGGTGGGCTCTGGGCGGATCCCGTGGGGGGCAGCTCTCACAGTATTAGGGGCTTCTGGCATCTTTTTCTAAAAATATATTTTATTTATTTTTTACAGAGGAAGGGAGAGGGATAGGGAGCTAGAAACATCGATCAGCTGCCTCCTGCACACTCCCTACTGGGGATGTGCCTACAGCCAAGGTACATGCCCTTGACCGGAATCGAACCTGGGACCCTTGCGTCCGCAGGCCGACACTCTATCCACTGAGCCAAACCGGTCAGGGCTGGCATCTTGATCTTGATTCCCCACATCTGGGTTCCATGGTTGCCGGGGAGAATGGGGGGTGGGGCGGGCAGGAGGCAGCAGTGGGAGGACACAGGGTCCCTTCGGCTCCTCAGTCGGACCAGGAGACAGCATCTGGGAGACTGTGCTGCTTCTGCCCACAGCTCCCTCCCTGAGGCCTGAAGCTCCCCATGTCCCAGGCCAACCTGGCTCAGCCAGGGCAGCCGGCCCCAAGGCTGACACAAGGAGGCCCGGCACTGAATTCCAGGTCCATGGGTCTGTCTGAGGGGCTGGGAAAGAGAACAGGACACAAACGGTGTGACTCCTGAGGGGAGTGCTGAGAGCTGAGACCGCCAAACCCACGCAGGCCGAAAGTGGGATTCAATCTCATGGGTGCTGGCAAAAACTTCAGAGCCACAAGGACTGCCCGGAGGTCAGGGCGAGGCCACCACTGACCCCTCATGCCTTGGTTCCTATGCGGATCGCTTCTCACAAGGATGAGAGAGCAGACCTCCGGACCCTCCATTATCCCATTTCTAAATGGGAACACAGCCCTGAATCCCTCCGGTTGTCAAGTCTCTGAAGTTCAGAAATTCACAGCCCGAGGTGCCAGAACAATTCCTGGAGCTGCAGACAGAGGGGCCGAGAAACGTCCCCTCCATTCCGAAAGCAAAGGGTTCTGGGTTCAAGGTGACAGTTTCAATTCCCAGGGGAGGGAGGGGCGGCCCAGCCAGCCCTGCACAGCGATGGGGAGCAGGAGTCCAGGAGAGCAGGCCTGCCTGCTGCTCATTTAGACACCCCCTCCCCGATGTGGGGCTCCCCAACCCACATGCCTAACTGGGCTGGCTGTCCCACTGGAGCTCCAGGCCTTGGGAAAGAGCCATGGCGTGGAACTCTGGCTTCTGGAGCTGTGCGAACCCCCGACTCTCAATCTATGGGTAACGGGGGTGAAACACTGCCCTCTCCTTCAGTTTCCGTGTGTTCTTAGTTCCATGGAGAGGTCACCGAAAAGTGGCTTGATGCCTGAACTCTCCTACCTTGGTCTCAGCGCCTGCGTTTCTTCCCTCAGGACACCAGGCAGGGGCACCCCTACAGTGGTGTCAGAGTGTGTGACGTTAGCCTTTTCTCCTCTCCAGCCTCGGTCCTTCTTCTGGTCATCTCCCTGACACTGACCACAGTCCCAGGCCTGGGTGTTCTCCTCGGAGCCTTCCGCTTGAGCATCTATTATGTCCTCACTGGCCCCATGACGCAGGTCCTCCCCAGTGTCCACACCGCAAGGAGAACAAAGTGTTCTTGTTTGTCTGACTCTTTTTTTAAAAGTTGAGTAAATGAGCACTCATTAGGATAATTCCATCCAGGACACATCCTGACCCCAGTAAAATGAAATCTTCAGACAGTTGGGGAAACAGTAATATAACTGAAGCAGCTATGCATTAAATACTATGTATACGAGGTTAGGGTATGAATAGCATATCAAGGGCTAGGATACATTAAGGGCTAGAAATAGAAAGATGACAGGACACAGGTGTCCCCATATACTGCTCAGATTCAATGTTAGATTGGGATCAATCGAACTCAATTCCCTCAGTTTACACATAGGAAACCGGCCTAGAGAGAACCAGAGGCCGCCCAGGTCACAGAGCACCAAGCAGGCAGAGGGCAAAGGAACCGGGTCCCTGGCTCCCAAGCAGCGCCAATCCCACTGTCTCTGGTACTTTCTGTTGGCCAAGTCACAGAGCAAACAGCTCTTCGTGGATTTTCCCCGCCGGGCGTAGCTTCTTATGTAGGCAAAGGTATCCCAGGAAGGATGCCCATCCCTCCCCTGCCCCGACAGCTGCCAAGACAGAGGCGGAATGTCCCCACTCCCCGCCCGGACTTCGGACTCCAACCTCTCTCCACCGCCTGGCGGACCTTAGAGAACCACGCAAGTACAGTTCTCCGATAAACCGACAGGTGGCGCTTTTCTCACAGGAAAGCCCTGGCAGAATCCTTCTGCGCCCCGGGGATCCTGCTCCCTGCCAGAACCGCTTGCCCAGAGTCCCTCTCCAGAAAAAAAAAAAAAAATAATAATAATAATAATAATAATAATAATAATAAGGGGGGCCAGGAAGGGGTGCAGCGTGGGGGCTCAGGCTGCGTACTGGGTGGTTGGGGGAAAAGGACCCTAGAACTCTGATTCTTGCCCTCTGACTCAGAGGGGCCTCACACTCTATCTTTTAAGGGTCAATGAATATTGGGTACAGAGAGCAGGGCTCTGCGGGTTTGGCCAGAGAAAACACCAGGCCCCACTGGGGTCACCCCTAGGGGGCGTTATCCCCCCTCAACCAATACGTCCGGCACACCGGCTCATTCAGGCAAGACCGAATGATGCCTTCTTCTGCCACCAACCCCAGCCCCCGTCCTATCCCCTATTTGTTTCTTTCATATATCGGGGAGGGCGGAGAATAAGGGACAGAGGGCCTTGTCTTTATTGCGATAGTTGTCTGCGACATGGGTTCTTAATCTGCTCGCCCATTGTTGTCTTCCGCTCTGGTATCTGGCTGTGATGCTTTGATCGCTGGAAGATCACACACCGGACCCTTTGCATAACGTTCTGGGCAGGCCTCCTGGCGGGGAGGAGAGGGAGTGCCTGGACGGCTTTGGAGTCGGCATCCACCAGGCATCCACCACCCCACCCTACCCAGTGAGAGGGAGGCCAGCCTTCCCCCGCCGACCTCCCCCCTAACTACCGTGCAGGCCTGGAAAGTTCTGAGGCGAGTGGGGGCGAAGAGGAAGCAGCTAACCCCTTGGGTGGGGGGGGGGGCATCAGGAACCATAAGGCCTCCAGTGGAATCCAACAAGAGGAAGGATGGTCTCCCTTCTTCTCCCAGGGCATTCCCAACCCCTGGAGATCCTGCCTCAGCCCCTCCCACCCCAACACTCTCACACACACACACACACACACACACACACACACGGAAGGGAGTGAATGTTACTTGGAGGTGCATGGAATGGGGTTGGCATGGGGCGAGGAAACACCATCCCCTGAGCGCCCACCTGGGACTCGGGCCTGTTTTGGGGAGCCCTGAGACCAGGGGGACCCTGACCCAGTCCCCTCTCTGGATGCCAGTTGCCCAGTTGCAGTGGGCTTTTGGTCGAGGGGTTCCCAAAGGTCCCTTTGATCTTGACCTTGCCACGTGTTGCCCGCCCTGCCCTCAATCAGGGCTGAAGGCTTCAGGATTGCACAGGTGGAGAACAGAAAACCAGCGGCCGTTTTCAATCAGGTTCGATCAATGCCTCCTCTAGCTACCCTTTCATAATTCAACGATGGGGGTGGGGCAGTGAGGACAGGGTGGGAGGTGAGCGGTGGGTTTGGGGTAGAGTCCTCTGGTCCTTGCTGCTTCTCACACCTCACTTCCGAAGTCTGGGACGGAGGGAGTTGCTCTCAGGTTCCCAGCGGCGGACAGACGCACCCACGGCGACTGCACGCACGTACACCCCCCGGAGCCTCCGCCAGCGCAGAGCCCAGGGACCACACGGGCACACTTGGGCGCCGTGCAGCCGCAGGAGGAGAGGGACACAAACCAGGCTCACACCCGTTCTGTGCCCTGTGCGGCGCACACATGATACGAACTCACCCGGAGCCTCTCACACTCAGGCGGGCACAACACCCTGCGGGCGGCCGCTCACCAGTCTCCCCGCGTGGTTTCTGCGGGAGCGGGAGACAGGGCCGGCCGGGAGGCCAGCACCGGGCAGGGACTTCCCCCCCACTGCACCCTCCCGGATCTGTTCTGAGGCCGAAGGTGGGGCGGGGTGGGGAGAGGGGAGGGACGCACTGGGGTTTTCGCCCCTCGAACTCTCACCACCCTGAGGTTGGTGAGACGCCCCTTGCCCACGCGCCATCTCCACTCCCGACTAACTTTTCCTCCCTCGCCTCCCCGCCAGCCCCCTGCGCCCACCGCGCCTGGAACCCAGAGCTTCTCCTGCATCCTCCCCTGGAAGAGGGTCCGGAGGCTGCACCCCCACGGACGGAAGGGGGGGGGGCGAGGTCTGGCTCGGGCTCTGGGGCCGAAGAGAGGGAGGTGGCAGGCGCCTGCCGGGAGCCAGAGCGCCGGGAGCTGGGGGAGCGGACGCGTGTTTGCTTGGCCCGGGTCGGTGGGAGCGGAGCTCGGACAGCCTCCTCCCCCCGTCCCCCTCCCCCCCAGGATGAGGAAGGACAGTCACTCTCGGGCAAGGAGAAGACACGGTTTGGGAGCCGCAGGGGCGTTCCTCTGGTAAAGGACTTGGATACTGTGTTTTTTTCCTCCCTTTCTAGAGTCATTGTTGTGTGTCCCCAACTTTGTAGTTGGGTCCGGACCTCCTAGGGAGCACGGAATGAGCTGAGGGGGGCGCAGACCCGGAAGCCGCGCGGCCCCTCCTCGCTCGCTTGCACCGCGCACCCCGGGGCGCACACGCGCTGGGAGGCCAGGCGCCGTGGACCGGCCCGCGGCCAGCGGATCCAGGCGGGAGCCGCCACTGGACAGGTGGGCACTGGGGTGTGCCAGGGGCGCCTTCGGTCTGGGGGCGCCCGCCTCCGGGGACCTTCTGGGGAGGAGGAGGGGGCAAGAGAGGGCGAAAAGCAAAATAAAGGAGAGAAGAAAATTCGAGCGCAGACGCTGAATTTCCTCCGGGTTCGGGGGCTGGATGTCGGGGAAGAATGAACAGGAGGCTTTCAGTTCCGCGGGTTGGGTGCGATGCAATTTAAGGGAAAAGGCGGGCTGTTTGATTAAAGTGAAAAATATTTAGGAAAGTGCGCGTCCTTGCTTGGCTTTGGGGAGCCGTGAGCTCTGGCACCCTCAGCTTCAGGGGCCCGGCTAGCTGCGGGGTTAGCTCCAGAGGGGTTCCCGGACACAGAGGAGGTAACGGCTCCGCGCCCCGCAGCCCAGGACCTTGGGTCTCGCTCCCCTGCACCCCGAACTGCCCTAACTCGGCTCCTCGGCCACCGGCTGCGAGGCAGCGACAGTCCGGTCCGGCGGGTGCGCTGGCGCCGGTGCGAGCGGCGGGCGGTCCGCAGGGCTGGCTCCGAGAGAAACCAGGGCCCCAATCAGCCCTCTCGAAACCCAATCACCAGGCGTGATTTACAGAAACCACCGAAATGTTCCCCCATTTCCCATGGTCAAGAGGAAAAAGGACTAAATTTTCTTAGCTTGTCCAGGCATTAGAGGAAAAATGAAAGAAAAACCCAAACTCTTTCTAGAACAAAAAAGATATGTGCTGCGAACTATTCCCTCCCTCAGGGGAAAAAAAAAACCCGAGAGAAGGCAGGATCTGGGAGCAGAAACCCAAATATTGCAATCCAGAGGTGACAATCTCCACTAGCAGGCTTTTGGGGGGCTCTCTAGCAACCCGGATATTTATTTATAGGCGTATTTCATGTGAACAGAATAAAAGAAATTCTCCCTGCCTCCCCCACCCAAGTCTTCTGGGCCATCTACAAACAAAGCTGCCCCCAATTTCGAGAGTCATCAGAGTATTTTATTTTCCATGGTTTGCCTCCCACACACCCCCACCCACCTAGGCTTCCCCCTTCCCCCACCACCCCAGTCTCCAAGCTCAGGCAGAATGGCTTAGGATTCCCTAACCACTACTCAACGAATCCCCTGCACCCAGCCACCCCCCACATTATTATAGCCTCCAAATGAAGACCCAAACCCCCAGCGCTAATTGAATTCGTCTATTGAAAGGACTGTCAGGTATAATGACGTGGCTCGAGGCCTCACATTTCCCAAGGTCTATAGGCTTTGGGGACCTGCGATGTATAGTCTGACCTTCCGCCTCATAATAATACCGTGGCACTTGTAGTAGAAATCTCCTCGCATTCACTCCCAACAAAACCGCTGGTCACCCAGTCCCCGCAGGAAGGCTGCGCGCTATTGTGTTGCGACAACTCATTCATGTCCCGCACCACCGAGGCCCCACCGCCATCTGATCTACACTCGAAATGCGATTACCACCGTGTGCATGCACACACTCGCACTCTGGGCCCTTCGTGCACACGCCTGGAGAGGCTGCAAGGCTTTCTCACAATGCTCCTCCTCACACCCATCCTCAAAAGAGGGGTGGGAGCAGGCAGGACCAGCGCATTTGTCTCTGCCTAAACGAAATCCAAAATTATGTGGAAATGCAGGCTGGTGGCAGATTTCTCTTTCCCAAGCAGCATACACCAAAACTCTTAGCAAACACAGTACTCTGTGCCCAGCCGATGGGGCAGACTCGGGTGTACACACTGATGTCTACATATACCAGGCTTCTGCCATGCACCCAAACACACACAAAGAATGCTTCCACAGACCCTCGCCTCTGTGTGGTTCTCACATTTGGAAAGCAAATAGAAACCAATACAGGCTCTGCCCCCCCGCTGCCGCAGGCCATTCTAGAAATTGGTAAGTGATTTTTGCAAGATTGTGAATTGTACCGAAACAAAGGTACAATTTCTCAGCCTTCACCTTGAGAAGCATTCATCAGTCTTCCTACTACATGATCCCCCAACTTCTCTGGTGCCCTCAAACGTGCAAACACACTCTCCCTGTCTGGTTGGCCAGGTGACTCTTCTTCATGGAAGCCCCTGGTCAGGCGCAGAGGATGGAGGAAGTCTGGGAACGGGAGAGACTTGTGGTCTCTTCTTGTTCTGCTTACCCCACCCCCCACTACTGAGAGCCCCTTTGGGCCCCCATGGGCCTTCCAATGAAGAAAGAAACCATAGGGGGTGGGTTGTTGTTTTTTGCTTCCCTTTCGGCATTTAAAATAAAACAAAATCGTTTTCTTCATTATCATTCTCCACTTTTTTGTGGGCTGGGTATGGAAGTGGAACTTGGGGACAATCAATTCATTACAGAGACATGGCTAGGTCAGTGGCTGTCTGTAGGGCCTCTTGCCCCAGGGGAACTGCACAGCCCAGAACTTCAAGGCAATAGAAATGGGCACTGGGTGTCCCCAAAGTCTCATACCTTTGGCCCAAGACCAGAGGGCTTTTGGGAAAAGGGGCTCCATTCCATTCCTGGTAGATCACCCCACTGCTTCCTGTCAGCCCACCTCCCTGCTACCCCCACCTGGATATCTATCAAATTGGAAGAAGTTCCTTAATTTGCAAAGACAGAAAGAGTACCCCTAAAAAACTGCACACACATCGCTCCACACACACCCAGTCCCTTTACCCACGTAGTTGTACACACAACTCCCCTGCTGGTACTTCCTCACGACAGGCTGGTCTTGGGCTCCCTCCACTCATCCAGGTCCCTCACACACCCATCACGGCCAGCCTCCGCTCACTCTGAGCACTCACGCCTCACTCGGGCTTGCCAGGACACCAACCCGCGAACACCGAGTTCCCAAGAGTCTATTCATTTTCAGGCCTGAGAGAGGGCGTGGGCTCGGGTGGGGGTCGTGGAGGGCGGGCAGCGGTGGGTGCGGAGCATCCCGCGCGCAGGCCTGGCCTGGGGGAGGTGGGGGGACCAGCCAGCGCGCAGCGCACCTCCTAATCCAGCCGGAGCTCGTGGGCCGCGGGTGCATTTATCATCCCATTACTGTAACAAATCCGGGCTCCACTACATGAAAGGTAAAATGAATTACCGACGTTAAGCCGTCAATAAAGTCATTTCTGTAAATGGTGTCTCCAAAGGGCCGCCGCATTATTCAGCTGGCTTTATCAGCTGGCTGGAAATTACGTGGAGGAGCCGGGCGGCGCGGCGCGCGGGGCCGCTCACTTTGATTAAGCGTCTTGCCAGCGCGATGTGACAGAGCTTTTGACCAGGGTTTTATTCACAGGCCTGTGATGAACGCCAAGCTGATCAGGCGGAATGAAGAGTAATTAAAACCTATAAATTATCTTCCGCAGCCCTTCTCGAGGCGTCTCCTGCAGGCGAGATAAGGCGTCGAGACCCTATTTACGGCGCTGAAAGGGACCGCGGCGCACAAAAGCTACGCGGCTAAATAGGATATTGATAGTGTCCTAATTAGAATTTAATTAAGTACCCACGCTCGCTTGCGGGATAAAGATTTCAATTTTGCGAACTTAAATATAAATAAAATTCCAACCCCATTTCGGGGAGAAAGGGTGGGGGCACCGGGAGATTTCGGGGAGCCCTTGGGTGTAGAACTGAAGAGGACCCGAAGACCTCGCGGTGGGGTTAGGGGGCGGCTTGGGAGGGTTGAGGGGAGCGGGGCGAGTCTGCTTGGCGCAGGGCTCGGAAAGTGGCTCTCGCTGCCCTTGGGCCGCGGGGGCAGGTCTAGAAACTCCAGAGCCGGGTTGCCGAGGACCCTCGGCGGAGCGAAGGCAGTCCGCAGTATGAACTCCCGCCCACCAGGCCCTCTGATAAACTTCGCTGCAGCGCTGGCTCGGCTGGTTGTGTATTCCCCTTTTATTTTCCTCCTAACCCCTGTGACTTCTGAGCAAGGGGGATTATTTTGTATGTTCCCACTCGGCAATATCCCAAAAAAAGGTACTTTCTCCGCCATCCCAGTTGAGGGTGGAGGTCAGGGCACGCAGGTTCTCAGGAGATCCAAGATAACATCCCCGCCGAGGCCTCAGTTGCCGGAGCCTTTCTAGCCGCCACCCTCCTCGTGAGCAGGAATTATCACAAAGTCGGACCCTCGTCTTCCCAACCCCCTCAGCAGACAAGCCCCGCCGGTGCCCAGCACCTCACCACCCCCCTGCGCCCCCCAGCCCGGGCGATGGGAAACAGAGAACATGAGCCAGGCGGACTGCAGGCAGATCTCCGTGAGCGCGGGAGAAGCTGGAGCCGGCAGTCCCCCAAAGCAGCACACGGGGCTAGTGCCAGAGGCCTCCAGGGAGTCTGGAGTGATCCCAGGAAAATCTGGGCAACTGGGGAGCACTGGCTGTCCGTCGTCAGCTGGCTAGGGCGAATACCTGGGGTGCAGTACTTTTACTTGCCTGATTTCACTTGTCAGGGAAATTTAACACGGAGGTTGACTCGAACCCAAAAGCCGGAGCCTTGGGCGCATCCGCACCCTGACTTGCTTGGCCCAGGGGCCTGGCCAGAAAGGATAACTCTCTGCTGACGGGAAGGCTTAGACTACGGCAGCCGGGGAAGGAATAGGCGCTGGCCCGGCCGGCGGTGGGGCTCTCTCGCGCCCTCTGGGCCGGACTTAATGGCGCCAGGACAACTCTTGGGGCTTGCTGAAGGTCCGGACAGGGAAGGGCATGGGTGTGGATACCCCGGAAAGGACACCCAGTGCAACCGACTGGCATGGGCTGCAAACCTACAAACAGACGGTTCTGGAGAGGCGCAGCTGGCCCCCGGGGTTTGCTGTTTGTGAAAAATAAACTGCTTCTCTGAAAGTAACCAACTCTAGGTCTATTTCACATCTCCGGCCCTCCTCGTTTTACCCCTCCCTCTCACTACACACACGGACGATGACAACGTTCACCCTTCATGACAGCAAGAAGAAAACGAGAAAATACAAGGCTGAGTTCCTGAAGCATGTGGGTGCACAAGATCAGAGGCCCCAGCCTCCTGGCCCTGCACCCGGCGCGCACACACCCATAACCCTGCATTTTTCCAACAAGTTGTTTACGGAGTTACTTCTCTATTTGCCTACCCCGAAATCTATCTCTCCTGGGTCTCCTTTGCCCCTTCTTAGGTCCTGGCCTGAATGAAAGGGAGGGGCTGGGCTGTGGGTTGGGGAGGGCTGGCCGGAGGCCCCAGGCCCTCACCGAGTCGCCCCCTCAGCGCCCGCGGCCGCCGCCCCCGGATTATTTATCCGCAAAGTCCCGCGCGCGCCCATTGGGCCGAGGCCCGAGTGTCAGCGCGAGTCCTGGCTCGCTATTGGCCCCGCACACGTGCGGCCCTGACTCACGTGCTTCCGGTTTGAAGGCAAAAAGTGTGCCTGGGTGATTTTTTTTTTAAGCGAGAGAGTTTGTGCAAAGATCCGAGCTGTCAGAGATTTGAAGGAAAAAAAAAAAAAAAAAAAAGGCAGCCCGGCGCTGGCGGAGACGCGCTCTCCCTGCAAAAAAAGCAAAGGCGATTAAAGGCGCTGCCAGCCTCGCGCTCTGGGCACAGCTGAGCGTGACACTCGGGGAAGTCAAACCCCTCACTACTGCCTAGGAAGATGGCTAGACTTTAAAGACTATTTTTTCCCTTTAAGAAAAAAAAATCTTGGAGCTTTTTAAATTTTTTTTTCTTGCTTTCTTTTTTCCTTTCTTGCCTTTTTTTTTTTCTTTTTTTGGCC
This sequence comes from Eptesicus fuscus, assembly GCF_027574615.1. NCBI lineage: Eukaryota > Metazoa > Chordata > Mammalia > Chiroptera > Vespertilionidae > Eptesicus > Eptesicus fuscus. Next base: position 10,000,766 of record NC_072483.1, read on the forward strand.
GTGGCTTACTCCCCATCTAAAACAAATCGTTTAATCTGGTTGCAGAAAGAAAAAAAGAAATAGCCAAGTGTCTCCATATCTGGATGTCTACAAATTAGGGAGAGGTAGAGACAGCGAGATCCATCTGCTCGGTAAGAGCGAGCGATCCAGGCCGGGCGCCTGGGCTTTTTTCCCCTTGCACCCGCCCTGTGCCTTCGCGGAGGCTTCTCAGGCCTCCTTCTCCGCGCACCCCCACGGGCCGCTGGCAAAGTGGGGTGGGGAGCGAGACAGGGGGGGCGGGGGCCGGCGCGGCGGCCGGGGCGGCGGGGCGGCCGAGCATGGAAGAACAGCAGCCGGAACCTAAAAGTCAGCGCGACGCGGGCCTCGGCGCGGCGGCGGTGGCGGCGGCCCCGGGCAGCCTGAGCCTGAGCCTCAGCCCTGGCGCCAGCGGCAGCAGCGGCAGCGATGGAGACAGCGTGCCGGTATCCCCGCAGCCCGCGCCCCCCTCGCCGCCCACGGCGCCCTGCTTGCCGCCCCTGGCCCACCACCCGCACCTCCCCTCGCACCCCCCGCCCCCGCCGCCGCCGCTGCCGCCACCGCCGCATCTCGTGGCGCCTGCTCACCAGCCGCAACCCGCGGCCCAGCTGCACCGCACCACCAACTTTTTCATCGACAACATCCTGAGGCCGGACTTCGGCTGCAAAAAGGAGCAGTCGCCGCAGCAGCTCCTGGTGGCGGCGGCGGCCGGAGGAGGCGCAGGAGGAGGCCGGGTTGAGCGGGACAGAGGCCAGACCGGCTCAGGTAGAGACCCTGTCCACCCGCTGGGCACGCGGGCACCAGGCGCCGCCTCGCTCCTCTGTTCCCCGGACGCAAACTGTGGCCCACCCGACGGCTCCCCGCCAGTCGCTGCCGGAGGCGCGGGTGCGTCCAAAGCTGGGAACCCAGCAGCCGCGGCGGCGGCGGCGGCTGCAGCGGCCGTGGCAGCGGCGGCGGCAGCGGCAGCAGCAACAGCCAAGCCTTCAGACAGCGGCGGCGGCAGTGGAGGCGGCGTGGGGAGCCCCGGTGCGCAGGGTGCCAAGTATCCGGAGCACGGCAACCCAGCTATCCTGCTTATGGGCGCAGCCAACGGTGGGCCGGTGGTCAAAACTGACTCGCAGCAGCCTCTCGTGTGGCCCGCTTGGGTCTACTGCACACGCTACTCCGATCGTCCATCCTCCGGTGAGTACCCAGCCCCGAGCTGCGCCTTGCCTTCCAGCCCGGCGGATGCACCAGAACTCTTAGCCGCGGCGTTGGGGAGAGCACACCGGCCTCGGGCGCTCTCTTCTCTCACGCCTGCTGCCCGATTCTCAGCTCTGGTCCCAGTCACAACCGAGTGTGCACCCAGTTTTGCGCTCCTGGCTTCTGCGGCCACCACTCGGGAGGCTACAGCACTGGAAGCTCGAGTCCCCATCCTTCGATTTTGAACTCCGAGCCTCTGGGGTCTTCTTTGTGTTTTGCCTTTATTATTATCAGGAAAGATTATTATTATCAGGAAAGACACAATCAGTCATTGATTTTTCTTCCAGGAAAAGAGGTATTTAGAGCCGGCGGGAAGGTGGGCCTAATGATTGGGGTCTGCAATCCCGCCAGCGTGGTCCTGCAGAGGCCGAAATCCAGCCAGGCTTTGACCAGAGAAATAATCTTCCCCTGGGTGTTCTTACAGACATAGACACCATCTTGATAGTTTCTGTATAGCATGCCTTTGCATAGAGACAGATTTGAGGACACACAGGAAAAGAGAAAAGCGTCTGATCGCTGTCCTTCTTCCCCAGGCCGGGTAGCAAAGAGAGTCTGACCCGGGTGGGTGGAAGCCAGGTGAAAGGCCGTTGACAAAACGGCGCGAGAGGAGAGCCTCTGGCTCCTAGTTCCCTGGAGCTGCTGGACAGACGGTGGGAGAGGAGAGGACAGGTCGGGCTCAGGCCAGAAAGCCAGGCGGAGGACTTAGAGGCGGCCTCCACAGCTTCTCCGCGTTGGCTTGCACATCCTTCTCCTTGCTTAACTCCTTCCAACCGCACAAAACAACTGCCAGTTAGCAGGTTTCCGCCAGCCTAGCCCCCGCCCTTTTTTTTTTTTTTTTTAACTTTCCTTTGGCCCCCTTTCCTCGTATACCTTGCGCTTGGAGGATCCAAGGCCAAGACCTGTCCTAGGACAGGAGACTGCGGCCAATAGGCCCAAGAGAGGAGGCTAAGGCCGGCCTGCCTCTCTGGCCCGCAGCGCCCGCGTGGCCGGCAGGGGCTCTGGCCTGGGATCGGGTTCGGGGCACCCGGGCCCGGCAGGCCAGGCGGCGGGGCAAACCATAGCCTCCCGCCGCCGCTCTACTCCCGCTGCAATGGCCAGTGCTGGCCGAGCGCGGATCGATGCGTGCTATCAGCCCCTGCCATCTCAGCCCGGTTATTGACACGTCGGGCTCCCTGAACCTCCGAAAAGCTGCTTTGATTGACTCGCCTGATGGATAGAGTGATTGAGCTGTCAGGCCCTACAGCTCGGGCTGGCCAAAAGGCTAAGATTTTATTACAAGTGTCTGTGCCTCTGCACACACACGCGGGCACACACACACACACACACACACACACACACACTACACTCACAACGTCCTGGACGCACAACACAGTGGGGCCTTTCTGGGGATGTGCACATTTCCCGGGCCATCTCCGCCTGCTCAGAGAATTACTAACCTAAATCCAGGTCTTTCTCGCTCCCCGGCCTGCCTCCCATTCCTCTCTCACCCTGCTGGGTAGTGGGCCTCGTCTTTGTTCTTGGCCTCTCTCCCTCTTAGGGGACCAGGAGGCAGGGGACTGGCTCCTTCTCCTGCGTGGACAGTTAAGGGAGATGAACCGAAAGCCACTCGAGTCTCTGTGGTTGGCCAGCCGAGGCTCTTTTATCACAGGGGAGCTGGTGACTCCAGGCGTTGGCCTGCCCAGGAGCCAGCTGCTGCTTATGCCTTTGTCGCTAGGTTTGGAGACACTGGTGAAGACGCTTCTTTCCAGACAGTTTTAGAGGTTCACAGGCCTGTCAGGGAGGTAGCTGGGCTCAGTAAGCTCCCATAACCAAGGCGGGGACCAGGAGGTAGATGCCAGAAGACTTGGGCACGGAGGCTGATGGCCGGAGGTGCAGGCTTTACGGGCTGCCTCTCTGCTCTCTCCAGGCTGAGTCCACAGCAGCCCTCTTCCCAGATTAGGTGTGGAGGGAGACTTCACCTTCCGGGAAAGTGTCCTGTGGCCTCCCTCCATTTCCATCTCAGGGGCAGAGCACACATTTTTGTTGAGATTGCTCCCCTCTCTGTGTTCCTCTGCCCCTATTTTGCTCATAAAGGGGGGTTAGGAAGGATGTAGTCTCCTTGCAAATGACATAGGTGGGCAAAGAAAGCAGATCTGATGTGTTTTTGTTATTCAGAAGTTTTCAATCCTGAAACTGCAGCCTATGTGTCCAAGAGAGAAAAAGAGACCCCCTGCCCCTGCAGCTGGGGAGGGCCCTCCCTTTCCTCCCGGCACTATCCAAGGGGCATAACAGAGAACCCAGGGGCCATGTGCATAAGGCCTGCGACTGGGTGAGGCCTTATCTCCCTCTTTAGAGAAGGGAGTGGTCTCCCTATACAGGCCTTCTTCAGGCCAAGGGGGCATGCGGATAAAGGAAGAGGTAGACGGAACAGACACTGAATACTTGGAAACGAGTTAAGCCTCTCACAGCCCTTGCCTAGCCCCTTGTTTTCTGGGTAAATAGCCTCAGCAGGTGGGGTCTTCTTGGAGGTGCCCGGAGTGGTTGTGCTTCTTGAGGAGGAAGGGAGACTGACAATCCCCCCAGGGCAGTCCTGCCCTAGTGTCTTCACTGCCCCAGCCTTGAACCTCTTTTTATTTCAGGGCTGTGAAGACAGCAGCCCCTGACCTCCAACTTTGGCCTGGGCAGGATGGGGCTCCAAATGTCTCCATCTTGGATTCTGTGATTTAAGCCTGTCGCTAGGCTCTCCTGTTCTGAATTGGGGTGTGGGCTACACAGACAACCTCGGCCAGTTTTTCCCCGTGCCTTTCTGGCCCCGGAGAAAGGGGCCAGGCGACCCCAGCAGCCCGCCAATTGATGCAGGGTTAGCCGCCGCCGGGAGGGAGCCGGGGCGCGGCTGGGCCTCCGCTATCGCCGCGGAAGCACGGGGCGCGATCCCGCTCCACTCTGTTATTCTCACGGCTTCCTCTGCCCTCTCCCCCAACCCCTCCCTTCTGCCCTCCGTCCCCACCCCCACCCGGCCCGTCCCGCCGCTGCAGGTCCGCGCACTAGGAAGCTGAAGAAGAAGAAGAACGAGAAGGAGGACAAGCGGCCTCGGACGGCGTTCACCGCCGAGCAGCTGCAGAGACTCAAGGCGGAGTTCCAGGCGAACCGCTACATCACGGAGCAGCGGCGGCAGACCCTGGCCCAGGAGCTCAGTCTCAACGAGTCCCAGATCAAGATCTGGTTCCAGAACAAGCGCGCCAAGATCAAGAAAGCCACCGGCATCAAGAACGGCCTGGCACTGCACCTCATGGCGCAGGGACTGTACAACCACTCCACCACCACGGTCCAGGACAAAGACGAGAGCGAGTAGCCGCCCAGGCTGGGGCCGCGCGGGCCGCCCTTGCGCCCGCGCCCGCCGGGCACCGCCGAGGCCGCCTCACCAGCCCCGCTCCCGGGAGAAAGAATCTGCGCGAAAGAGAGAGGGAGCAACAGGGGAAAGAGAGAGGGCTCCCCAGAATGGAGAGTCACGCTCGAATGCAGCATTTTTAAAAAGGAAGAGAGACTCGGACAGGTGCTATCGAAAAATAAGATCTATTCTCTATAAACAGTATAAGGGACGTAATTGCAAACTCCTTAAAGCTCTATCTAGCCAAACCGCTTACGACCTTGTATATATTTAATTTCAGGTAAGGAAAAGAAAGATGTGTAGCGATCTCTATTTGCTGGACTTTTTATTAATCTCCTTTATTATTATTGTTATAATTATTATAATAATTATTATTTTATCCCCCCACCTCCACCCCCCTAGCTGCCCCGGCCCAGTTTCGTTTTCGTTGCCTTTTTCTTTTGAATGTTATCGCTTCTCCGGTGCCTCCCGCCCCGCATCGCTGGCCCTCGTTTCTCTGGGACTTTTCTTTGTGTGCGTGAGAGTGTGTTCCCTCGCGTGTCTGCTCCTCGCCCTCCCCCGCCTCCCAAGCCCTTTTCTGTCGTTCTGTCTGTCCTGCCCCCCTTTCGTTTTCCGGAGACTTGTTGAGAAATACGACCCCACAGACTGCGAGACTGAACCGCCGCTACAAGCCAAAGATTTTATTATGTTCAGAAACCTGTAGTCTGAAATAAAGTGTACACTGTGCTCACGCGCGCTGGCGGCCCCTCTTTTCGGTCTGGGGAAGGCATGGGCGCGGGCCAGGGCCTAGCGACCCGCTCGCCCTGCGCGCACAGCGGGCCCAGCGCTCGCCGCACAACGAACGCGGCGGCCAGGGGGCAGCGCGGCGGTAGCGGGGCGGCGATCCGGGGACGGACCCGGGTCTGGAGAGTCTGGCCGGACACGCCGGCTTTCCGATTGCGTTCAAAGGAGCCCAAAGGCCGGAAACCCCAAGCTAGGCTTCGGAAGCACCGTCCGGCTGTCGGCCGTCGGGCTGCTTCTGCGCTGGGCCAGGGTCCCCTTTGCGGCCTCCTCCTGTTCAACCTGCTTCTAGCTCCAGCCAGCACATTTCCTTTTAATTTTTGATCTGGCGCGGGTTTTGCTCGAGGGTTTGAGGTTTTCTCCTCTGTGAGCGGCCTTGCCTTTCCGGGGCAGGGCAGGGCAGAGGCGAGGGGCTGCCTCCAGTCCTGGGCAGCCCACTAGTGCGAGGCGCTCGCGCGGCCTCTCGGCAGCCTGGGCTTCGCCGCCCTTCGTTTGGAGAAGAGATTCCCTGGGCACGGGCGGCGGGGCGAGGCCGCATGGAGCCTCCTAGGGCTCAGCCCTCCTGTCCCGCAAAGCGGGGAGGAAGAGGCCTGGGTGCTGGGAAGCTATGCAAAGTGGCAGCCGCTGGGTTCTGCTGCTGGGATTACAGGGCCCCACCAAAGATGTGGGCAAGGCCTATCTCGTCCCACCCCAAACCTGAGAAGGGTGGTGGAGGGGCGGCTTTTTCAGAATTCCCAACAAAGTCCTGCTTGCTTCCTGACGGTGAGGGCTCAAACACAAGCTCCCTGACCCTGAGACACCGGGACTTCCCCGAGGGAAGTGCCTAGATTTTTGCCCCTGCCCCGGGGGCATATCCTTCCTGGGCAGGCACTGGGACCCTGGCATTCAGGGACTAGGAGTGGGAAGGGGAGGGCCCTCTGTAGGAGGTATCATCTCCCTTTTGTTCAGGATTTTTGAAAATAGTAAATTCTGCCCTCCTCCCTTTCCCTTTCTTCTGCAATATGTATGTGTGTACCTGTACGTGTGTGGCTAGATATGTAGGTGTTCCTGAAAACCTGTGTGCGTATGTGACCATGTGCATGAGTGCCTACCTGGTTTTGTGTACCTCTACACCTGTATCGTGCACCTGGGTGTTCATTTCTCTGTAATTAGATGCACACTTGGATGTCTGAGCAGCTTACAGTGTGCGCTCATGTGCTCACTTGTGTTTCACACCAGAATGTTTGTGTGTGTGTGTGTGTGTGTGTGTGTGTGTTTCTGTATACTTCCTTTGGGTTTCTTTCCTGTTGTTTTGGCAGGACTGATTTTGAGAGAAGTAAGAATGGCCAGTCATTTTGCCTCTTTAGAAATTCCCCCTGATTGAGGCCTATGTCTGGGGAAGTGACAGTGCTAGGCTCCAGGTCCAGGAAGCCTAGGGACTCCAAGTTGCTGCTCCAGGCTTGAGGGCTAGGTGTTTGGTGGCCTGAAGTTGGAGAGGGCATTTGACATTGCCATAGGCTCCCCACTTCATTGCAGTTAATCTCTTCCTTCTGTCCCTTTCACACCTGAGGGGGTGGGGTAACCTCTGCACGTAATAGGTGCTCAACCAATCCTTGTAATGAAGAGTTGGGAGCAGTGAGATGGGCCTTCCCTGGGTGGGCGCAGGCGAGTGGTTGTCTGGCGGCTGGAAGTACATACTTTATTTTCCTTGGGGGAGAGGGGAGCCTGGAATCTTCACTCTCTCCAGGCCTTCAGGTTACAGGGTCTGAGATCTGGGGCCCAGGGCACTCCTCTCGGAATCCAGACAGCTCAGAGCATTAAGAAGTTTCCTGGTCACATCCAGATCCAATGTGAGGAGGTGCCCAGCTCCACAGAGAACCTTACTGTTCCGAGTGCCTACTGTAGACTCAGCTAGTGTATAAACTGGGCTACCCTACCTTCTCCCTTCCTCAGTGTGGCCCCTGAGGGTGCCTAAGCCCCTCAAGGCCACCAGTTCCAGAGGCTGGAGCAGGGACCAATGTAAACAGCAATTCTAGGAGGCATCTGTTCCCTAAGGCTCCTCTTCACCTCTTCTGAGAGATCAAAGCCAAGAGCTCTTGCCCTAACCCTGAGGAAGAGAGAGGAGGTGGTGACACCTTCCCATGATTGTATTAGTAAAGTATTGAGATGTGTCATTATTATGTATTTTGATTTCTTCCCCATTTTCTCCTTTTCTCTTTCAATCACTATGAGCAAAGAGAATTTTCCTCCTTGTTCGGTAGAGGAAACAGAAGCTCTCAGGACTTAAACCTCTGGTCCATGCCTCCTCTGTGGCTATGTCTTTCTCTATGTTACATCTACTCGGTACTATTGCCTTTATCTCAGGAATCTGGCAAGACCCTGAAGTCAATCGTCCAGAATGACAGCCCCATCTTCTCTTCCTCCCCCAGCCCATTTTCCTTCTTTCTGATTGGGGTGGAGGAGAGGGGAGGAGGACTCTGGTCAGACCTCTTTCTTGTACCCCCTCTTAAAAAAGAAAGTAGTAATAACCATAAACAGGCATTGATAGCTCTGATTTATGGGGCTGGCTTAGTGAGCCGCCTGTGTATTTAAAGTCTGGGGTTGCATAGAAATAAATACTGGAGTGTGATATCCCAACTTCCTCATTTTCTACCTTTTTTTTTTTTTAAAGATTGAATTGAACCATAAACTTAAATCTTTCTCAGCCCAGGAGAAAATACACACTAGCGGAGTCTAAACAGTATTGATCCCTGGCATCCCTGGCTCTTTATGAGGCCAAAGGTCTTTGTTTTTGTCTTGAAAAACTCCCTTTTTTTCAGTAAGGTCGGGGAGATGAGGCTGCAGGTGGGTGTGCAGAGGCTATGTAGGTGTGTGGGGCTGCTTTGTGTTTCTGTGTGAGCTTGTATGCCTGTGGGTTGTACTGTGTGTGGGCATTTGTATAGGGGTAGTATTGAGTATATTTACTTAGGGTTGGGAGGTGGAAGTGTGTGTTTTGGGTGTGTGCTGTTTGGTGTTTGTGGGTGTTTGTGCCCAGTTCTCTGGCCCCTTGGGCTGGGCTGCCATGGGCATAGAGAAAGAGTGACCCGATAGACTGCCCTTATCTGGCCTCCACAGCCTTGTCACCTGGGACAGGGTTTCCAGAGATCCTATCACCAGGGAGGTGACTGTGCTCCAGACCGCCTGTTCCCACCCCAACGCCCTCAGTAAAATAGGCCTAGCTGCAGGCCAGGGGTAAGCTTTGGCTGACTCCTAGAGGCCAAGGCCAATGCCAGGGTCAGAGAGGCCCTGTCAGACTCCTTGCCCTGGGAGAAGGAGTCTGCTGTGGCTTCTTGGGTGGCCATCAGTTCCTTCAACAGTCAACCTTGTTTTCTTTTTCCATCCGGGGACTAGCCATTCCCCTGGCGATACAGGCAGCCCCACTCTCTGTCTTCCACCAGGCACAGACCTGGGGAGGGAGAGCAGCAGGGAGGACCGTAGCAGTTCTCCCCAGTTTTGTCTCATTTCCTAGGGCCCATCTAATCTGATGTCACCATAGGTTCACATTAGAGATCATGTTCACTCCACCTGGGGGAGGGGGCAGAGTATGGCTCCATCTTGGTCATCCCCACCACAGACCTGGTTCTCCTCTCTTACTTTGAGTTCAGGTGAGAGACGCTTGTGGAAAGGGGCAGGGCTGCTTTAGGCCAGTCGTTAAATGCACTCCCATTGTTGGAGAGGATCCTAGGGATTCTTAAATAAAAATGTTTTATTTTACTGGGGGTGGGGAGTTAGGGGTGATCCTGAGAGGGAAAGTGCCTCACTCAAAAGTGCACAGTACGTGAGCCCTGGCCATTATGGCTCAGTTGATGGGAGGTTGTCCCATACACCCAAAGGTGGAGGTTTCGAATCCCAGTAGGAGCAAGTACCCAGGTTGCAGGTTCGATCCCTGATCCCTGGTCAGGGTGAGTACAGGATGTTTCTCTCTCTCTCTTTTCCTCTTCCTTCCTCTCTCTCTAAAATCAATACAAGCATGTCCTCAGGTGAGGATTAAAAACAAAAGCACACAGCAAGTGAAAAGCAAAATCCCCAGATTTCCCGAGTCCTGTGCTCTCCCCAGGGTGTCTCTGACTGTATAGTGTCAGTGCACACACAGCCACACATCCCACATCCACACACTCCTGCACATCTCAGTGCACAAACATCAACTCAACCATGTGTGTAGATGCACACACACAAAATATGTGCACATACACACATTTACAAATATAAACGGACTGATGTATAGTGCTAGTATACAGAGGTGTGCTCCGAGCAAGCATTGCCTGTGCAGAAGTTTCTGGCACACATTTATACATGGTCCAGGAATACACCTATTGGCGTCCAAGACACACCTGCAGGCCCCGGTTGCTGTGCTTCATTCCTAGCCAGTATGTACGGACAGGACATGCTACCACGGCCCAGGACATACCTGTCTGTTCCCTTCTTTCCATGGAGGCCACCAAGGAGAACTGGGGTTGAGGTGAGTGGTCTGATTGTGAGTGTGTGTGTGTGTGTGTGTGTGTGTGTGTGTGTGTGTGTTGGCTTGATCTGAGTGACTCTGGGTTCAGACAGAGATATGCCTCTATAACCCTCTGCATTCCTTCAGTGCACCCTGTACCCTCCCAGCTGTACCTCCTAGGGGTGGGGCAGGCCCAGGGAAGGAACAGGCAAACTTCTTTTTTTAAAATCCTCACCTGAGAATATTTTTTTTTCATTGATTTTTTTTTTTCTTAAGAGAGAGAGAGAGTGGATGGGAGGGGGATAAACACACTGAGAGAAGACACATGGATTGGTTGCCTCGATTTTCAGGCACCCACCAGGGCTGGGGATTGAGCCTGCAACTGAGGTACATGCCCTTGACCAGAATCGAACTGGGGCCCTTCAGTCCTCAGACCAAGGCTCTATCCACTGAGCAAAACTGGCTTCGGCTCAAACTTCTTAAACAGAGTTCTCACAGAGCTTGGTAAGTTGTGGGCCGTTATTATTTGATCCTGGAGTTTGCTTCTACATGCAGCCTTTCCTCCTACTCTGGAGGTGGAGGGGGCCCCGCCATTGGGGAATTCTCCCCACAGATATGGGGGTGAGTGGTTTTGAGGACTTTTGGTAAGATTCCAGGCCACAGCCACGGAAGACTCTGGGTCTGCAGGAAAGCAGAGCTTCAGTGTGCATGCGCAGGCGCACATCATCCTGAAGAGAAGTTCCGACCAACCGTCCTGACTCAGCTTTTAGAGATGGGAATGGGTAGGCTGAGAGGTGGGGTTGGGAGAATGAGGTAGGGGTGCCCTGTAAAGGAGGCTCCCTCCCACCCCCTATGTGGTAGGTGGGTGGGAATGGGGCATAAACAGAAGAGCATGCTGTTAGGGACTAGCAGCCACCAGCAGATTTCTCCCAGCCCCCACCCCACGCCAGCACAGGGGACGTGGGCAGCGCCATCTGGGGTGCACCCCCCTCACCCCCACAGGAAGACCTGGCCTGCAGCACCCCAGGAACAGCAATCACAGCACAGGGGAGAGAGGCTCCCGCAGGCGCAGGCGAGGTGGAAGGGGTCCAAGAAGAGAGGCACCCAGGAGTATTTAACATTCAGCCACAGCCGCTGCAAGGGTGGACGGTGGACGGGGCCCTGACAAAGACCGACCAATTCTGGCAGAAAGACCCACAGTCCTGCCGCCTGATAAAGCGGACGTCTGATAAGGCGGGAACGACCGATGAAGCTCTGCCGCTGTTGTGGGCCTCCTCAGGCTGGGAGAGGCATCACTAATGGTCTCAGTGTTGTCCACGCTGAAGGCAGTGCAGATGCTGAAGAAAACAAACCAAGTCCTGCAGCCACCTCAGCAGAGCTCCCCTCGCCCCTACCCCGCACCCCAGGTGCCTGACTTGTCCATATGAGACTGGAGGCAATTCAGAAGATGACACTTCCAGAAATTGAAATTTGAAATTAATAATAAAAAACACACTACTTACTGAGGGCCAACTGCGCACATTACAAGCCATTTGGCTTAATTTACTTCACTCAGCCTTTGAGTTGGATATTATAATCCCATTGTACAGAAAATGAAAGTGAGGTGCAGGGTCGTCTTGCCAAGGTCACACCAAATCGCATTTAAGTTTGCATTATTATTATATAAATTATATTATATTATATATTATATTATATTATATATTATATTATATTTATTATATTATAAATTATATCCTCCCAGCGCAGTATCAAGTCCTAAGGAGACTTCGCAAGGGTAGGGAGCGGCGCTGACCTGGGTTAAGGCGTATTCTCCCTTTTCTGGAATCTTAAGGACCAGTAGTTTTTAGCCCCCAACCTCCACCCCACCCCTACTTCCCCTTTTAACTAGTAACTTAGGTCCGATGATTTCCTGCTCTCGCACCCACTCCACCCCGTCTCAGATTAGGTTCCCAGGAGATTCCGATCTTTTCCCCATTAAGTTGCCCACCAGACTCCCCGCACGCCCGCCTCTCCCAGCCGCGCCCAGGCTGGCTCGGCGAAAACGGTGCGCGCACCGGGCACCGCGCACTTGGCCTCGCCGGTCGGGCCGGAGCTGCCCGCGCCCGAGCGGTCGGCGGCGGGCGCTGAGCAGATGCACTTCCGGTCAGCGCTGCCCAGGCCGCGGCCCCGCCGCCCTCGGCCCACGTCGGGAGTGGGGGCTGGGCATGCGAGCGCATCTGGGGCTCGCCCTCCTACCAGGAACCGCGAAGCCCCAGCCTGTTCGCCCAGCGAGGGGCGCGGGTCCTGCCGTCCTCCGGCTGAGGACGCCGCGGGAAGGCCGCCGCGGCCACTTCCCTGCACCAGCGACGGGGACCCGCGCTCTGGCCGCAGGCTCCCCCACCCGCTTCTCCTGAGCGACCGTTTCTTGTACGGTTTCGGTTTGGGTCTGGGCCGGGCTCGTTCTCCTCTCTGTAATTTTGCAAGGGCTTCCCGGTCGGTCTCGGGGTTCCTCTTCGTTCTCTGCTCCGGAGGCCGCCCTCCGGAGCCAACCTCCCGGCCCCTCGGACCGGCCGCTGCTGCGCGAGTGCCCGGGCATCCCGCCGGCTCCCTGCGCCCCCTCTCCCGTTCCCCCGGCTGCCTCGCTCCGCACCTCCGAGGGAGGCCTGGCGCTCCGACCATCCGCTCCTCCTCGGACGGCGCGTCGGGGACCAGCGCTGACTTTGGAGGCGGCCGCGCTGCCCTCCTCCCCGATGTTCTCCAGCCCCCCTTGTCCCCCTTTAACTCGTGGCCACTGGGGGAGCGCCCTTTCCCTTGTGGTTGCGCGCCTCGGCTTGCAGTCTTGGCTGCACAAACCCTGGCTCTGGGCGGCCGGGCCTGGGTCAAGCAGGAAGGAGGAGGGGTGGACCTCAAGGCTGTGCAGATGGACGTTGTTCGTGTTGCTGCAACTTGCCCAACAGTTAGACCAGACGCGCTCGCGCACCCACGGGGAACCCAAACCCACGCTGCTCGGCGGCTCTGCGCCCTGCGCGGCCCTGGCGGCCGTGGGCCTGGAGTCCGGGGCTCCTGCGCCCGCCTTCTCCCTGAGCGGCTGGGCCGGACCTGGCCCGCGAAGGGCAGCCAACTGCATTTGCCGGGACCCGGACTAGGTGAGCGCCTTACGAAATCCCCCGCGGGGGAAGGCATCCCCCCCCCCCCTTTTTTTGTGTGTGAGAGAAAAAGTTGAAGTAGCAACCTTGCCCCCTGCTGCCTCTTCCCCCAATAAAGTGACCACTTCTGGCGCAGACATTTGCCCACCTCCTTCCCCTCTTTCTAGAGCTGCTGGGTCAGTTCGCTCCCCCAGGCACAGCTGCGGTTTCCCGCTTGGGTTCACTGTTTGCTTGGAATTTCTTTCAAACTAGCGGCGCCAACTTGTCCTCGCTTTGCTTTGCGTCCTCTCGGGGCGGCGCCCGCCCAGGGCCTGCAGAGCCTGCAGAAGGGCGCAGCCAGGCACAGTGGGCGCAGACAGGTCCCGGCCAGGCCGGACGCGTCCTTGATCCTTCGCTCCATTTCCCGCGCCTGCTGCCTTTGCGAATCGAGCTCAGGCCCTCACTGCCGGCCTCCCTACTTTGGGGTCCTTCCAATTGCCCCGTGCTCTGCGGGCGGAAGCCTAGAGCTGCGTGGGGAACCGGGATGCAGATAACCCAGGGAATCGGATGAACCCGGTTCCGCGCTCATCAGGCCTGGAGTTTCTTTCTGTTCTCTCAAATTCCCTCACAGGGCCCATCTCATTGGTGATGCATAGTGAAGTCTTTTGTCTTTGCTTTGGGCACTGGGGTGGAAGTGAGGGGCCCTGGGTGCTGGGGAAGTATTGGGGGAGGGGAGAACTTGAAAGATATAGCTTCCCTCATGCCATTCGCCTAAAGTGAACCAAGTTACTTTTCGGGAATAGAAAAGTTCCCTTACTTTTTGGTGGCGCCCTCTGAATGGGCAGGAACTGCGGGGTGCAGGGTGGGGAAAGGATGCGCTGAGTGTTTTGTGCACCCCGGGTGCAAACCTTGGCCCCAGACAGAAGCTGCCACCAGGAGAAAGTAACCAGAAATGCTACGAATCAGGGAAGGTGCCCTGGCATTCCCGCATGAAGTGCAAGGCACCTGCCCTGGGAAGAAGTCCCGCTGCCCCCAATCTTGACCTTGGGACTGCTCGCTTACATTTCTCCAGATAACATCCTCGACCAAGCAGGTCAATACCGGCGGAGAGGAGAGGCACAGCGGCCTCCTCTGCCCAGGGAACCTCTAGAGCCAGAGTGGTGATGATCAGTACTTTAAATTAAAAGTCCTTTTTTCCTTTTCTGTCTAAGCCCCAACTTAGTTTCAGAGAATGAAGCGTGAAAGCTCTTTTATGGAGATTACCGACGCTTCATTTATTCCCGCAAATGGCAAACACTGCCCTGGAAAAACGGAGTGAGCGAGCTCCTTGTCTGGATCCTCAGCGTCTCAGTGTTCACAAGCTCACTTGGCTGTGAGACGGTGTGGGGAAGCCCCTGCGGTGGGCTTACCTGGGGAAGGGAACAGCTCCTTGGCGGGGCCTGGACAGCAAGCTCCAGGGGATGGGATATAAAGACCTAGCCACGGGCCCTGCTTTGAGAGCTGAGGGAAATGGGGCCAGGGAGTGTGTGTGTGTGTGTGTGTGTGTGTGTGTGTGTGGTGCCCAGTGCTACACCTAGGCTTCCTCAGGTGTTGAGTTTATGTGTGCTTGGGAGATGCTGGTTACCCTCACTGCCACTCCTCCCTTTCACTTCCTGTTTGCAGTGAAATCCCGTGGAATTAGGGGTGATTGCAGGAGAGTGCCAGGAGACCCACAAATCACCTACTGACCTCCTTCATGGTCCCATTCTAACCCTACACCAGCCCCTGTGAGCTCCTCAGTGCTTGACCCAGAGGCTGCATTCACGGGCCAGCTGGCTGCCCCCAGGTCTATGTTGGTACAGGGATGCAGCCCCTAGGGCAGGCAGTCCCCTCTGGGAAGGGTGGCTCATTTTGGAAATGGATCCAGAGCCCTTTAACCCTGGTGTACAGAACTCACCTAGTGACCTGGTGGTTGTCTCCTCCATAATCAAGGGTTGTTTGGTCAGTTCACAAAGGGCACTTGGAAGGAAGTGAAATGGCCTCCAGGAGAAAAATGACAGAGGGTTCTTATTCTTCTGAGATAGAGCAGGGAAGTTTGAAGACAGAAAAGTATTGGCTCCTGGAAGGAAAATTTCCCGAGTTCAGCTTGAATTCCTTTGTGACACTGTGTTATTAACTCCAGCACAGTCGCTGTCTCCACATTCCGGCCATCCCACGCTGGGAGCCCTTCTAGCACAAAAGGTGTGGTTTGGGTTGGAGGGCAGAACCAGGAGGGGCCCCCAGCCCTTCTGCCTCTCACCTCACTCAGCTCACAGGTTGCAAGGAAAGTGGAAGTGCTGCTTTCATTTCAGAGGGGCTTTGTTTTCCTTGAAAAGATACCTACTGGAAGTGTGCGTGTGGGAGGTGCCCTCGGGTGTCAACAGGGACTAGGGCTAAAAATGACACAGTTCCCCTTATTATATAAATAAGCTGGTGACTTGTCCATAGCTTGCAAGGGAGTCGGGCCCATGTAGTTGCCCTTTCTGCCCTGAGTAAATGATGGCTCTTTTACCACAAAGGTCCTCAGTGGCCAAGAGGGCCCGTCTAAATGGTTTTTCAAGAGTGAGGTCACCCCACAGAGCTTTTGAGGCTTCACAGACACAGTGAGGGAAGGTGAGGCTGGCTGAGTGGGGAGGGGATGCACCGTGAAGTGTATGTGAACCTACAACCCTAAGTCTGGAAAGGAGGAAGGAGGCTTGCTGCTTGCATGAACAGTTGCCAACTTTCATTAATTACTCAGTCATTTTAATGTGAGAGCAGATGCCCAAATGCTCTAGTGCAGCGGTCGCCAACCGTTCGGACCTCACGGACCACCAGTGGTCTGCAGACCGCCGCTTGGCGACCGCTGCTCCAAAGGGTTCCTTAAACCTGCAGTTGCCAACCTTTCGGACCTCACGAACCACCTGTGGTCTGCCGACCACTGGTTGGCGACCGCTGCTTAGTGCCCACTCCCACAAGCACAGATTTATAGATGGGGAGGAGACCAAAGACAGAGTTGAGGTGTTCAGAAGTATTCAACCCCCTTCTTTTAAAACTAGAGGGGTTTCCCCCCTGACATGCCTGAGGTGGTGGTCAGTGAATTGAACATTTAAAACAAAGGTAGCCCTTGGTGAACAGAGGCTGAATTCAAATGCTGACAAACACGGAGGGAAAGCTGTAGCTGCGTCCTGCCTGATCGACTATTCAGTCACTCAACCTGGCCTACCCCAAGTCCCATGATGCACTGACAGTGGCAGCAGTGGCCCGTGTTGGTGTGGCAGAGTCTAGATTTTCAGATTAGCCAAGTGAATTCCTGAAATCTATGCCTGGATGTCTGGAATATTTTAAATATAATAAGGGCCCATCTTTTAACTTCAGTAATATCAGCGGCAACACCTGTGGGACCATGTTTTGGTTGGTTTACTTAGCTGAAGTTATGATCTGTGAAAGAGAAAACAACATCAGGTTTAGGCACACCTCCCTTAGTTTATTATGTCAATAGTTTCAGGGGAAAAGTTTTACTTTCTTATTTCCACCACACAGAATCTTTTTAGGCGAGAAGAATAAGCCACAGATTTATAGAATTTAGGTATTATATTTGCTTTTCCTTGATACTTTCTCTCTTCATCCTTGTATTTGTTCTCAGGTGCTGTCAACACATGTGCCTGCCTTTTTGATGGATTTTTCTGAAAAAATGTGGTTGTACAGAATAGTCTTAAAAAGCTTTCAAAAGCATGGTTGGATTGAGGCATTTAGAGCTGGGTCACTCCTTGCATTCTGGGTAGATGAAGCTGGAGGGCTGTCGCTGAAATGACTTCAGGTCTGTTCTTAGGTTATCTTCTTCAGGGTTATTACTAAGGAAAATATCTTTGTCATCATATGCATCACATTTCCGTATGGGCAAAACTTGGGCAGAAATGTGAAACATGCTACTGGGGCCATGTTATGTTTTATTGCTTGTGGTGGGTTCACCATTGCAAGTCTAGTCCAAGTTTACATTCTTAGAATTCTAGGACTCTTTCTGTGAATCTTTCAGGCACAGTCTTTACATGCAGACCCGTTTGAGTAAAAATGACACTGTGAAATAGGAGTTGGTTGGAGTGGAGCAAACAGCCATGTGGTTGAGGAAGCTGCTTCCCTCACCTTGCCCTTAGTAAAAGACCAGACTGTGGGTGGAGAGCAGGCCCCTGGCCAGTCCTCCTACAAAGTGTGCCTGACTTCCTGGAGTTTGATAGGTAAAGGACAGGTGGGGATGGAGGGAGTCAGGGCCTAGAATCCCTTTAAAATCAAGTGAGTTTATCTCTAATGAACACCTTTCATAGAATCCAAGGACGATGAATTGGGGGAGAAATGAGAGTTGGCCTTTAAGCTGAAAGATGACTCATTTCTTATTGGTGTTCAGTTTATGAACTCAATCCCTGGCTTTTGATGAGTGTGTTTCCTTCAAGAGGCTATGGTGTTTACCTACAGAGGCTGTACTTGAACTACTTCAGCCTAAGAGAAAGTCCCATTTTTCTTATTAATTTCTACAGTTGAGCACCTCAGGAAAGAGATAGTTCCGTGTACCCTTCCTTGGGAACCCTAGACAGTGAGCTGTCAGCCTCTCTGTGGGGCCAAGTATTTAAGGTGCACAAGGGTGGAAAGTCACCGACCAAACTAAGTCCCAGAACCACCCAGGATTAAACAACAACAACCACCACCACCACAACAAAACCCTCTTGCATGATCTGACTCAATTTTCAGGGCCTCGGGAGAAACAAGTCATAAATCCCTCCCACAGTTCCTCTAAACATTGGAGTCTCATCTCTGACCTTCGGAGAGGCAGGGGCCAGAGTGAAAATGGAAGTTTCTGGTCCTGTTTGACCATCCAGGTAGTTGTTTATTTATTCCTCTAAGCGGGAGGAGTGAAGGGATGGAAGGGGAGAGAATTTCTGGGAATCTTTAATGGTAGACGTATGGCTGATCTTTTTTAAAAAATAGAGCTTGCTGTTTAATAAATAAAACTGCATATGTCAGTCTGAGAAATATGACGTTTATTTGAGCGGATAAAAGATTCATAAAGAGTCAAATCACACGGGTGCAGCCTCCTCCATCTCTAGATTCTCTAGATTTCCATTTGAGAGAAGGCCGGTCTCTTCCCTCAGGTATCCCAGGCTCCAGCTAGGCCTTTCCTTGGGGCGGTCCAAGCTCCCAGGTTGAGGGTCACTTTTTTTTCTGGCCTTCAAAGTGCCTGTCCTTACTCCCCAGTGAGGGGGTAGGAAATGGAGACGAATGGCTCTATGGGGAAAGGAGTGGAGGGGTGCACGTGAGCTTTTGGTGCTCAGTTTAGACTGTTTTCTTTCCATCACGCCCTGCGTCTGAATGGTGGGAACTTTCTATCTGGAAGGGAATTATTTCTGTGCACAATTGTCAGTCCTGCCAGGAAAGTTATGGCTGCCATATAAAAGGGGACTGCCTGTCTTCCTTTGTCCTAGGTTGGGAAGGCCTCCTGGTCAATAAATACATATTAATCATGTAAAAGGATTGACATGCAAATGAAGGGCACCATTGACAAGCCCTGGATGGCAGAGGCGAAACCCTTCTGCAGCTGTGGACCTGGCTGGAGGAAGCCAGGCTGCAGCAGGCTCTTCGCTGGGGGTTTTCAGGAGGGTTAAACACCCTTTTCCAATAATTATGTGAAAGAGTTAATTGAACTGGAGATGACTTTAGGGTCTTTTGCTTGCATTCTTCTTTGCTTTACCAAACCTCCATCTCCAGATTTTTATTTTTATTTTTTTAATTTAAGTCTGGCAATAGGCAGGCCACCCTTTGGATCGTCGTGTCTCTCGGCCCAACTGTAAGTCTCCAGAGGTACTTTGTTCTTGGGATCAAAGAAAAGTTGAACCAAACAGAGAAATGCTTAAAAGCTTAGCTGAGTTTTTTTCTTTCTTTTTCTTTTTGAGGAAGCTTGCTATTGCAGGAATAATTATCAGTTGCCGTTATGAATTACTGCTTATAAAACAGCATGTTGTATACTGTTATGGTTTTCTAGGCAAAGGCACTACAAAATAATCTTGGTACAAGCAGGACTAAGCTTTGATTCAGATTTTTCTATGTGTGTGACATGTGTGGATATGTATAGCTCACAATGATTTTTAGGATACATACGGCCACTGAAGAATATATTTGATGTCAGGTATATGCAGAAAATCCTTCGCTGTAAAGACAAAACAAAACGCATTAGTATATGTACCTAGAGAATCTTTGGGATGAATATACTTGCTTTACCCATTATAAATCTTTAGAATATAAGGTTTGTCACTCCTCTGATAGACTAAGTTATGCTATATACTGAAATGGAAGTGAACAGAATTATTTGAGCCAATGGATGGTCTAACTTGGATCTTCTTTCGGGGTATGGGATGTTTAAGAGGTGGACAATTGGAATTTATACAATTTAAGTTCAGAGTTATGCCTGTAGGCACTTGTCAGCCAAGATGCATGCATTCAGTAACTTGGGAATTAGACCACAAAGCTGGTTTTGGTGATATTCCTGCGCAGGCCATAGGTGTCAAAACGGGCTAGAGTTTGGCTAAGACTGTGGGTGTCTGGGGGCTCTCACAGGTCCGGCCCTGGGTTACCGGGGAAGCGTGTGCATGGGCCTGGTGACTGTCTTTCTTTTGTGGTCTGTGTCTAATCTTATCTAACTCTCTGCCACTGAATAACAGATCCAGCCTCAGCAACCAGAGGAAACAAGTGGGAATATAAATGGCCTTCCCCCCCTGGTACAAAGCACTGTCCCTGATGCCTTGTGAATGAAATGTATCTGAGGATGACAGGGGACCCCACTCTTGCTGTATTGGGGGCTATATTAGTGCCGACCAGAATATTGACTTGCCCAAACACTACGTTTTCCTTTTAAATAAATTCATGAGGATGTTTTTGGATGGAGTCTTGGCTCTGAAAATTCATACCCAGTTCAAGATCAAGTACTAAGTCTCCTCAATTCTCACTGTGGACATATTATACTTAATACACTTTGCTAATGTTTATCTACATTCTAGATGAATCAAATATTACCTAGAATTCAAACCAAGCAAACATGTTGTCTGTTGAGTTACTGTGTGTGTGTGTGTGTGTGTGTGTGTGTGTGTGTGTGAAGGAGAAAGTAGCTACTGCCAGAGATAAATTATTTAACATGGTTTTCCTATATTGTGGAGAGGCAGGCTGAGCTTCATTTTTTGGATTATGATTTGTATTATGAAATGCTTATCAAATGTTTTTCAAAGATTAGTTTAATTTTAATTAAATAAACCTTTCTCAAGAGGAGGCTCCGAACTATTTCTTGTACCCAGAGGCTAACGTACTTGTTGTTTTTAATTATTTTCTGCTGTTACCCAAACTGCTTTGGGTACTCCTGCCCAATTAAATCAAAGGCGCAGGTTCCTTATACACAATATGTTTAATATTTAATTTTAATTAAATTAATTAAATTGTTTATTTAATTTTATGTGCATTATTGTGCATAGAATAATGCAAAATTCATGATAGTAGAAATTAGGGTGGAGAGGTGAATCGGAGAGTTTTCAAACAAGCTAATTACAGAGCTTAAAGGAAACTTCCCCTCCTTTCTAAGGGAAACATCTTAACATAACCTGAACTTTCCCTCGGAGCGGCCCATGACTGTGGCCGCTGTTGACTTGGGTTTGTTGGGCTCTTTCATCCTCTCTGCAGCCTTGCAACTTGCAGCTGCAGCAGCTGCTTGGCAGAGGAAAGGTATGTGCGGGCATGTACATGCTGTTGTCACGGCTCATGCTCAAGTGACATTTTCTACTTTGCTGAACAAGGAGCCACCAGTACATGCTCCTGGGAAGGACCGTTTTCTGCCGAAGACACAGGCAGAACTCCCAACAATGTCTCCCACCCGGGAAAGGCCTGTTCCACTCAGGCAAGGCTCGTTCTACTGGCTTTGAGCTGCCTAATCCAGGCCAGTTCTTACAAATGGGGAGGCAAGAGGAGTGCTCACCTTCTGATTGGAAGCAGTTCCTTTAAGGGGGGGTCCCCGGGCCTGGCTCAGCTTCCTTTACGTTGTGCCTCTTCAGGGCACATCTTTCGGGAGCGTCTCCGCCTGCACAGTGCAGGCTTCACAGTCTCTCACTCGAGTGTGTAGTTCCCAGCAAATCTCTTAACAGACGGAGGAAGTTGAGACCAAAATCAGGCCCCAGAACCTGCAGTTTGCTTTGCCATTTCTCCAGAGTTGTTTCTAACGATGAGTTCTGGAGTGAAAAGTCAGAGGTGCCTGAGTTGAAGGTGCCCACTGATTGTTGAGGCATTTTATTATCTCTCTCTTCTTTTCTCTCTGACATAAATAATGACACTATCACCATCACTGCCTGGCACTTGGGGTATCTGAGCCACATTTTCCAAACTTGACCTCATAAAGTGACCTAGTCACTGAACTTGTTTTCATTCCAAGGATTTGCACATCTGGAAACGGTGGTCGATTTACACTCATCATCACTGTATAATATGCTGTTGTTGTTTTTTTGTTTTTTTTTTTGGGGGGTGATGGTTTGTTTCTTGGAGTCTTCTGTTTATTTAGACTTGTTAACTGTACTTAGTGAAATATAACCTTTGGTTTGATTAGCTAAACCACTAGGGAAAAAAGAGAGAAAAAAAATAAATGAAAAGTAGGAAGACAGACCGAGAGAAAGAAGAGAGAAGCTCGTGACCTCAGGTGAGGCTGTTTTGGTTTTCACAGCCACCTTCCGGGGAGCGTGGAGCTGCTAAAAACAAACTCTCTTTCTCTTTGTTGTCTGCCCCCCTATCACACACACCTCCCAGACTGGTTTTGTTTCAGTAGATTAAATATTATCATAAAAGTAGCTGATGATGCAGTAAATTAAAAACCAGGTTGTGGAATATTTTGCAAAAGCCTTTTTTGCTTCTATGGCACTTACCCAGTCGGGGCAAACATTAGTTTTAAACCAAAAACATTTGTCAGGAGGAATTTACCCTTTAAGCAAGAGTTTGGGAAATACTGAGGAGTACAGATAACCAGAATGGAAAAATAAAAATAAAAGTAAAACAGAGTTTAAAATAAAACAGTAAAAAAGAGACACTGAATTTGGAGAGAGATTAATGTTGGCTCACCAGGCATAGAAAAAAAAACAACTTCCTCACTCTCCATTTATGTTGCACATCTGTACGCTTAAAACACTTCCAGTATAAAACAAAGTAAGCCTGTGGAGCTGCAAGACGCGAATGTGAGGACAGATGCAATCGAATTTGTGGGGCACTGCTGTGTCACCACGTTTAGCATCAAATTATGAATTAAACAAGAAGAATGAATAACAAATTAGGATTCGCCTAAGCTTAGCTTTGTGCAGTGGGACAATGACAATTTATTTGAATTCTATTCCTTCGTGAGGTTACACTTTTCTCCCCACAGAAGATACACATTAATACTGTGGAGACAATTATTGGAAGTTCATTTTCTGGGCACATCTTAGAAACCTCTTCATAGAACCAGAACGCTTCTATGCAGATTCGGATTTTAGAAAAACCCCTACTCTGTTCACCTTTTCCTTTGGAACTTCCAAAAATAGGAAAAATTTGTTAAAAGTATTTTGGAGGGCGGTATCAGAAATATCAAAGCTGAGTTGAGTGTGTGTTTTGTCGTTGTTGGGTTTTGCTGATGTTTAAGAAAACAACAGTTTAAAGACGGTGACAATGGGCTAAGAATGATGGGCTTCTTCTTACAGCTGGGCTGTTTGTAAAAAATCTAAACAAAATCATACTCTCCAGACAACTGCACTTTTAAAAGTACAGTCAACTGTTCCTCCCGTCCTAAATGGAACCAGGGAATAATGTGTTACAACCCCTGCTAATGCCTTCACCACATGCTGAAATTGGGGTGAAGAAAGGAAAGGTTGCTGGAACTTTAACAAGGGAGCAGACAAGTAGACAAGTTAGATATACTGGGAGCAATTTCTTGTGTTGCTGCACGTGAGAAAACTTTTCAAGCCCTAATGTAACCCATGTGCATCATCATTCTGAGCTTATTAAATAGACTAAATAGATAGACAGATAAAATAGACATTAAAAACATCACCTGGACACATACCTAAGGGATTTTGGAAAATTAAACAAAACATAACCCAGTGTGAGTGATGGCTCTTTGCTATGTAGGAGTATGTTATATCTAAATGGTGTCACCTTATTTGCTTAAAATATTTTATTTTTCAATTACAGCTTACATTCAATATTATTTTGTATTGGTTTTAGGTGTAGGCAACCATATACTTTATGATTCCTCCTGACATTTCCAGTCCCCGCCTGGCACCGTGCATAGTTATACAATATTATTGACGGTGCCCATCCCTGTGCTGTGCTTTACATCCCTGCCACCGTTTTGCGACGGCCGATATGTGGTTCTTAATCCCCCTTCACCTTTTACACCCAATCCCCCACCTCCCCTCTTTAATCAACTTTTTACCTTTGAACACTTTTAGATTTACAGGAAAGTTGTGAAGATTGTTGCTTATTTTTACTACCATTGCTGCTATAATTTACAGCTTTACCTCTTGCTGAGTCCTCAGAGGTTCCGTAAGATGCACTCCGTGTAGCCTTCTTAGAGAGACGGAGGGACTTCGCACACAAAATCAGCTTAGAAAGTAAAATAGCAGTGAATCGTATTTAAATAGCAGGTTGTTTTTAATAGCTCATCTGTAAATAAATAAATAAAAAGGTTTAGTCAAAGAACCAGCTTTGCATGACTGTTTCCAATAGGTGCCCTCATGCCTCCCCTCCGCGTCCTCCGGGCCTGCTTGCTGCCGTAGGCACAGTCCGTCATCGTGCTGGGTCTTTCTCGGTGTCACCTTTTAGATTCTGACAAAAGCTGAGCAAAACCTGAAGGGTGGCCTTCCCCTTCCCCTCCAAGCCCAAGGAAGATTTTCACAGTCCGAGGCTTGTCTGAGACCCCTGCCTTAGCGATTCTGTTCTGAAGCTTTGAGTAGTAAGTAGCTAATTTACTGTATTGGGCTTTGTCTTAAAGCGGGCTACATTTCAAACGTTGGGGCCGGGGTTGAGTGTGCAAGGGGAAACCCCTCTTGGAAATCAATCAACAAAATCACTTCTCAGAGATCTTAAAAATTTCGAGTCGACTCCCCCTCTGAGGCCCCTGTCACCCTCTCCCTGCCTCCACCCCAACGTGCTAATCACATTCAGGCCAAAGGCAGGACCCGGCTACCTGGCTGCAGCCCAGAGGACATTTTATTTTATTTACAGATGAGCTGCTAACCCCTGAAATATGGATTCATCTGGAAGCTGTGACACAGGAAGGCTAGCCTGTTTCGGCAGCTCCAGCCCAGAGCTGCAATAGTACTTACCTTAATTAGCTGTATCATTCAGAACAGCCCACAGGCCAGGGGCCGGAGGAGGGGCCGCACAGCCTCTGCACTGAGGACCCTTCCACACGATTGATGGCAGCCCAGGGCCTGGCCGCAGCGTGGGTTCCACTCCAGGTCTGGGGGGCCTTGCCGCTTTCTTTCACCAAATGGGGATCCAAGGAAACGACCTCAGACCTGAGTTTCTAGAACAAATACAATCGACCCCTTGGAAGCAATGACTGAGCGGACATACCCTTGTTCCAACAATACTGTAACTGCTCAAAACCCTTTAAGCTTCTCTTTCAGAATTACACTTCTGAGTTAGTTTCCGGATCCCATAGTCACACACACGCCTTTCCACAGACACATAGAAGGAGTCTTGTTATTTTATATCCGAACCTCACTGTTGCTCAAAATAGCATTTCCCCAGTCTGATCACTCACCTTGTTCAGCAGGCCCGGCTGGGAGGACTCTGGCTCTTTCCCCAATGCAGGCCCTTCCTGAAGGAGGACCCTCTCCAGCACTGAGGTGTTCAGGAGGGAGCCGGGCTCTGAGACCTTCCGGGAGTCCTCAGGTGTGTGCAGCATTGCAATGTAGTTAGAATAAACCTATGAGTTCCCAGCATGTCTCGTTGGAAGGGGACAAAGTACATTTGGATGTGAAAGTTCTGGGTTGGTGAAAATTCCAGTCTCTAAACATTATAGCCAGCCGACCTGCCATGCCCCCTCCCTGTGCCCCCAGCAGCCTGAACCTTGCTCCAGTGGGCGCCAGGGAACCACTGAATGTGTGTTTGAATTTCAAACACGGTCAAGCTCTTTAGGTGCCAGTTCAAGGTCTGGTTTTAAGGGCACGTTCAAATGTCTGGTGT
Organism: Eptesicus fuscus; assembly: GCF_027574615.1. Classification (NCBI taxonomy): domain Eukaryota; kingdom Metazoa; phylum Chordata; class Mammalia; order Chiroptera; family Vespertilionidae; genus Eptesicus; species Eptesicus fuscus. The sequence goes on from NC_072483.1 coordinate 10,025,964, forward strand.
GAGAGAACCCAGCAATGGTATGCCTTTTACCGAACCCTTTCTACTGGAGTCTTTAAGAATTTCCCCTACAATATAGACGTGTAGACGATTCATTAGCTATGAAGCATGTTCTGAGAACACATTGCTGGTGACAGAAGAGCTAACCTGCACAAGCATGTTTTTGTTTGCATATATATAAGCATGTACATAATGTGTATATATAATGTGTATATATTTTAAAGAGCCCCTGGAAGAGGGCTGATTGGAGGGAGAGCAGAGGACCTCTTGGGAGGCCTGAGCATGTGGCATGGGTAAAGTAAGAGCTCCCAAAGCAATTTTGGGGGAGAGAATTTGATATTTGCCATTTGAAAAATAACATTATGCAGTCATCATGGGAAAAATTAGCATTCTGTAGGATTTCCTTAGACCTCAATTTCTTGTCAGCCATGTTTGACTTTGAATTACTTTTGCGGGCATTCTAACCTAGCCAGTGCTTGACCAGGCCCTGCTGGAGGTGGGTTCTCTTTATGAAAATGAAGATTCACTCTGGGCTTCTCTCAGGCCCGGTGCACCAGGGGGCAGAGCCCAGAGTGACAGGGAGCCGGGAGGAGAGAGCAGCCCTGGGCCGGGCATGGATTGAGCAGGCTGAGGTGAGGCTGCAGGGATGGAGTGGAGCGTGGGGCAACTCTCTGGCAGTCCTGACCACCACCCTGGGAGGCCAGGCTGCTCTTTCAGCACAGGACACTGCCCTGGGAGTGGGAGGCTGCTCAGCCACCAGCTGTGTGGCCTTGAGTAGGACTCATCTCTGGATGTGAGCCTATCATTTGCAAGATGAGAGGACCGGATTAGCTTAGCAGTCCCCTACTTGAGGCCCTCGATAGCAGTCTGGGGGAGGAGGGGATTGCTGAAAGTGCCTCTGTATTCCGCTGGCTAAGGCTGCCCTGGCCACCCAAACTCTCCTTGTCCTTGCTGTGGCTGGAGGTAGAGCAGCTCACTGTGCTCCCAAATGCTGCCTTATATTGACCCGAAGTTCTGACTGGTAGGCTCACGTGTCTTTGATTAATAAAAATGGGAAAACAAACAGATAATTAATAAATATTTCAAAGTTAATAACATTTATAAGATGTATGGCATATTATTGGCCCCTTAGTAAATGGTAGTCATTATTATTATTAATGTTATTATAGCTTATCTGGTTGGCAAAATCTTTCAAACTGTGGACCACGGCAGGAACCTTCAATCTTTCATAGGGAGATGATTGGGAGATCCAATGGGGCTGGTTTCCAAGTTCTTCCAGGAAATAACATGGCCTTAGGTTCTGCTGGTGGATAGGGGGGTCTGGTGGGTCCTGGTGACTCCTGGGCATTGAACCTCAGGGAGCAGAACCTCCAGTTCCCGTCTCACCTACAGCCCACCCCTCTCCCAGCTCCTTCTTAGCCCCACGCTGGCCCAGATGCCCGATGGACCAGCAGTGCAGCTCGACTGGGTCTGCACCTGGAAGCCAGGAGCCTGGCTGCAGCCTGTCCTCTGACTGTGGGTTGCATGCTCTGATGGGGTGGGGTTAGGGAAGGAAAGAAGACTTAGAAGGGACAGTTTTCTTTTCAGTGAGTCTCCATCCTGTTCATGCAGAGGTGATGCACTTCTGAGTACAATTGCATGATTGCTTCCATAGAGTTCTATGCCATGCGTCATACTAAGAACTACCATCTATTGACTGCTTCCTGTTTGCCCAGCACTCTCCTGGGCTACTTACATATATATTATCTTATTGACTCCTTATGATAGCATTTTAGGATGTATCAATATTTCCATTATATAATTTCAGACACTCAGAGAGGTTAAGTAACTTGCTCAACATTACACAGCTAGAAAGTGGTAGAGCTGGAATTTAGAGTCTATGCTCTTTCCAAATATTAAAGATTTGCTTCTATATGATGAAATGCCCTACAGTATGAAGAAGGCAAATACCAGCAAGCTTCTGAAGATTCACAGAGTGAAAGGTAACCCAGAAATGCTCCCAAGAAGCAGGGAGTTTTGAGTTGGTTCTTTAAGGAGAAAGGGAACAGGCAGCAGGGGATGGATGGATGGGGTGTGCACTGAGCTGGCCGCGCTGTGTAAAGGAGAGAGGTGAGATTTCGGATGCTGGTTCTGGGGTGATGATGGAAGGCTAAGTCCCTGTGGAGGGCTAGCTGGGAGTGATGCCACCATGGCCACTGCTTTGGGGACGGGCAATGGACAACTGTCTCTCCCCCTCCCATGCCTCTGGCTACCAGAGATCTCTCTGCCCACTGGTGGCAGGGGCTGCTTCGGCATCCTGCTTTGCAGTCAGCTTCCAGGACACACTGGCAAGGATTTGCTTTACTTCCTCCTCCCTTTCTCCCTCTCCTTCCATCCTTTCTTCCTCTCTTCCTCTTGATATTTGCTTTTTAAAACTAGCATTGAAGCAATAATAACATTTAATATTAAAAATAACTCATAGTAGAGTTCTACCCCTCTATCATGAAACCATCATTTTTCACTTTTCTACAAACCCTTCCAGCTACTGTCCACTTGTTCATATCATGTTGACATCGTTGTAAACAGCGGCAGATACAACCTTATATCTTTTTATTTTTTTAGATTTTCATGTCAGAACATTTTCTGCATGGCCTTTGTGGGCACAGTCTCAGTGGTTGGCTGTGTCCCACGGAGCCAGGGACACCCTGGTGGACAGAAGCATCCTCCCCGGCTGCATGTCTAGTTGCTTCTTTTTTTGGAGGCGTCATTCTAGCTGATGTTGTCACTGAGGGACATATGAGGTGGACAGGGCCTGGGAACTGTGGGAGCAGAATGCCGAGGGGTCTGGGCTGCCTGGCGTGTGGGACAGGGCCGACAAGCCAACTGACAGCGCGCCTCTGGGGAAGGTGTGGCTGGTGGGAGCCAGCGGAGACCCTGAGGGTGAGGTGGTCCTGTTGGAATTGTTTGTTTATTTCTGGAAACTACCGTGAGGGTTAAATGGGATCACGTTTTCTAGTGTCTGGCAGTCAATAGACATCAGTTCCCTTACTGCCCTCTCCTTCTTTCTCCTCTCAGATAGTCTTGAGCAACCTGGAGCGGTCGACGATGACATCAACCATCTCTCCTCTAGGAGGCCTTGGCTATGGGCCTAGCTGAATGGTGGTCAATCCGTTCATTCAACAGATAAGTTTATGGAGCACCTGCTGTGTTTCAGAATATGGGCAAGACCCCTGCTGTCATGGAGCTTACAGTGTAGTCTGGAGACAACCCATAAGCAGGTGAACACGAAGGTAAGAATTTTCCATAATGATAACTGTTATAAAGGCAAACAGATACTATTTACATTGGGAGGTCAGAGGTGGCAGCTGAATTTTGTATGGAAGGGTTTGCAGGGGTATTAGGTTGGAAAGTGGGGCCAGGAGGCTTATTTCGGAATGTTTCTTTCTTAAACTGGAAGTTGATTTGGAGGTGTCTTTGCGAGTGAGCCTTTTAGAACTTTGTGGGGAAGAAGCTAACGTGTGCTCTCCTGCAAATCCGTCCTCCGGTGCCAGCACATGGAGGGGATGCTAATGAGCCAAGTTCTGCAAGATGTGAAGGAACCAGGCATGCGAAGTTCTGGGGGAAGAGGCTGGTAGCCAAGGGCCAGCCTGTGGGATCTGCGAGGGGCTGGGCAGGATGTGGTGGGAGGGCCCGGCGAGGCTGAGCAGGTGGGGCTGTGGGCCAGGGCACAGGTCGTGAGGATTGAATTTCGGGTGCAGGAAGCCACTGGAGGGTTTTGAGTAGGGCTGGGGCGCCCGTATCTCACTTAGGATGTAAACATTTACACGTTTTAGAGTATTTAATGAAGGGGCCAGTTGGAGCAGCAGCCCCGGGTGTGGTCAGGCGCATCTGCAACTGTGTCTCACGCGAAGTTCTTGGGGAAGCAGGCTGGGGACTGATGGAGAGAGACCACCTTGCGATGGCCAACAAGTGGCTTGGAGACGAGCCTCAGAGGCAGACGGCACAGTGGGGATGTTTTCTGACCCCGAGGGAAAGGGAAAGGTGTGGAGGAGTCTGGGAGATGCCTGGGTGGAGGACAGGGCCTGAGGTGTGGGGAAGGAGTGTTGGGACCTGGGGCTGGAGGCCACCGGGCACTGGCCACCTCTCTTCTTTCTCCCTGGTGTGCCCCCTCCCGAGTCGATGACCTGTGTGTCTGTGGACCCACCAGGCCTCAGGTGCACACTTCCTCTGAAGATGGACATGAGTTTGCTTGGGCTCCCAGGGACTGGCCACTGTTGCTTCTCTCCCGGTTCCTCCCCAGGCCTGCTGCCGCCAAGAATAGGGCGCTGCCCAGAAAGGGTGGGCCAGTTGGGCCCAGGCACAGTGAACACTGGGAAGTGCAGTGGAGGTTGTGATCCTTCGTGATTCCATTGTGATTCTCTTAGACCAAGTGCGTGGCCACCAACCACATGGGTGCACTCACTCAGATATTTCCGGTCACGTCATGTGTATCAGCATGCACCTGGCCTCGACCCACCAGACTGGCCCCACTCAGGTGTCTGCACATGTTTGTTGACGGCCAAATGCTCCCCCATCTGTTCCATTCACATCCACACCTGGTCTCCTGGACCCTCCCTCAGAGGACCAGGTCTGGGTACAATGCACTATCTACCAGTCTCAAAATAGAGATCCCATCATTAAGTTCCACTCCAATAGACTGGTGGTTTTAAACTGGCTGCTGACCCATTAGTGGGTCACGACATCAATTCACTGGGTTGCAACCAACGTTCAAAAAAAGTGCAATAGATCAACTAGAATAGAAGAGGATAGGAGATCTGCGTCTGTCTGTCTTCTGTAGTAAGGGTGAGGGTAATCCTGGGAACATTTTTTTTTCAAATATATACCTGTGTGTGTACTGATTGCAGTGTAATTTTTTATTTTTTATTATGAGTTATAGATAAAAAAGAATGCCTGAAAAGTACTACTAAGCCTTATTTCTTAGTCTAGCACTGTGATTGTGATGGGCAGTCTGGAAGACCTTACCCTTTCCTCGCCCTCTGGGAGCGCGGCTGGCAGGGAGCCTGGCCCGGGTAGAGCAGGGTGCTGTGGTCTGGTGCCCTGACCCAGGTGGGTGGAGGGCTGAGGGTGGGTGGAGGGCCAAAGCTGGCAGCTGAGGCCTTGTCTGGTGTGCTGGCCAAGGAGGGAGTCAGGAGGTGCTTATAAACCAGAATCAGTGGGACCCGTGGATGGGTTGTGCGGCAGAGGCTGGCTCCGCCCAGGTTTGGGGATTAGGTGACTGAGGCTGGGAACACAGGAAGAAGGCAGACTTGTCTTTTGAGAAGGCTGATAGTGAGATTGGTCACAGACGTGTAGTCGGGGGTCAATGGGACTTTTTTGGGTAAGGCCATGGTGGTCCTGGGTAGAGTCCAGGCGAGAATGTGGGCCAGAGGTGCAGATTTGGGGTTTGTTGTATGTGCAGGAACAAGAGTGGGCTCAGGGAGGGTGTAGGGGTACAGGAGACAAGACCCAGGGGAGAGCCAGAGGCAGAGAAGCTGCCACAGGGCTGGGAAGAGTGCTGGCCTCCGTGGAGAGGCTGCCCGGGGGCCAGGGGCAGGGGCAGGGAAGAGGCTGCCCTGGAGGCCAGGGGCCAGGGCCAGGGCCAGGGCCAGGGAAGAGGCGCAACTGCTGTGTCCCCTGCAGCCGTGAGTGAGGCCCTGACTGGGGAGAAGACCTGAAACAAGTGGAGAGCTGCTGGGGCTGACTTCACTCTGCTGTCTCTGTGGGTCAAGGAGCCTTAGAGACCTTCAATCACTTTCCTCAAAGGGCCCCTGAAAGCCCTGGGAGCCAGGGGTCTGTTTGTGGGTGGAGCTGCCCTGTGGAGCTGGCAGCTGACGCCCCTTCCCGGACCTTCCTTGTCCTGGCTGCTGAGTGCCAGCCTGAGGCAGCCAGGGGCCTCGGGAGACGGGTTCTGGTTCTGGCCTCAGCAGCTCCCTCACACCGTGGGCTTCACTTCCTGACCTAACAGTGAACAGGGTATCACTGCAGTAGTCGCTTGGACTGCTGCTTTCTCTAAAAGTCTTCCAGGCCGCCAGTGAAGTGGGGTTAATCATCCTCGCCCTACTTTCATTTAGGGGAACCCTTTGAGGACCATCAAGAACCAGCAAAGCACGGGCATTAAGATGCTAGTTGTTAATAATTAGTTTCAGAGAGGCCCCCGTGGCCTACGTTAGCCAGGTAACTGCTGACTCCTCCATTTCCTTTCCAGAAGTACCTTCTCCTTCCCCTCCACCTTCCAACCCCTTCATCAGCTGTCTTCTCAAAAGTGTGCACAGGGGTTCATAAAAATTGGAGAATAAGAGGAACAGAGAGGCAGAAACTCATCCATCTAGTGAGTAATTGTTGGGCACCAACGGGGTGCAGAGCCCTCAGATGCAGGGGTTACCATGGAGACCAGGGTGCAAGATTGGCCCTGAGCCCCTCCCCGCCTTGCTGATGAACAGCAGAACCCCCCTGCAGATTTTCCAATCCAGAGTGCACAGGTCCCATGCTAGACCCACCTACCTTAAAGCTTCCAGGAGGCAGCCAAAGCTCCATGGGGGATTCTGCTGTACTCCGTAAGGTGAGGACCACTGAGTGGGAAGACAAGAAGCAGCCCTTGAGGCGGAGCAGTGAGTACTGCAAGGCAGAAGGCTGAGGAAACCCAAAGCAGGAGACCAAAGGCCTGGAGTTTGGGGGCGTGGTGCAGTCAAGGAAGACTTCCTGAAAGAGGTGCTGTCCAGACTGAGCAGCATGTGCAAAGGCACAGCAGCTTCAAATGGAATGTCATGTGCTGCCTTAGAGTCTGCACACGAAGCTCACAGTGCAGGTTGGAGGTGCACCTCATAGGCACACCCACCCGTGACCCTGAGAAAGTCCTACTGCAGGCCCCTCTCTTCACAAGAACTTGGCCAGCTTCCATCGTGAGGCTGATGGGTTAGCCGGGGCACCAGTTTCGGATAATAACAGCTTATGCAAATGAGGGAGGCAACCCCATGAAAGCATGTGGGCTTTTCTCATATTTCACGAGGATCAGGCAAGAGCAAAAGGGTTAATTTATCAGTCCTCGTGATGAGTAGGCCTGTATCTGAACTGTTGTTTGCTATCTCAGAGTAGGTATTATTTTTTCCATCTTACTCAGCAACTCAGAGAGATCGAGTGACTTGCCCAAGGTCACACAGCAAGTGAATGGCAGAGCTAGAACTTGGGTCTAAGCCTCCCCAGGCACACAGGGCAGTGGCTAAGACTGTGGGAACCCGACTGCCTGTGCTTGAAGCCCTGATCCATTTATTTGAGGGATCTCGGACAAACTCCTTAGGCTCCCGGTGGCTCATATTTAAAGAGACCAGGCTGGCAGAGCCTTCCTGGATGGATGGGCAGTGCCTGGTGGGTGGTGGTGGGGACAGTGGTGGGCATGCTCACCCCTGAGCCCGGCTCCGACACCGCACATGGAGGCAGCAGGAATCAGGGACTCGGATTTGATGGCACCAAGACTGACCACCCAGCACCAAAATTCTGGAATGGATTTTGAGCCTCAGTGTCTGAAAACACAGCACATGTCCCTGGAATAACTTGCTTGGAGGCAGGGGAATTGGCCCTTGGACCTTTGACCTTCCTGAGCACCAGTTTGCTCAGTTTGGCTGAATCAGGTGCAGGGCCAGCAGCCTCCCTGTCTCATCTGGGATGGCGTTAGTCAGCCCTCCCCCCCCCCCGCCCCCCCTGCCCTGCTGAGGAGGATAGCTCTGGGGAGAACTCGGGGGTGGAAAAGCAAGCTGGCCTTGTGGAGAGGATGTTGGCCTACCTGCCCCAGCGGCAGACAGGAGAGTGAGATAAAACTCCGGAAGTGGCAAATTTTCCGCAAGTACTGGGCTGTAAAGCCCCTTTGACAGCATTTCTAAAGGGCCTGTGTGCAGGGTCAGGCACCGTGGCAGGGCGCAGGGGCCGGGGGGGGGGGGGCGGCCAGAGGCTGCCAGGGCATGGCTGGGGGCAGGTTGGTGGAGCCTGCCAGGCAGGACTGCAGTCCAGGCAGGGGGCCGGGGAGTTTCTATGAAAATGAACTTGACAGAGGCCAGTGGTGTGTGTGTGTGTGTGTGTGTGTGTGTACAACACGATGGCGCCTGGTTCTTGGAAGGGCCTATCCTGGAAGCCCTGTGAGGCTGTGGGGGATGAAAGCAGGAGACAAAGGGCTGGAAGGAACAATGCCAGCGCAGGCGGGCAGGTTCCAAGCCCAGGATCGGGGCCTGCTGCCTCGCAGACCCCACAGCTCTGGGCTTGCGGAGCTGGGGCTGGGGTCCAAGGCAGGCTGGATGGCCGTCTGGGTTGGAGGTCCCCTGAGAGCTTCCTCTGGGCCGTGGGAGAAGCAGAAGACGGCATCCTGGGGACAGTCGGGGTGGACATCCAGAAAACGTCATTTGAAGTCACCATGAAAAGTAAAAGCGTTTCTAAATTTGGTCCAAACCATCCCAGCTATGTGGCCACAATGATTATTTTTCCCAGCCAAATCAAAATAGTGACAGGTTTCTGCTAGACCCTCCTGAGGATCTGCAGTGCCTGCTGACACCGAGGCCGTGCGCAGTGAAAGAGTATTGATGGAAAAGAGGTTGGAATCACGGAGCATCCAGTGTGGGGTGAAGAGCATTCCAGGTGCCCGGGGGCGCCAGGCAACAGGGCGGACGAGGACCTCACCGCCAGCGAGGCTGCGGGCGCAAACAGGCAGAAACACACGCTTTGCAGACCAGCACGAGGATGAGGAACAGGCCTTGGTGTGTGATGTGAGCCCTTGACTGCGTTCATGCTGTGTGTGAGGTGTTGCCCACACCCAACGCATTTTCTGCTGCTCCTGTCCTCAGTCCTGGGGGCCTCAGGCCCTGGACTCCCTGGACTCTCTGGGCGGCATCTTGGGGCATGCTCTGCCTGCCAGGAGCGGTTTCCCTTCTGGTCAGTTTTCTTGCAAGCGCTCCCAGGCTGAGGATGGAGCTGGACCTCAGGGCTTCCTCAGAGAGACCTGGGGGCTGCGCTCAGCCCAGCACAGGCCTAGGCCCTGAAGCCATGCAACCCCCCAACATCCTCTCACTGGGCCCTCTGAGGGGCTCCAACTTCGTCAGTGGCTTTTGAACCTTTGTGTCCACGGATCTCTTTGTTTAAACGGCATCTTATCCCAAAGCTCAGTACAGCAGCGGTGGTACTGGGCTGGCTGAGGATGGAGAGAGCCCTGTGGCCGGGAGGCCGGCCTGTCTGGACGCTGTGCTGGCCACGCCTCAGGGCCCCTTGGGTTCCTGGGAGCACTTTTCAGTCTCCAGAAACAAGGTGCTCTTTGAGGCCCATCCAGCCCTGACACTGTGCGGCTGCGTATTTATCCGAGGGGCGCTTGCTCCGGAGAGAAGCCCGGACACGTGGCAGAGCTGTGTCTTGGGGTCCAGGCCCACATTGGCTTATGGTCTGTTGGGGGCTAGAGGGGGTGGAGGCAGAGTGAAAGGAGAAAGGCTTTTTGTCCCTCTGGCCTTTGTCCCCAGCAGCAAGTGCAGCTGCTTGAACATGTCAGTTTGGGGTGGACAGACCTGCATTTTAATATCATCTTGTCCAGTTCCTAGTGCCTGACGGAGAATTGAACTTTCAGTGCATGGGACGATGCCCAGCAACTGACCACACCGGCCAGGGCTCCTCTCCCTCTGGGGTGCGGGCGTAAGTAAGATGCTGCGTGCAGAGCGCGGGCCTCGGCGGCACCCGGCCCGCCGGCAGCGCTGCGTTGTTTGCAGCACGGCTCTGCCAGGGCCGTCCGGGGTTCCGCTCTGGCAGGCACATTGCATCAAGGCTGGGCCCAGGCTTTACTTCTGGAGAAATTGGGACGTAAGCCAAGGTGTTCTGGGCACCTTCCTCCTTTCAGCTGTCCCTCTTCTCTCTGTTCCCTTTGATGCCACAAACAGAACTGTACGCTGGGAAATCCCCGTCCCACCGCTCACCTTCTCAAGGTCAGTCATTCTCTGGGCCTCCCAAGGTGACATCAGCGAGTGCTCCCTTGCACTCTTCTCCCAGGCAAGGCCGGCGAGCCCTGTTCTCTAGAGCTTTCCGGGGGCCTGCACTGGGCCCCGGCACTCAGCTCTCCGCCCCCAGCCCTGCCTCCGCCCAGGGCATTTGGAATAGTCCATCTTAACGGGGCGTTTGGGTAGAAGAGTGTTACCTGCATCTAATGGAAGGGAGTGATCTGAAGGTAGAATTATCTGGCCAGCTCAGATACCTTTCGCAAAGACCCCACCACCCTTTACCCTGTGCACTTGTGTAAGTGGCAGGCCTTGGCCATGAGGCAGAGCGGAGCTCTGCTGCTTTGTTGGGGGAGAGGATTTTTTGACCTCAGAATATGTCGGCTGAGGCTGTGGGTAAGGGAAGGAGGGAGAAAGGGGCTTCTTGTAACCAGAGCTGGGCATTCTTTGAGAGGCTGGAGATGAATTCTTTGACTAAAACAAGCCATTCTCAAAGCCAGGGAAGGAGTTCTTTGTCTCTGTGGAAGCCAGAGAATATGTAGGATGGATGCCAGGAAGAAATAAAAATTTCCCAGGGGAGGACACAGACCAGCTGAAGGAAATCAGCATTTGTCCCGAAACCATGACGGTGGCACACGGGCCAGCAGTCTCTCCGTCCAGGTCCTTTGGAGCTCGCTGCCCACCCCACGCCCCAGGCCTGTGCTGCGTCTATTATCCAGGTGGCTAAAAACAGACGCGGGTGTCTTCCACATTGTTACAGGGATTGTCGTGCAGATCTAGACAGCGACGCAGAAGGCAGAGCGGGTGGCCTCGGTGGCCGTCCATGTGGAAGGCGAGGCTTCAGGGGTTTGGGCAGGGATGGCTGAAGTCAAACGCTGTATTCCTGACCCAGCTTCCTGTCTGCTTTGTGCTCTGAAGGCCAGAGATGGCTGCGTCTGAATTCAGCACACCTGTCCAGTGGAGGTGGTGGCAGAGGCTTGCCGAAAAGCTTGGGGGCAAGAATCTGTGGCTCAGAGCAGCCATCAGCAGTGCCAATAGCAGATTGGGCATCAAGACCCTGGCCCAGGGACCCCCGGAGCTGCAGGGATGGTTCCGAGAAGCAGAGGACTCCGGGGCGACCAGGAGCTTATACTAGTATAGCATTGAGGACCACAGGCCAGGAAACCGAGACCAGGAGCTGTGGAATTACTGCATTTTGAATATTAGCAGTCTTCTTAAACATCTCTGATTCCTTACAATAGCACTGGCATCCCCAAACACCATCAAGTTTATTAAATAACTCACAGTTTGGGCCAGGGTAGAAATTATAATCCAGGCTATAATGGAAAGACCACTTAGGAAAAAGAAAACTAACATCATAAACAAAATGAAACACCAGGGAAAATGTTTGCAACTCGTCACACCAGGAAAGAGTGTATTACTTTCATATATAAAGAGCCATTATAAATTAATAAGAAAAGAACTAACAATGCAACAGAGAATATGACAAAGGATATGCCTCATTCACGGGATAGGAAATACAAGTGGCTTTTACATATTTGCAAAGTCGCTCCCCTTCACTCAGAATAGCAGAAATGCAAGTTTAAAATACGAGAGGATGTTTCTCACCTGTTGGAATGGCAAAGATCTCAAAGCTCCACATCACCTGGTGCTGCCCAGGCTTGGGAAACAGGCAGTTTCCTGCAATGTTGGTGGAAGTAGAAATTGGTAAATGCAATTTTAGGATTTGGTGACGGCTATCAAAATGAAACATGCACATTCCCTTTCACCTTCATGAATTTTCCCTACAAATATGTTAGCATACCTACAAAGCGACGGTGTACAAGGATTTCACTAAAGCATTAGGAATAGGAATAGAGTTAAGAGCCAAGTAATTAAGAAATTACTTAATGAGAGGACTTGTTAGCTATGTTATGGTATATCCATATCATATAATATTACATAACCATTAAAAAGGATGAGACAGCTATTTGGATGGGTATGGAATAATCCCTAATATATGCTTATTGTTGAGGGAAAAGAGTTCCTGCAGAACGTGTGCTACCATTTGTATAAACAGCAACGATGATGTATACCTATATGTGCGTGTATCTATGTAGGAACTTTTACATATGAAATTGCTTGCATGTGCACAGACTATCTTTGGAAAGATACACACACGGAAAATAGTGGCCGTGGTTGCCTCTGGGAAGGAGAACTGTGTGGCTGAGGGAGCCTTGTCACTGTTTGCTCTTGTCCCTTTTGAATTTTGTATCACGTGCTTACTTTCCTGGTTTTTAAAAAAGATGAACATTTAATTCAGCAGCCTGAGCTTCAGAAAGGAGGATCTTCAGGACAATCTCACCCCCGCGACAATGACAATCATACCCCAGGTGACAGTGGGCGGGGCGTGGCATGGCACGGGCCTGACAATGAGGCTGTCTGGGACAGGCTCAGCTGTGGCCAGAGGAGGCCTGGGGGTGAGGTGGAGCAGGCTGGCTCAGAAGGTCTGGGAACCCCCAAATATACTGGGAACAAAACAGAGCTTTCAAAGTGCCAGCGACCTGAAAACAAATGGCAGTTGGGTTAAATCATTGTCTTACTTCTGCCTCTCACCCAGCAGGGTAAGTAAGATGTTTGAGGACAGGGGTAGGGGTGGCACCTTTTGTAGAGTCTGTGATGACCCATGGTAGGAACACTGAGCGGGTTGTCTGCAAACGCTAACGAGGATGGTGGTGAGGTGAGCTCCCATGGGTCCTGTGGGCATCGCCAACACTGCACTCTTCTCTGAGTGGAGGTCTACCTGGGAGCAGGTGGTATGGTGGAAAGAACACAGCATTTGCAGTCATGCTGACCTGGGTGTGAGTGTGGGTTCTAGACATATGAGGAATATAGCGTTAACTTAATTCAACAAGGAGGCTGATAGCCTGAGGTGGCCCTAACGCCAGGGTGGCCTACATGAGAACGCCCCTATCGAAGCCTGTAAGTGCCTCAAGGTTACGAAATTGAAACTCAAGGACAATCAGTCACAAACAGCCAACTAAGCCACAGCCAATCAAATGGTTTCCTTTCTTTGCTTCAGCACCTCTTCTATGTACATTCCCTGGGCACTCCTCCGCCCTTTGGTTTGGCCCTGACTCAATGGAATCAATTTTTGCTCAAATAAAGTCTTAAACATTTTAATATGCCTCCGTTTATCTTTCTGAGTTCCAGTTTCCATCAGCAAATGGGGATCAACCTAGCTATCTCTCAGGGCTGTCATCGGGCTGGTGTGAGGCTGGAGCGGGCAGAGTTCTCAGCCCCTCCTAAATGCCCATGTTGCCTGGTGCCATCGTGGGGCTATGACAGATGGCTACATTCGTTAGTGAACTCCAGGCAGGTGGCCTAGGTTTGAATCCTGGCTGTGCGAATTATAGGCTTGGGGACTTAGGGTAAGTTACTGAACCTCTCTGTTACATAACCTGTGCAATTGGGGTAATAACGGTACCTGGCCCGTGCAGGGTTGTGGTGAGGATGGAAATGAGATCTGTGCTATGCTGTTTGGCACTCAGCATTGAGCTTGACTTGGTGTAAACAATCAAGAATAGTAGCTATCATTCTTGTTATTCTTATTCTTTTGAAACATCTTGATAATATTTAGGCAGTCAGTTATTGATCTTTAAAAAGCCTGGTTTTCGGGCTGAACTTTTTTTCTTTTTCTTTTTGGACACACTGTGGGTGGTTCTGGAATTGGCCTCTCTAGTGTGGGCAGCTTCTATTTTCCAGAGATACGGATCAGGCAAATGGGCAAAAGGCACCCAATTAGACTCAGCATTGTTTCCGGGGAAACTGCATCCCATCAGGCCGCACCCGGGTGGTACCAGGTCAGGGAGGAGTCACGAGGCCTTATTTCAAAGAAATAAAAAATCCCGTGCAGCTCGGCGAGGACCACGGCGCTTCTGAGTGGTCTTGGAAGAAAATGGAAATGAAATTCCGAAGACCTCAGTGCGGGGAGAAGCAGTGTGTGCGCCCCGGGGGGTGGTGGTGGAGGTGGGGGGTGGGGGAGCTGAGGGCGGAGAGACCTTGGGCTTTTTCTGAGTCCAAGTACAAAGGAAGAGGAGGTGTGCTTGGGACGTGGCCGCAGTTGCTGCGCTCCTTCCAGGGCAGAAACATTATGGAAATTAACAAAAAGAGGTGGAGGGCAGAAAACCTCTAGACAGCGCAGGTGATGGTGGAGGATAGAGAAAAGGGCTCCGAGGGGTTTAGCAGAGGCAGCGCTCCGAAGAGGTGCCCGGGAGGGACACCATGGAACGGGTTAGTGAAGTAAGGTCAGAAAGGAAACTGATTAGAGGGATTTAAGGCCAGCAGTAACTCTCGCCCCCCCACCCCCTCTCCCCGACAGCGCAACAGCAATGAGGAGAAAGGTTTTGGGTGAGGAGGGTAGTGGGACGGAAGAGGGATCCATGCAGGGCGTATATATTGATTTACATAATAAACCAAAACAACACATCCCACCAAAGGATGTGAGGGCCTCGCTGAAGCCTCCTGCCTCCTTGACATTGTATTAGAAGCTTGTGTCATTGGGTGCTTTAGGGGTCCCCTAAAACGTGTTTCCATCCTGTGGCTGGACCAGGCTAACACCCGGGGAGGGACTGCTCCCCGCTGCTGTAGGAAGGAGCGCGGGGCCCTTCCCGCCAAGCTCCTGGCCGCAATCCTGGCAGACCTCGGAGGCGACCCCTCCACCCCTGTGTCTGCGAGGACAGCATGCGAGTTTCTGAATCTGGCTTCACCCAGAATCTGAAGATGCTCTGGCTACCCTACTGAATCGAAATTTAATCCGAGGCCACTTGTCACAGCGTGGAGCTACGCAGGGCCAGACCTCTGGTCAACAGCAAAACTGAGGCCGACCAGCCGCAGGGCCGCTCAGCCCAGGCCCTTCCCGGCAACCTCGATCATTCCAGAGACACAGTGAAATCTCAGCGCCTTGGCACAATGAGAGAAGAAATCGAAACAGGATCTAGGTCCAAGCCATTGCTTAATTAGGATTATTATTTTTTATTTCACCACCATTACATTTCAGCCCTGGGATGGCCAAAAGCACAAGGCCGCACGCCCCGGAATCTGAAACCTAGTTTGCAAGCACTTCCTCACAGCCTCCCGAAGTTTAAATATTAATTTGCCTGTAATTGGTGGAAAAAACAACAGGCAATTAAAAACGCTACAAAGCTGACTTTCTCCTTCCTATGCTCTCCCCTCCCTTTTCATTTCGCTGCCGCCTAGAACTGGATGTAAGACAATGGGACCCCGAGCTGTGTGGAATTCTAAGCCGGGCTTGCCTTAAAGCTACAATATGGATTTAATTTATATGCAAATGCAAGCAATAAAAAGGCAGACACTGTAGAAATTATAGGGTTCCCCCCTCCTTTTCTTAGGAGATGTGCAAACCCTTTCTCTCCTCTTCCAGCTAAGACCTAATTATTATTGGTTCCTGCTACCTTCCCTCTCTCCTCCTGCCCATTCTGGGTATAAACTGGGCCGTTTAAGAAAAGCAATAGAATATTGGAAATAAGAGAAGGAGCATCAGGATAATTTCACAGTCTGACTCCCCTTCCTCCCACTTTTTTTTTTTATTTTTTTTTTTGGCCTGCCAGGCCCTCCTGTTGGCCAGTAGAACGCAAAACAGATCAAAGCCATCCGGAAGCCTTAAGTAGGCCAAAATGGGGCTAAAGTATGCTAATAGAGGAGCTAAATATACTTTAATCCTGTTATAATACAAGGTAACTGGGAGGCAGGGAAAGGGCCCGGTGGCTTAGGCAGGGGGCGGAGGGGGCTGCGGACCCCTGTGAACCCTGAATAGAAGTTGCTTCCTATTCTTTCTCCGGCTGCGGGGGGGGTGGGGAGGGGCGCTTCTTCCTCTGAGGCCCACACCAGCCCCGCCTGCCCCGTTTACTGAGTGTCAACAGTTGGGTGAGCAAGACTTCGCAGCCCTTAGATCAGTACCCTGTGACCCTCCACATTGAAGCCGCGCCATTCAGCCAAGTCTCCCAGCTGTTGCCTGAAGGATGAAGGTTTTTTTTTTTTTTTCTTTTTCCAAAGTAGGGCATGGTTTAGGCGAACACTAGGCAACAGTTTTAAACTATGTCCCGCCACCCCCCAGCTTGCTCTGCAGACCCCGGAGGACCTGAGCAAGGCCCGCTGGTCCGGCTGGACCGAGGCAGATATTCTGGGCAGAACTGAGGGGCTGGGAGGGGACACAGCCTCTCTGCCACCCCCAGAGCTGGCTCCCGCCAGTAGCGCCTAGGTTTAGAGGGGGCAGGGCCGCCAGGTTGTCCCTGAAAGAAGAGCTTGGGGTCGTGCGCTCCCCGCCTCTCCCTGGGCCCTGGGCCTTGGGGGCTCATTCCAGAATGTCAGGGAAGCAGTTCCTGTGTCGGCTCTCCCTTCCGGAGAGCCAGTGTCACGGCCCTAAGGACCCCGGAGACCGATGTGATTTTACAGCCGGCCAACTGCCGCTGGTATCAGAAGATTAAAAACAAAGGTCGCATTGAGGCCTGCCTCCCACCGTGCGGCTGGGCGTCTGAAGGGTGGCGTGGGGGAGGAGGCCCAGGGCCCGACTCTGTCTCCGCTAAGTACAAATTACATACTGGATATATTAAGCTGTAATGGTGTATTTTGAGTCTGACTTAGTTTCGTGAGAACGTCGGTGCGCCCTCCGAAATGCCGAGTCTGAGACACATGGAAACGAGCAATTCAATACCGACAGGATCTGTTTTGTTTGCATCCAGGCACAGCTTTCTCTTTTTCTTCTCTTGGTCACTCCTCGTTCCTCTTCCTCCCTTCCTCCCGGCACCCCGTCAAGCCCCAGGGCAGTGCTCTAAGCAGCAGAACCCTCCGATAACCTTGTGCATGGGGCGCTTTTACGAAGTTGGTCAGAAAGTGTAGGAACAAGTAGGACCTAAAAACCTGCCATTGGGCAAAGAGATTGTTTCTATCCCCCCAGACCTCCACTCCATGGTCTGTAGAGTGGGGGTCTCTCCAAGGCGGTCCCTACGCACCCCTCCAGGCCTCCGCAGTCCCTGTGGCTGCCCGTGCCCAGCCCAGCCCCGCAGCAGGTGTACACGTGGGCCCGGCAGGGCTGGTGGCGCAGGAGGCGCGGGCTGTGTGTGCAGGGCTGGCACGTGGACTGTCAGCCAGCAGGGCAGAGGGAGGCCTCGGGGGGCTGTGTCCCTCAGGGCAGGAGAACCCACAGACTTCAACCGAAGAGAGACTAACATTTGATCCTGGCTCTTGCCCCTTACTGGCATGATTTGGGGCAAATTCTTAAGTCTCCACACTTGAGTTATTTAACCTGCAAAATGGGGGTAAGAGTATCTGTTTCTTGGAGTCTGGAGGAGCTGATAGAAGCGGCGAGCTTAGTGTGGCCCTTAGAACTGGTCAGCAGTTGCAGAAAGCTGCCTCACTCAGGACTTATTCAGAGCGCGTCCGCTCCTACATGAGCAGAGAAGTCCCTTTGGGTCATTTTAATGTTTCAGCAAGAATCACATGCAAGGTCTGTCTGGAGCCAGTTCTTCCCCCACCGCTTTCCCCTACCAAATAGGAGGGCAATGGTGTTGCTCGAACCTAGTCCAGTACGGAGGCTGAGGTCCTTGGTCCCGAGGTGCACCTGAGGCTCTTGAACATTCTGCTCATCTCTGGCTCTGCCTTTCCTCTCAGACACCTTCCTGGCTCCTGGGGCAAGGCCTCCATAAGCAAAATGAAAAATAAAACTACTTGCGAATGTCCCATCTGGCCAATACTTTCCATTTCTCACTTGAGTAGAATACCTCCCCACCCCCCACCCCCCCCCCCCCCCCCCCGCCAACCAAACAATGAATCTTGAGGCCTGAGTCATCATTTCTGTTTTTGCAACAACTCATAAATGGTTTTAATTATATGGTGTTTTTCCAAGTAAACAATGCTAGCCAAAGCGAAAACAACTTCTAATTTTTGTTGAATTAAGTTGGGAACAATCCAGCATCATGATTGCTGATGATGTCAGGGACCTGGGGTTTCCCATACTGTCCTTGTCCTTGTGCGAGCCTGCCCTGCATGGCAGCTACAAGGAATGGGAACCAGCCCCGAGACAATAAGAGCGTAAAACGGAGCTTTGTGAGAGTTCCAGATCCCCGCTGAAATCCAGGCGTTATTTTGGTAACAGTTTGCCAGGGGAAAAATATGCAAAGTTCTTGGTTTCCACCGTAAACAAACAGTATTATCCTGACTACAGTGTGACCCGAGGAGCATCCTCCGCTGACTCTGGAGCACTGTCACAAATATGAACAGCAACAGCCGATGACTGAGCAAGTGCTCTTCGTCCTTTAGGTAAAGTCTTTATGTTCCACACATTCATTAACATTTCCCTGCATGTCTCATTATTAGCTCATCAAACATTTATTATTACTTCAAGATAGATAATTAAAATTTTATACAGTTATTTCTCTGTATGACAATCTAAGAGATTTCAAATTCCCCACCCTCCCCAGCAGTCATCTGCACCCTCACAACTGGGCCATAAAACTCATGAACTTTCCATTCAATGTGCAGAAAGCATAGGAACAAAATCTAAAATTCATTTTGAGTGGGAGTTTCGTTTTCTGAATAATGACTCAGTTATTGCATTTGTTAAAAAAGCAGAGAAAGAGTCGCGCCGGACAGTCCTTGTTCTTCATCAAATGAATAACCAGACTCCATTGGTAACGTTAAGAGAGAGACACACAGTGCCCGTGAGCGATGTTCTAAGAGCAGGAGTGGATTTGTCAGAATCGAGTACTTCCAGACAGCAACTGCAGGAAACGCAGGAAGCTTAGTGGAGAATTGCTCTCTTCCCAGGATGCATATTACATTTAGGATTAGGAACCCTGGTGTGGATTATGTACCACACATATTGCACCAGCACAGAGGTATCAAGTTCATCGCAATTAGGGTGAGAGATTTTTTCCACTGGAATTTAAGAATGTAGGTTGGTTTTCGGCTACTTATAGCTCCGAAGAGAATTTCCGGGTGGGAGGGATGCGCAGCCTTGACCAGCCAGTGGCCTCTGGTGTTTCGTGTGCTGTTTCCCTGCCTAGACCTGTGTGTGAGCAGAAAAACTCTCCTGAGACCAAACCCGTGCCCAAGGGGCTTGACATACAGTTTCTTAAATTGCTTGAATTTCATTTTGGAGCTACAAATCTTATCATTTAACAAAAAAAATAATCAGGGCCAACCTCCAGGAAATTTAGTGTGTCTCACATTTCTTCTTTAAATATGCAAATCAGGAAGATGTCGATTTAGTCTGTCTCATTAATGAAACAGAGGAATGTCACTTATTCGGGAAAAATACTAATGCTGCCCTTCAATTGCTTATCGCCCCCATCCAGAGAGGGGAGGCTGTGGGTTGCAGAGCCATTTCTTCTAAACTTGTAAAAAGAGTGGTTGGAAAAGCATCGCTTGGCAAACAACCATTTCCCCACATTGGGGCTTTTCACACACAGAAGCTTCAGGTTGTAGTGCGGGTCACCGTGTCTGAGAGAATGTTTGCCCTGCACTTGGTGTTCTGGGCAGTGGCTGAGCAGACGGGGCAGGCGCAGCTCAGGGTTCTGGGCTGTGGGAGGAGCCAGGGGGCTAGTCTTTTTCTGGTTAGCCATGGTGTGTGGGTACCTGGGTCCGCCCTGGGACAGTTGGCCAATGCCGCTTCTGACCTTGGATGCCCGCTCACTGACTTAAGTCTGTCTCCTCCTTCTCCCAGGCTGTCCACAGTTCTTAGTCAGTGGCAGCCACACAACTCAGCTGTAGGGATGTATAAGCATGGAAAATGGGCCTGGTATGTAGAAAAAGACATGGTCCTTGCCCTCAAAGAACTTTAATTCACTACTTTCTGTAGTGCCCCTGCTCTGCTGAGCAAATGAAGCAGTGCACAACGCAGGCAGACTGTAACTTGCTCTCACAGGGTCTGGTAGCGAGGGGGAGCTCAGGAGGTATGAGCGGTTTGGAGGGCCCACGGTGGCTTCAGGGTGAGGGGCCTTTTGTGATAGTGGAGCAGGGGTGAAATGGGGGGAAGGCGCTGGAGGACATAGTGAACGCTCGCCTGCCGCACACACCTGGCACAACATGACGTTCAGCGAGCCTGTGCTGAACCAAACCACGGCTCTCCCATGTGAGGGGCTGGGACAGCAGGTTCTACAGCAAGGTGGGGAACATCCAGCCAGCAGGCCTATACGGCCTGAGAAATCATTTGGTCTGGCCCTGCCCAGGCATTAGGGGTGAGTTAATTAAATGTTTGAACAAATATAGCAGGATCATTTTTAAGTTGATAATTTTGTATGGCCCACGAATGGTGTTCTAAATATCCAAATGGCCCTTGGCAGATAAAGGGTTCCCACCCCTTTTCTAGCGGGTCATCTGTTAACAGAACAGACCAGCAAATATCAGGATAGTCCACCACCACCACCATGTGCAGTTTTCATTTTGCATTTTTCTTTCATTCTCCTCTTGCTGGGGTGGCACCGACCAGCCAGTGAGAAATGCACTATGTTGCACGCCCAGACATGGCCTGACACTGAGCAAATCTGAGCTCACCCTCACCCCAGCCCCGTTAAATTGGTTTGATCAGCCTGGTGGCCTGGAATGTCTGAAGTCTTGCAAAAGACACAGGCGTGTTTGTTGGTGGGTCTCGCATACAGTCCCAAATTTGACATGGCTCAGCAGTTGCTAGGCTATCTCTGTCTGCTCCTAGCACCGCCTCTGTCCCACTGCCCAGCCCCCTGCCATCCTGGCCATCAGCTTAGCAGAGGACATACTAGTATATCTGCTTGACCCCTGTAGACATCATTTAATTTAGAACAAAATCTTGATTTTAATAATGAAGTGAGAGTTCACACCTTGGACAAGTCTTTAAAAATAGAATCAGGGGCATAGAAAGGGAGTGGACTGACAATTCTTAGGGGGAAAGGGGTGTGGGGGATGCGGGAAGAGACTGGACAAAAATCGTACACCTATGGATGAGGACAGTGCGGGGGGTAAGGGCAGAGGGTGGGGTGGGAACCGGGTGGAGGGGAGCTATGGGGGGAAAAAGAGGAACAACTGTAATAATCTGAACAATAAAGATGTATTAAAATAAATATATATATATATACACACAAATGCAAGGTGGGGGATGAGGGGAAGTCTGCCTTAGGAGAGAGCGGGGCTGGTCTGGCCTTGAAATACCAAAAGAGTTATTTTGGACAGATCACTTAATCTCTCTTGGATTTTTGTGTACTTTTTAGGAAATGATAGTTAGTAATGGTTGCCATGAGGAAAAAGGAAATAACCTGCACAGAGCACTTTGCACAGAGCTTGGGATGGATTGGTACAGAGTAGCTGTTATTGTTTTCACTCCCGACTCCCACGTTAATCCAATGTACTTCCTCTACAGCTCGCACGGCCAAGTACATTTCAGTGTCCCACTGCTCACTGGAGCCCGGCATTCTCTAGCACGGTGATAAAGGTCTAGAATAGGCATCAGAGGTCTGGAAACAAGCCAGGTAAGTATTTTCAATGAGTGAAAGTACGTGATCGGAATGCAATAGGGAGTGGTGGGGTCTGTGGCAAACTGGTGTGCCCATCCCTTGTCTCATGGGGGCTATTTGGCTATTTGGCTATTTGGCTCAGCCATAGCTCTGAATGTGGGCCAGAGTCTCAGGTTTTTCAAAAGAAGCCACACTTTTGTTTTTAAAGTGTGAAATTAGTTGGTAACTGCTTAATATTTTTTGAAAACATGGCCCAGGCTAACTCTGTGTGTGCCAAACCAAACAAGTCTGTGGGCCAGATGCAGGCCTCCATGTGTGACCTCTGGCCCAGAAACTCTGCTTTGTTCTGGACAGGCATGAGGCAGGGAGGAGCCGAGAAAGGCAGGAGGCTGGCAGAAGCTACTAGGCACTTCATCTAGTGTAAATTGCTGTGAAGGCTTATGCCAGCTCTCATAGGACTTCGTGGACAATTAAATGAGTGTAGCCCAGTGCCTGGCAGGTGGCAGGAATTCGGTGTTATTGGTGTTAGGTGTCCTATAGTGGCTATTTTCCCAAGACCATGTAGATTGGTGATAGCTTTGGGGACCACCTCACTTTCATTTTCAGTCTCCATGTCAGGGTTATGTCATTTACATGACCTTAGGAGCATCATTATAGTTTTGGCTACAATCCACTTCTCTCAATTATTATTTGTGGCTGATATAATCACACTTGAGGAATTTTAGTACTACAAGGGACTTTTGAAATAACCTAGTCCCACCTCCATATTCATAGAGGAGGAGACCTAACTTTCCAGAGAAGTCGAGTGACTTACCCAAGGTCTTGCCGGGAGGCTGCTTGGGTTTCTGCCTTAGGTGTGGGTGGGTGTAAGGTTGCAGCTCTGTCTTTGCTTAATCCAGGGCCAGGCTAAGAGCTTGTCTGACAAGCACCAGATGGGAAACATTATACTCTCTGGGTCCAGGGATTGGTGGGTGGCTCACACTAGTTTTGATGTGAGTAATGGGACTTGATGCATAGGGGAAATTAGGAATTGGGTTGAGGGTGGACGGGGAAGGTAGAGGAGCTGCTAGGAAGGGAACTGAGCCCCGAGTCTCTGACTCTTGGAAAGTCCCTGTCCCTGGGCCTGCTTTATTTTTCTGCACCTCCTAATATCGCTTCACTGTCTCCTCCCAGTAGAATGCAAGTTCCAAGGCAGAGCTCTTTGTTCTGCTTGCTGCTCAGCACAGGCTGTGGAGCAGAGCGAGCACCTACAGTGTTTGTTGTGTGAATAATAGGCAACGTGTGCTTGTGCACCAATTGTCCTCTTTGTCTCCACCCTTCACGTATAGGATGGGACCAGACACAGCTCCATTTATGCCCGAGGTGCTCTAGGTAATTTGCCCACGATGACACTGCTAAAAAGCTACTGCTAGACAAGAACCAGAAACCAGTCCCTTGATTCTTAGCACGGAGCTCAGTCCTTCATCACTTTGCACATGAATTCCACCGTCTTGGCAATACAACTCTGACTGTTGCTTCGGTGCTTGTGGGTGGAAAGGAAGCGTTGAGCTAAGAGCTTACAATCTAAGGAAAAATTGTCAGAGATTCATGGCTAGAGTATCATATTGCTGTGGCTTGGAGTGGTTGACACCGAGACAGAACTTGTCATACTCAAATAAAAATGATCCCTCCTTTTATCCCCCAAACCTTGTCTGAGTTCATGCTCCAGATGGAAAGTAGGGAGTGTTTCCTGAGGGAGGAAATACGGTGAGATTCTCAGGCCTAACCCGGTGAGCTCCAAGGAAATCAGAGGGATCTCTCCATTCGCAGACTTACGGACTCACAGGGCTCAGAGCTGAATGGACCTTGGAAATACCATCTGGCCCTGTGCTTCCCAAAGAATGGTGCGTACTCGCCTGCTAGCAAGAGTATGACCATTTTATATTTTCATAGTTACATATTTATATTAATGTGTAGTAGATAAAAATAACAATTTCATTAATCCCATCATTTCAGGCTCTTGTTTAGGGGAAGGCTTGTAAAAAATGTGAGTTACTTAAGAGAAGTATAAGGTTAGTTAGAGTATAGGGATTGTGAGAAAATGGCTTTTGGTTGGCTGCAATGCCATGCAGATTCATGTGGCTACCATTTTTATTTACTTGATTTACTTTACTAGAGGCGCAGTGCACAAAAATTCGTGCACTTGGGGGGAGGTTCCCTCAGCCTAGCCTGCCCCCTCTCACAGTCAGGAGCCCTCAGGGGATGTCCTACTGATGGCTTAGGCCCGCTCCCCGCAGTCTGGCCTCCCTCTGTGGGAGTCGATCGGGATTAGGGGAAGGTACCACCCCCATCACCCTGCTGTTGCTGCCTCTGCTGGCCGCTGCAGCCTCCAAGGTGTTTTCATCAACACAGAGTCCAGTCCCTTCACCATGAAAAAATGACAAACTTTCTTTAGGCATTTTCAAGATGTGTCTTTCATAGGATATGACCTTTCTTCCTTCCTTCCTTCCTTCCTTCCTTCCTTCCTTCCTTCCTTCCTTCCTTCCTTCCTTCCTTCCCTCACCTGAGGATATTTTTCCATTGATTTTTAGAGACTGGGGAAGAGAGAGGGAAAGATAGAGAGAAACATCAATGTGAGAGGGACACTTCAATTGGTTGCCTCCTGCATGAGCCCTGACCTGGGCCCCAGCCAGGGAGGAGCCTGTAACCTAGGTACACGCCCTTGATCAGAATTGAACCCAGACCCTGCAGTCGGCAGGCTGAGGCTCTATCCACTGAGCCAAACTGGCTAGGGCAGGATATGACATTTCTTAGTCTCTCCAGCAGTGGACCTTCGTTTTTTCCCTCAAGGAGTGAGGTGAAAAACCCTAGATCACCTTCTTGGATTCTTATTACCCAAGTTACCAAGAACACTGCGAGTGGTGTATCGTGAGCTTAGCCAATGAGCGGTCAGAAAAGGTGTTTCCTCCGCAGCTGGCAGGCCCTGTTCTCTCCGGGCCTCCCTGCAGCCATGGTGGCTGGCAGGCCCTCTTCTCTCCAGGCCTGAGCCATCTGTGGCTTGCCTCACCATGCACATAGTCCCCTCCCGCCCACCTGAGCGTGCAGCCTCCTCCTGAGTGGTCATGACTTTATGGTGTCCCGGACAATTTGCATATTACCCCTTTATATCTATACTAGAGACATGGTGCACGAAATTCGTGCACAGGGGTGTGTGTCCCTCAGCCCAGCCTGCACCCTCTCCAATCTGGGACCCCTCTCACAATCCAGGACTGCTGGCTCCCAACTGCTTGCCTGCCTGCCTTCCTGATTGTCCCCTAACCACTCCCCTGCCAGCCTGATTGATGCCTAACTGCTCTCCTGCCAGCCTGTTTGCCCCTAACTGCCCTCCCCTGCAGGCCTGGTCCCCCCACAACTGCTGTTCCCTGAAGGCTGGGGTCTCCTCCAACTGCCCTCCCCTGCTGGCCATCTTGTGGAGGCCATCTTGTGTCCACATGGGGCAGCCATCTTTGACCACATGGGGGCAGCCATCTTGTGTGTTGAAGTGATGGTCAATTTGCATATTACTCTTTTATTAGATAGGATAGAGGCCTGGTGCACGGGCGGGAGTGAGGGCCAGCTGGTTTGCCCTGAAGGGTGTCCCAGATCAGGGTGGGGGTTTCCTTGGGGCATGGGACAGCCTGGGCAAGGGGCCTGTGGTGGTTTGCAGGCCGGCCACGCCCCCCGGTGACCCAAGCGGAGGCCCTGGTATCTGGGATTTATTTATCATCTATAATTGAAACTTTGTAGCCTTGAGTGGAGGCCTGGGCCCTCCAGGGCAGGCGGAAAGCTTGGCTTCCTTCATTGCTGGGGAAACCCAAGCCTCCTGCTTGCTCTGCGGCTGCAGCCATCTTGGTTGGGTTAATTTGCATACGTGCTCCTGATTGGCTGGTGGGCATGGCTTGTGGGGTGGTGTAGTGATGGTTAATTTGCATATTACTTTTTTATTAGATAGGATCTATTATTTTGATTAACACCTCTAGTGGAGAGCCAAACATCCTCTCCTCAGCTGACGAGCAGTGGCCCTTTAACTGCAGTTGAAAGTAAATAAATAAAAACAATTATTCTGGATGAATATTGGTATAACTGGCACTTAAGATCAGAAAAAGTTCCTTATTCATGCTTGATGCTTTAAGAGGCTGCTGTCTGCCCCAAACTCTGAAAGACTTTAGGATAGGTAGTATATAATTATTACAATAATACTAAGTTTTGTAGAATTATTGCATTTGATAATAAAATTTGCCTGTTTAATAAAAATAAGAAATCCTGTTAGAATGTAAATGCCTGACATTTGGGAAACAATTTTGTAGCTGAGGAAAAAAATCTAATAGTACCCTTACCGAGGCCGCTACTCAAATTGGTGGCAAAGCTCTGACTTGAGCCCAGGCCTCTGACTCCCAGGCCAGCCTCAGCACAACGAGGGGCAGCATCTTGCCAGCCTCCCCAACAACAGTATTCACACGTGCCCTTCTGCTTCTGCTCTGTCATCCCTCCATCTAGCACGTGTGTCCTGGACAGCAACAGCCAGGTGCTGGGCGGGATAGAGAAGTTGTGGAAGAATTATGTCATTCTCCCTGTTGCCAAGGAGCCTGCAGTCTATAGGTAACACGAGGCGCTCACGTGAATCAGGAGTGATCGCCATGCCCTTGTGATCATTATGATCCCTTATTTATAAACCATATGCACCTCTTTTTGTACTAGTGTTGAATTCAGGATAAAACACACAGAAATTACAAACTAATGAGAGTGAGCTCAAAATAAAGTAAGTTGTATTTTTAAATTTTAAAAGTTTTTATTTATCAATAGGACAAAAGAAACTAAATTTAAAATGAATGAAAAACAAAGGAAACTGAAAATATTATAGAAACAAAAGTTGGATGTGATAAAGATTCAGTAAAGAATACTTTTTAGTTTTTATAAAATTTAATTTTAATTTTATTTTTTAATAGAAAAAAGACATTTTATCCTCACTCAAAAATATTTGTAGTTTTTGAGCAATTTATTTGAATATGTTTTAATGTTGGTTTAACTCTTTGTAATAAACTATTGGATTCAAAGTTCTAGTTCTAAGTTCAGTTTTTTTCTCTTTCTTTAAAAAAAAATAATAGTTGTAATGGTTGTCAAAGCTGAAAAAAGAATCTTTACAAAGACGTAGAATGGAAGAAATGCAATGCTGGCTGTGCTTACTAAATCAAGATGCTCATTTAAAAAAATACCATCCAGCAATTATGCAAAGGTTTTTATTGAAATTCATCCAGTCAGCTAGTCAGTTTCCATCTTCCTTAATGTCAATTCTTGTAAACTAATCAAAAGCTATATTTTTAACAAATGGCTTCAAGATCCACTGAAGCTCTTCTTTTGGAAAAAATTTAAATAGGTTAGAAATTGTTTCCAAGTTTTTAAAGTGTGCAAATATTAGAGCTATTTTTTTCAGAAAAGTATTACATATATTATATATTATCTCGGAGAACAAAAATCACACAATGATGGAAACACTTCCAAACATCTGGGCTCAAAGCACTTTCACTATAGCACACATTATTTCGGCAAAACAGTTATTTATCACTCACTGTTAAAATGTTATTTTTAACAATGGAAAGGATAGACTTAAAAAATTATGAATATTTTAGCTGTTATACTATGACAGCCAGTTTCATCATAAAAAGCCCAAGAATTTTAGAACTCATATTTTTTTTTTGTAGAAGAAAAATATATAGCTTGCCTTAAAATCAATTACCTTTTAAAAAATACTTTGCTGTGAGATAGCCTACAGTCATATGTTGGTACAAAAGATTGCTCACTCCACATCTCCTTACAAAGTGTTGTAAACATTCTACTACTTAACATGATGTTATCCGTAGATCCCACATAAACTACACATTTCACAATATGCTAAAACAACCCGACAACTGAGGAGCCACCATCATTCCTGCTATGTTGTGGGCCAGCCGCTGTCCCCTCTGAATTCCCCACATACCTCGTACACTTGAGAGTCTGACTTAGTAGTTCCATGGGGGCAATGATGCTAAATCCTGTAATGGATATTTATAAAGTTTGTGTTACTCTTTAGAGAGATAATAAACAGAATACGCTTATTTTAATAGATTACTAGAATTTCTTATTTTTCCTCCACACATCCTATGCTGGAGGTGATTGAATTGGAGAGTGATCCAGAATGAGATGCATTGCAGAATTATGTGGTGTGGCCTTTGAGGAGAGTGGGCTGGAATGTCAGGAGGCTCCATTGAGGAGGTGGGTTCTACTGCTTCTTTTTTTTACTCTCTGGTTCAAACTTAGACAGAAAATACCTTCCTTTCCTGAACCTGAAGGTTCAGGATCCAAGGCTCTCTAATTTCCACTTAGTCAACTGAAATCCATCCATTCTTTCCAAGTCTGGGGGATAACCCAGGGCCTCCTTGGCGCTCACTACCCAGGACAGGTTTAGATTCCTTGGTTCTTCAAAGTCCAAGTTCAAGATGGTGAGGCCCTAGATGTAGAGAGAGATGGGTTTCTCTGGCTGGTCTCACATCTGCCTTCTTAGCTCTAGTTTTCTCTCTGTGCTTCCTCCTCTTTCCTGAAAGATCGAGGTGGGAAGGTCATCCATGGAGATCTTATTAATGTCCTTGAGTTTGCAAAACATTAACTAATTAATTCAATTTCAATCATGTGCCTGCCTGTGTGTTAAATGCTAAACAGTCGATGGTGAGTGAGGTTAGCATAGTCTCTGTTCTCCAGGAGCTGACAGTCCGGAGGGGGAAGTTCCTGTTAAACAAGTGGCCACAGACATTAGTGTACGATTATAAATAGGATCAGTGCTGTAAATTAAAAATCTGGGTTCGGTGGTGGACAATCATAGTGGTGATGGGTGGGCACTGAAGGTATCTCTGAGGGAGAAACCCTTGAGCTGAGGCCTGAAGGACGAGTAGGAGCTCCCAAAGGAGACAGTGGAGGAAGAAGAGCATTGCGGACAGAGGAAAACAAATGCAAGATCCTGGAGTCAAAGAGAAGTGGGGCTCAGGCACAGACCCAAGAGCTGGTTAGTGTGGCTGAGCCGGGAGGGTCCTGGAGAAGATGCAGAGGCGGGCAGAGGGCTGAGTCTCAACTGGCCTGTGGGCAGTGATAATGAGCTTGGACTTTATCCCGGTAGAAATGCAAAATGTTCTAAAACCCAGGAGTGACATGACCAGACTGTACATTCAGAAGCTCACCCTGGCTGGGTGGACTGAAGGGAACAAGGGAAGGCAGTGTAAGAGCAGACAGGAGGCTATTGAAAGCTATTGATAATGGTGACTTAGAATAAGACAGTGAAGGATCTTAGAATAAGAAGAATACGATGGGAGAAAGAGACATTTGACATTATAGCCCAGGAAGCCAATATCGTTATCAGAAGTGCTGGTGCACAGACAGCAGGGAGGCCCGATGCCTTACATGGGGTGGTGTGGGGGAGCTGCCTCTTATGTATCACAAGAGCCTGTTGTTATCATTTTTCCCCAGCTCAGGTTCAGTGATGTCATTTGGTATTTTGAAGTCAGCTAAGGTAACTGTAACTATAGTTACATCCTAGAAATGAGCAAATGCTACAAATCAGGACTTTCTTTTCCCTGGAGAGTGAGTTATTAGACATTTACCAGCACCCCAGTGCTTATGAGTACCCCTGTTTTACTAGCACGTGGCTAAGAACTCACTCTTAGGGGATGGCATGTTGTGGCTGGGGATTTGCCGGCAGACAGCCTCCTGCCTCGCTTGGCACTGAATCAGTCCTTGAGCTGCCACCAACCTGGGATGCATCTGGCCAGGAAGAGAGTACACGTTTGAATACACTGTGGCTGAAATCCAGCAAACATTACTAAGCTGCTACTATCTGCCATGGACAGTACTTGCCACAGGGCAGGGGTTGGGTGGTGGATGGGATAGAGATGAACTTTGCCCCGTCTTCTCTCCCTAAACTGGGAGGGATGAGCCTGCTCACCAGGAAGCAGAGTGCCAGGCCCCCATGGTAGATTCCGAAGTGAGGTGTGAGTAGTGTCCTCTGGAAGGTCTGAGAGAAGAATGATTCATTTCCAATGAGGGGATAGAGCCATGTTCCCCGAGAGTGAGGCACTCAGAACGGGCCTTAAAGAATGGGTTGTTGTCAGAGGGAAGAGGAAGAGGGAAGATAATTCCTGCCTGGGAAATAGCACAAGACAAAGCCCAGAAGCAGGAAAGCATGAGGTGTATTTAGGGCCTAACAACCAAGTGTACCCAGGAGTATTAAATGTGTGCATACATGTGTGTGCATAAGCACGTGTGCACATGCATGTATGTATGCCTGTGTGTTTCTGGGAGGGAGTCTTGAATGTCCCAATGAGACATTTTCATGTTGTTTGCAAGCAGTGAGGAAGCAGAGAGGTTCTGAGCAGTGACTCAGGCGGGCAGCAGTATGGCAGGGAGATGTCATTTGGTTCACGCATCCCCATCTGTGCTCCAGCATTCCACAACATGCTCGGGGGCATCCTGTGCTGCTGGTCTCAGTGCCGTTCTGGTCTCCTCTAACGGCCCTGGCACATGTACCATGCTCAGGCCTCCGTCAACAACACACAAGTGCCAAACTCAGACTGCACCTCTGGCCTTCAGTGAGGATTCCTTCTGGGTCACAGCCTTGGGACCGCCAGAAGGTGGCACTGTGCCAGCTGCTGACGCCTTGAACCTCCAAGATGGTGGGCAATGACAGAGCCTAGCAGGTGTTCCCTAATGTCCATTCTGAATGTCCCCTCTTCCCTGATGCCAGGTAGGCAGAGGACTCAGAGCATGGGCCACACAGTGCAGGAGGAAGATCATGGTCTCATTCTATTATGTTAGCTCTGTGAACTTGGGCTGGTTCTTTCACCTCAGTGAGCGGTTGTCAGCAAGAAAAAGGAGAATACTAATGCCAACTTGTGAAGTTGTTGTGAGGGCTGAGGGTTCATGACATTTGTAAGACACTGAGAGTTTAGGGTTGGGCAGACCTCTTGCTCTTGGGTGTGAACTCAGCCGTGTGACTTGGCCATGTGGCTTCGTATTCTGAAGCCCCAGTTTCCTCAAACAGGGGTAGTTATCACTTTCTCCTAGGGTGGTGGCAAAGCTCCAATGGGATAATGTTTGTCACATGCCGGGCACAGAGTCAGTGGTCAACTGATGGTGGCTGATATTGTTGTGTTATTTGTGTTAAGGTGCTTAGTGGAGTGGCCTGGTGTGGAGTAGGTGCTCAGGAATGGGAGATTTCAACCAGCCTGGGTTCGACAGCGCACCCTAATGGAGCCTGGTTCTGCCTCTCTCTGGCTGAACAAGCCACTGCTCTGCTCTGGGCCTCAACTGCCTCATCTTAACATGAAGGGGTTGGATTCACTATTACCAAGACTCCTCGGATGTGTTTCCCTATCAGACCACCAGGGACCAGATCCTTTACCTGGCTAATGTTTGACCCCCACCCCTGCTGATGGGACGTGCCACGTGCAGTGTCAGCGGACGAAAGGGAGATGCTGTGTTACTGGTGCTTCCCTGGGAGCTCAGCTCCTCTGAGGCGTGCAGCAGGTTCGAGAAAAGGACGTGATGAACGGCTGGCCCGCCTGAGGCAGGACAGTACTGCTGGTGGCATTGCTGCTCCATGCAGAATGGAGCACGGTGCTTGGCATAGAGAAGGCGACTTGCTTAGCATTTCCCAGCACTTAAATGATCCAGCCGCACCTGCAATGTTGCCCCCGCTGGTTATGCTCCCTCCTAGAGTGAGGAAACCTCACTCTCCTGGTAGCCGGTGTTCACTCTATCTACTCCTGACTCCAGGGGCCTGTGGGCCAGACACATGTTCTGTCAGGCTGATCCTCCTTTAGATCCAGTGACAAAGGCTCTTCTCGTATGGACCAAAGTCTAGTAAGTCTCCTCAGAGCCATCTTTGAACTAGGCCTTGGGCTTGGGCCCTGTCTTAGGCCCACTGAGTCTAGTGGTAGCAAAAATTATTCTAAATCAGTTTAGAGAAGATCTTGCACCCTTGTTACCTGGGCAAACTCCTCATGCCCCACCCTTGGTATCTGGTCACCCTGGCCTGTCTTCAGCAAGAATCCTTTCAAGTTGGTTTAGCAGGGAGCCCCTACCCGATGTCTCCTCTTAGCCATTTTCCACCACTGAGCCCCTCACGCTGCTTGTTGGCTGTTAACCCCAGCTGACCGTGCTGTGTTCAGAGTTGGGCTCAATCTCTTTCCCCTGTTGGGATAGTTCTGACTCCTGTTGCAATAGTCTGGACCAAAGCCTTCCTTACCATTTGGAAAAGCATCAGAATATTTCTCTTGAATCGCAGCAGGGCGAGAAGCCACCTTACCTGGAGGAGCTTCCAGGAACAAGGCACAAATCTCGGGCCCTTTCCTCCAGTGCCCAGCCCGGTTTCCTTCAGAACCAGAACGACCTGGATGCTGGGCATCGGCGGCGTCTGCCTCACCACCCAGTGCCAGCTCTCCCTCTGTCCTCACCGCACGGGAGTGCCCAGGCTCCCCCTGCTCGTCCTTGACACCTTTTATAGGCACTGCCTGTATTCAGCTCACCACCTGTTCCTTGTGGGACCCCGATGTCAGGCCCTTCCAGTCTCCATTTTGCTGTGGTTATTTATTCTCAGTTATTCTTTCTTCCTTGCCCCTTCAGACTAGTGATTCATCAGGATGGTCCATCCAGCTTTTG
Source organism: Eptesicus fuscus (assembly GCF_027574615.1). NCBI lineage: Eukaryota > Metazoa > Chordata > Mammalia > Chiroptera > Vespertilionidae > Eptesicus > Eptesicus fuscus. The sequence goes on from NC_072483.1 coordinate 10,058,113, forward strand.
ATGCTCACACCAGGCTGAAGTTTCAGAAATCTTAAAAACCTCTTCAACTGATGGCAGTGGTGGTGGCGTCTGTCTGACTGAATCCTCAGGAGTGTGGACCTGAGGGCTCCTCCCCGGAGCCTGCCACCTCGGCTCAGACTCCTCGACTGGTCTGGAGACAGTTCTTCTTGAGGTGGCTTTGAGAGGAAGCATGACACCATGAACTTATGACCAGGCCCTAATCTCACCGGTCCGTCCAAAGTATCCACTGAAAAGTGCTTGGTAGGATGCTGGCCCAGCCTCACGAGGCTACCATAGCCTGGCCTGGGTTGTGCAAATTAACCCATGTGGCCCTGGCATGGGCAGCTCCGAGGCTCTTTTGCTGGAACCTCCGTTGTTATAGCCAATTCCTGCTTGCTGGGACACTGCACTAGTGTTTTCCAGTGCTAGTGTTCTGACCCCAGACCCTTGAAGATTTAGCTCTGCCTAAAACTCACCTCCTGCCAGGCCACAACCCATACCTAGCCCCCTTGCCCCTGCCATGCTGAATGGGCTGCAGGTCCCTGTGTGTTGTGCTTCCAGATGTCCATATTGCTCTTCCTTCTCTTTGCCTGGCTAACTCCTACGTGCCCTTCCAGCTTCAGCCGGGGGATCACCTCTGTTAGGCCTCTCTCCTGATTCCATTTTCTTTCTGCCCACCCAGGCTAACACAGGCACACCCTGGCACCTGGATTACCTGTACTGAAGCTTCATGGTACTCACCCTTTACCTGAATTATTTCCCAGAGGACATTGAAGACCCTTGCTCAGGTGCATCGCACAGGTTTGTTGAATGAATAAAAGTGCCCTGCCCTTTACTCCCGACAATGAGATTCCTGTTTTCTTCCTTCTGTGTGAGGGGACAGCACTCACAGCATTCTGTTTTTCTGAGTCCAAGACACCTGCCTTTTATTCTGTTCCTAGAGCCCTTATTCTACCCATGAACCCATCAGGCTGATGGGCCTTGAGCTCAGCAGGAATGAGGGAGACAGACACGGTGCACTAAGGTTAACTTCTTGCCTCCATGTTGGCTAATGTCCAAGACATCCAGCAGATGGTCCTCTGATCTTAGCTCAAACAAGGAGGAAGGTTTTTCAGTCCCTCCTCTGCAGCACTTACCCTTGACACAAATCCAAGTCACTCTTGCTCCTACTTTACATGCCCAGTGATTGCCCCCTCTACCAGCAAACCCGTTAGCACGGTTCCCAGTCTGGCCTCCATATACCTTTATAACCCTTCTTCCATCTACCATGCGCTCTACCCACAGTTCACTATTTCCTCAAAGTGTTGTAGCTTTCTCACACCGCCTGGACTTTGCACATACTGTTCCTTTCACGAGGAACGCCCTTCCTTCTCTTCTCTGGCACTTGACCTGAGTTGTTTGTTATCTCCTCCTGTGCAGTTGGCCACTCCCTCACCAGAGCCCCCTAGAAGTTGAGTCCTATACTTACAAGCCCATTTACTGAGTTTTGCTTTAGTTGTTTGTCCGTGCTTTGCTGTCACTGGAGATGAGGATGATGCCATAACTTGCACAAGTCCCCTCTTTGCCTCTCTCACCCCTCCAGGCTTTGAACATGTGTCTGACCCATCATGGTAGGTCCTTAAGAAACACTTGGTGTAAGTGGCTCTCCTTTCCTGGCTCCAGTTCCGCCCTGAAGGCCTTGCTCTGTGACACGCAGCTGGAGGCAGATAGCACTGGCATCATCCACCTATCCGAACCTGCGTTTAACAAGATCCTCTGCGGATTTATACACACACTCAAGTTTGAGAAGCACTGGCCTACGATTCGAAGAGTTCCTTATGCCTGGGCAAAATCTTCACTGCTTTTAGCTGACGGCTGGGACAAAACACCACTGCACTGGCCCTTTATCTTCCCGGTGGCTTGAGAACGTTTCATTGCACCTTCACATGTCTTCAACCAGAATAAATGAGAACAGTCTCCTTAATGTGCCAACCAGCAGGTTCTTCTCTTCTAATCAAGTCCACATGCTTTCTGTGACTCTTTCTGGAATGTAAAAATAACCCTTTTACCAATTCCTCCTCCTAGTAGCCTTTTCTCTGTAGCCAAGTTAATTCCAAATAGAACATCTGGAAATTCTATTTTGTTGCCTAATTTAAACCAGACTAAAACCAATCTGCATAAAAGTTTATGAACTTTCCGGGGCTTCACACCTTATATTTCTCCATCTGCAGAAGCCTGCAATGTGGAGGCCAGGAGTAGGAAGGATTTGGCCATCTCTTCCTCCAGGGCTGGGGGAGAGTGTTTGTGGCTTTGTGAATTGGGGTAGGGAGCCGGCTGGTGTGCAGTGGGTGGGTGAGGGAGAGGGAGTGAGGGAAACCGATAGAGCTGTACTTTCTGTGTGTAAGTAAATATGCGTGTAGACTAAAAGGTCCTTTAACTTTAAGCTGAGGTGGTGGGTGGCCGAAGGGGGCTTGGAGGAGGAGGGGGTGCCAGGTGAGGGAAGAAAAATGGAGTGTCAGGCACTGGGAGAGGGAATGGGGAGTGAGGCACACATCACCAAGATGGACTGAGAGGTGCACTTCAGCAGCTGCCCTTTGGAGCCAATGGCTCAGGCTCAGGACTAGGGACCCACAGGCGAACTGAGTGGATGGAAGGGCAGCCCAGGAGTGAGGGGCAGGGGGGAGCCTAGATATTTTGAGCAGGAGTCAACAAAATCCCAATGAAAGTGCCAGAAGGCTTTTTTATTTTGGTAGAAATTGACCAGCTGATTCTAAAATTTATGTGAAATAACAAAGCACCTATAGTAGCCAAACACTTTTTAAAAAGAAGAATGAAATTAGAGGATTCACAGAACCTAATTTTAAGATGTACTATAAAGCTAAAGGTTTCGGCCAGACATAAGGAACTCTGAATATTCGGCCAGTGCTTCTCCAACTTCCATGATGGAGGCAGTGGGTCTGAGGGACAGGATGGACATATTGATGACTGGTCAGGAAAAAAGACAAGGGAGGGAATTCGGTGCTTGTGCAGTGGTGGGAGGGCAGGAGGAGCAGGCTTAGCTCGGCCTCCAGGGTGGAGTCCTGGAACAGCACACTGTGACACCCACCTCAGGGGGCTCCTGCCTCTGAGGCCACCAAGAAGTCGCTGGACCCAGTATCAGCTGGAATTGCGAAGCTGCCTCCACCATCCCACAAGTCTCTTGATACCCAGGAGGCTGAAAGAGGGCCTCCAGAAAGCTGCTGTGGAAAGGCCTTACTCTCTGTGACCTTCCTTGGCACCAGAGAAAGGGCGGGGGGGGGGGGGCAGAGAACACCCAAAGGAGCCCACACTTCATTTCTGCCTTCCACATCTTGACAGAACCTAGATTCCTTCATATACATCCGTTGTAAAAGACTCTGGGAAGTGTATTTCTTAGCTTTCATCCGCTGCAGTATAGGCATTTTCTCAAGAGAGTAGCCTGGCCAGTGTGGTTCAGTGGTTGAGTGTGGACCCATGAACCAGGAGGTTGCGGTTCGATTCCTGGTGAGGGCACATGCCTGGGTTGCGGGCTCAATGTTTGGTAGGGGGCATGCAGGAGGCAGCCAATCAACGATTCTCTCTCATCATTGATGTTTCTATCTCTCCCTTCCTCACTCTGAAATCAATAAAACCATATTAAAATAAAAAAGGGAGTGAAGGAGGTGGAGAACCTAACTCATAGCATCCACCACTTTTCAGGATTCTCAAACTCCAGGCGACTCGATTGGTGTGTGCTTATTCAGTACTCATCTTTTGATGCTCCTGACAGCCAGAGTCCAGGGCTAGGTGCTGGAGCTGCAGGTATGTGTAAGAGAAAGGTCCAATAAACATATTAGCCCACATGCACCAGGTTCTATGCATGACTACCCTCTTAATCCTTTTGACACCCTGATGAGAGAGGTAACTGTTATTCCCCCATGTTATACATGGAGAAACTGAGGCTAGAACAGGTAGATGACTAACTGAAGGTCATGGAGCTAGTACGTGGCAGACTTGGGTTTTGAACTTGGCTCATCTGACTCTGAAGCTCATTCTTTTTTTCTTTTACCATGTTGCCTAAAAGACATTACAAAGGAAGGAAGAAAAAGAATGCCCAGCAATCATGATGAGGCTTTTCACAACACTGCGGTTTCCAGGGATGGAGGAGGAGGAGGCCACAGGAGTTGTACTCTATGTCTTGCTTCCCACTATGGTGAGGTATTCCCTGCTGTCTGCTCGAGGGTCACTATTCCCTCCTAAAACTGCTGTATAAGTCTGCTTAGTATGCAGTCACTTGGGTGAAATGGATTCAATTAATTTTTCAACATGGCAGGTGTAGTGGGTTGAATTGTGTCTCCCACCCCTCAAAAAACAGTTATGTCCAAGTCCTAAATCTTGGTACTGTGATTGAGGTTGTATTTGGAAATAGGGTGCTTACAGATGTAATTAAGTTATGATCTTGAGATGAGAACATCCTGGAATAGAATGGGCCCTAAATTCAATGACCAGTAAGTATCCTTCTAAAGGACAGAAAATGAGGAGACAGAGAGACACAGGAAGATGGCCATGTGAAGATGAAAACAGAGGTCAAAGAGATGCTGCCACAAGCCAAGGATGCCAGGAGCCACTAGAAGCTGGAAGAGGCAAGGATGGATTCTCTCCAGAGCTTTGGGAGGGAGCGTGACCCTGTCAAGACCTTCATTTCAGACTCTGACCTCCAGAGCTATGAGAAAATAAGCTTCTGTTGTCTTAACTGCTAGTGTGATAATTTATTATGGCGGTCTAGGCCCGTGGTCAGCAAACTGCGGCTCGCGAGCCACATGAGGCTCTTTGGCCCCTTGAGTGTGGCTCTTCCACAAAATACCACGGCCTGGGCGAGTCTATTTTGAAGAAGTGGCGTTAGAAGAAGTTTAAGTTTAAAAGATTTGGCTCTCAAAAGAAATTTTAATCGTTGTACTGTTGGTATTTGGCTGTTGACTAATGAGTTTGCCGACCACTGGGCTAGGCAACTAACACAGGAGGGAACGTAGAGCCCTCCTTGACGGAAGACATCTCTGAGCTCCAGTAGGGTTCTCCTTCTGGAATTTGCAGTTGGTTCGCGGACACCCTGACCTTTAGAGATTGAGCATTCATCTTTTTTTTTTTTGTATCTTTAAAGAGAACTTTTGATTTATTTTTAAAAATTTTAAATTAAACTGATTGGGGTGACATTGGTTAATAAGATCATATAGGTTTCAAGTGTACATTTCTATGACACATGATCTGTATATTGCATTGTGTGCTTACCACCCACAGTCAGATCATCTTCTGTCACCATATATGTGGCCCCTTTTACCCTTTACTACTCCAACCCCTTTTTCATGTTTTATTAAAAATCTTTTCCCCTTTGTGAACGTCTCCCTAAATCTCTCGCGAATCTAAGCCCTACACTTTCCAGGGACCATGAGGAAGAGTGGAAACACGTGGGCTTTGGACACAGACAGTTGTGGGTTTAAGTTCTGACTCTGCTGTGGGACCTTGGGCAGGTTGTTTAACCTCTCTGGGCCTTAGTTTCCTCCTCTGTGAAAAAGGGATAATATCAACACTCCCCTCAGGGGGTGGGTGGATGTGGGAATAGGCCTAACATGATGTTCAGCAAATAGTAGTGCCCATTCCCCTTTCCTGCAAGACCAAAGTCAAGACCTCCCAGGCAGGCTTCTCTGAGGAAAGTTAGCCCCACTGTCCTTTCTCTGCAGTGAGTGGCAGCTGCCCCTCCCGCTGTGCCATGGAGCCAGCTTTGAGTGGACACTGTGAGTGCTGTCCCCTCAGGTCCATAGACCTCACCTACCAGCTCCCGTCCCCGACGGCTGTGGTGCAGCCTCCACCTCCCCAGACTCTTTCTTCTGTGGCTCTGTCAGCTCGTAGCACAGGGCTGGCCACACAGAGGAAGCCCCGGGAAGTGTTGCCCTGTGTGGAGGTCAGGGAGCCTCTGCCCAACATCAGGAATGCTGTGTCTTTACTTCCCAACCCCAACTCCTGGGCATAAAAACTCACCCTGGAAATAATCAATAGGAACGGGGTGCCCCTGGGAAGATGCATTATGGAAGTGGGGAAAATAGCCTGTCAATGAAGTAGAAGCTCATCAGTTCTCACCTTCTCTCTCTTGCAAACACAATAATTCTAAAATAAAATAAAAAAGGGAAAAAAGCCTGTCACTGTTGCCCATTTCTTCGTGCTCTGCACAGCCTCACAGAGGGGCGCCTCATTACGAAGACTTTACTAAGCTTGCAGAACAGACGAGGAAGAGCCGCGAGAAGCATACAGAGCGACACTTGCCAAAAGAAATGAGCAAGGCGCATCCTGATGCCTGGGCCCTTCTGGAGCTGAAGCCCAGGAGGCCTCGGGGACTCTTCGGATGCAACTTTATTAACTTCACGGGCCTCGATGCGAAGCCGAGGACAGCTCCAGCAGCTCCTGGCCAGAACTCCAATTCCAAGTTCACCTCCTCCTGGGTTCGAACTGACCATTGGCTACCTGTCCTTGACTGTGGTCGACACTGCAGCCCACTTGTTCCTCTTGCTGCAAGGCCCCGGGTATGAGCTCTGCTCAGAAGCACCCTTTGCTAAGACTGGTTTCTCGTTCGCCTATGCATCTACTAGTATAGCTGAGGGTATAGTGAGGAGGAGAGGGGGAAGGGAGGGAGGAGGAGAGCAGCTGGCAGGGATGGTCATTTGTGCCCAGTTAGGATGGGCATATTCCTGTCACATCAGAAGGCTCAACCATACGCCACCCCACCCCAACCTGCCCCCCTCCTTGGAAACAGGTGAACAGGGTGGATTCATCTAGGACCACTTTGTGCTGGGGAGTCTTTGGAAATGTCACTGCACCTCTGAGCCCCAGCATTCTCCTCTGTGAAATGGGGCTGATAGCACCCACCTCATGGGGTCGTCCTAACCTCTAGCCCTGCACCTGGCATGTAGTGGGCACCTGCCTGTCACTTCTGCTTGCCTTTAAGAAAATGTTTCTATTGATTTCAGAGAGAGGAAAGGAGAGGGAGAAAGAGATAGAAACATCAAAGATGAGAGAGAATCATTGATTAGCTGTCTACTGCATGCCCCCTACTGGGGATCGAACCCACAACCTAGGCGTATGCCCCCACCAGGAATTGGTGACCTCTTGGTTCATGTGTTGACACTCAACCACTGAGCCATGCCAGCTGGGCTCCTATTTGCCCTTTCCTCTCTCATAGGGATGACAGAAGTGCTCTTGCAATAGCTGCTCTGGGCAGGGGTCTGCAGTGCCTGAGGATCTGTCAGCTGGAGGGAGCTCTACCAGCCTCAGCCTCTCCCTGCACCCCAGCTGGCCCTGAGTTCCCCTAAATTCTTTTCAAATCATCATCTAGCTCCAGCTTTTGCTTTCCTGGGGATCCTGTGGTCCCTGCTGCCCTGACACCTGCTCGCTCATGCCCTTTAGGACCTCCTTTCTCGGTGAGAGATGGCATTGTGGAAAGGGGACCACAAGCATTTGAAGGTTCCCGCCCCTGAAAATTTGCCTCCTGCATCTCTCTGGAGCCCTTGAGTTTGGGCTTCAATGGGCCAAGGTTAGTCTAGAGAAAGGCCCAGGTCCATGCCAGCAGGGTATGCCTGGTGGGAAGGAGATTGGCTTGGGGTGTCTTCCCCACAACCATCTGTCCAGGCGGGCACAGCAGAGGGTTTCAGTAGAGGTAGCCAGCTTACTGGTAGAGACAGCGCTCTGGCCTCCAGCTGCTGGGGGTCAGCTCCCAGCTTCAACTCTTACTTTTGGGAAACTTTAAGCAAGTTTCTTAATCTTGCTAAGCCTCAATTCACCCACTCGTAAAATGGAAATAGTGATATAGCACTCAAGCCAGACAGAATGCCTAGCACTCAATACAAGGAGCTGTTTTTGTTTAATTTAGTTTTAGCATTTATTTTTAATCAGGATGAGAAAACTGAGGTTTGAAGATGAGACCTTGCTCAAGTTGGCTTTGGGGTCTGGGGGATAGTAAACATGAATAAGAAACTCTTAGGAGATGCAGACTAGTAGAGAGATAGATGTCATAGACTAATGTAGACCGGATAATTCATGGGTAAGGGAGTGTGGAGAAGGCATAGGAGGGCAGTGTGCGATTCTGTCTTGTGGACAAGGGTTTGGAGATGGCTCGGCAGGTATGTTGTGCCCATCGGGGTGGTGGCAGGGCTGGGAGGGACCACCATCTGTATGCTTTCCATGATATCTTGCTGCTGTTAACACAATGTGGCAGACTCCAGCCTAAGCAAGAAGAACAACCATTATCCAAGGAGAGAGGAAGGCAGCTATGAGCCTGGAGTGTTATACAGGACAATAGTTCTGGCCTCACCTCATTGCCGGGTGACCTGGTTCCAGTTTCAGGTCCCTGAGAGAAGTCTCATTCTGCTGGAGGCCTCGGTTTCCTCATTCAAATGAGGAGGTTGAGTTCCATTCCAGCTCTGAAAGTCTAGGTTCCAGGGGTAATTAGCTCCAGAAAAAAAATGTTCAGGAAGCTGTCACACTCTCAGAGCAGTGACGAGTGAAGGGGGTTGCAGTTTCGGATATCACCAGCCAGAGGTGGAAAAGTGAGGGCGAGGGGTCCTTCAGAAGAGTAGGGTGCATGGGAGGCTGCAGGCTGATGGAAAGTCCTGGGCTGCAATCCCGGACTCCTGACTCAATGACTCATTTCTCTTTATGACACATTAGCTACCTCTAGTCATGTGATAAGACTTTGTCACTCGGGATTTTGTGAAAAAATATTGTAACTCCTATTCACTTCTTTGGTGGTTATCTTGCACCATGTTAAATGACAGGAAGGTTATGACTAAGTGAGGTGTATGCTGGGACATGTGGGGCAAGCAGGATAAGGATGAGGATGGCATTTCAGAGCAAGCAATTTGGAGATGGGGTGGGCAGTTAAAGCTAGAAGAATCTTCAGGTTGGCCTAAAAAGGAGAGGGTAATTTCTTTCTGGGCTCTGATTAACTTCATATAGGCTTCACAGAATCCCACAACAGTGGGATGCAACCCTGGGAGGCCCTGAACTCATTCACCTCAAAGATGGCAAATCCATGACACATGTTACATAACTACTATTTGCAGTCAGCTGGAGGGGGTCTGACTTCACTGCACTAGTCTAATCTCTCTTATTTGTAGTTGGAGAAACTGAAGTTCCGAGAAATCTTGCCAGATGCCGCTAAGTCGGTTCGTGGCAATCCGAGATTAGAACTCTCTTCTCCTATCTCTGAATTCTTTGTTTTGTGTACCAAGCAATCCTGCTTTAGCTACATCACTCTGAAAAAAAGAAGTGCAAAAAGGTGCAATAATTGCTCAACACCTGCCAGCATTTCTCTTAGCATAATAGCTCAAGGTCTACCCATGTTGTTACAAATGTCAGTATTTCATCCTTTCTTATGGCCGAGTAGTATTCCATTGTATATATGTACCACATCTTCTTTACCCAATCGTCCATTGTAAGACATTTAGAAGAGGGAATACTGGGTCATGTAAGCTGTGTTCTCAGTTTTTTGAGGAACCTCCATACTGTTTTCCATAGTGGCTGTACCAGTTTACATTTCCATCAAAGGTATTTAAGGTTTATTTTATTTCTACATCCTCTTCAACACTTGTTATTTCTTATCTTATTGATGTGAGGTGTGAGGTGGTATCTCATTGTGGTTTTGATTTGCGTTGCCCTTGTAACTAGTGAAGTTGAGCATCTTTTCATGTATCTGTTGGCCATTTGTATGTCTTCATGGGAAAAGTTTCTCTTTAGGTCCTCTACCCATTATTTTTATTGGGTTGTTTTTTGTTGTTGTTGAGTTGTATGAGTTCTTTATATATTTTATATATTAACCACTTATCAGAGAGGTATTTTTAAAAAGTATCTTCTCCCATTTGATTGGTGGCCTTTTTGTTTTGTTGATGGTGTCTTTTGTTGTGCAGAAGCTTTTTAGTTTGATGTAGTCCAATTCATTTATTTTTGCTTTTACTTCCCTTGCCTTTGGGGTCAAGTTCACAAAAGATTCTCTGAGAGCAAGGTTTATAAGTTTATTACCTATCTTTTCCTTTTTTTATTGTTTCAGGTCTTATATTTAACCCATTTTGAGTTACTTTTGTGTATGGGTCAAATAGCAATCTATTTGCATATTTTTTTGGATGCGATTTTTCAGTTTTCCCAATACCATTTATTGAAGATTCTCTCATATCTCCACTGTATGTTTTTGGCTCCTTTGTTGAAGATTAGTTGCCCAATTATGTGTGGGTTTATACCTGGGCACTCAATTCTGTTCCATTGGTCTGTGTGTCTATTTTTTTGCCAATAGCATACTGTTTTGAATATTTTAGCTTTTTAGTATAATTTGAAGTCAGAGAGTTTGATACTTCCAAATTTGTTCTTTCTTCTAAGAATTGCTTTGGTCATTCTGGGTCTTCTGTGGTTTCATACAAACTGATGATTTTTTTGTTCTATTTCTTTGAAAAATGCTGTTGGAATTTTGATTGGGATTGCATTAAATCTGTATAATCCTTTAGATAATATGGTCATTTAGATAATATGTTGATTTTTCCAATCCATGAACATGGAATATCTTCCCATTTATTTGTGTCTTCTTCAATTTCTCTCAACAATGTTTTGTAGTTTCAGTGTATATATTCTTCACATTCTTTAAGTTTATTCCTAGATATTTTATTATTTTTGTTGCAATTGCAAATGGAATGGTCTTTATTTTTTTCTGATATTTTATTGTTACTATATAGGAACATAATTAATTTTTGTACATTGATTTTGTATCCTATAATTTTACTGTACTTGTATTTGCTTATTGTTCTTAATAATTTTTTAACTTTATTGTTGAAAGTATTATAAATATCCCTCCCCCCCTCATTGACCCCTCCATCCCACTCCCACTCCCTATCCAGGCCTTCCCTGAACTATTGTTTGTCCATGGTCTATGTATATATGCATATAAGTTCTCATCCCTCCCCGCCCCAGGTATCACATGATCTCACATGTGGAATCTAATGAAGAAAATAAACCGATGAACAAAGCAGATCCAGAGACACTGAAACATGCAATAGACTGATGGATTTTGAATAGTCTTTGGGTGGAGTCTTTAGTTTTTTCTGTATGTAGAACCATATTATCTGAAAACAAAGTGACAATTTTACTTCTTCATTCCCAGTTTGGATGCCTGTTATTTCTTTCTATTGCCTGCTTGCTCTGGCTAGGACTTTTAGTACTATGCTGAACAACAGTAGTGAGAGTGGGCATCCTTGTCTTGTTCCTGATCTTAGAGGAAAATTTTCAGTTTCTCACTATTGAGTATGATATTAGTTTAGGGCTTGTCATATATGACCTTTATTATGTTTAGGTACTTTCCTTCTATACTCATTTTATCCAGTGTTTTAATAATAAATGGATGTTGTACTTTATAAAATGGTTTTTTTTCTTGCATTTATCAATGATCATGTGATTTTTATCCTTTATTTTGTTTTTGAAAAATATGTTTTTTAATATATTTTATTGATTTTTTTACAGAGAGGAAGGGAGAGGGAGAAAGAGTTAGAAACATCAATCAGCTGCCTCCTGCACACCCTCCACTAGGGATGTGCCCACAACCAAGGTATATGCCCCTGACCGGAATCGAACCCGGGACCCTTGAGTCCACAGGTCAACGCTCTATCCACTGAGCCAAACTGGTTAGGGAGAAAAAATATGTTTTAAAAATTGATTTTAGCGAGAGAGGAAGGGAGAGGGAGAAAGAGAAACATTGATCGGCTGCCTCCTGCACAGCCCCTACTGGGGATAGAGCCTACAACCTGGGCATGTGACCCGACCCAGAATTGAATGAGCGAACTTTTGGTGTATGAGACAACACTCAACCAACTGAGCCACACCGGCCAGGGCTATGCTTCACTTTGTTGGTGTGGCGTATACCATTAATTTGCATGTGTTGAATCATTCTTACATCAGGGCAGGATCTTTAAAGGGACCTTCTGTCTAAAATGTGTGTGCATGGGAAGCTGAAAAAGGGGTGCTGTGACTCTCAGTTTCCCTACAATTGGCTGATCCCCAGGGAGCTAATTGCATTTGGAAAACCAAGGACTCACCCTGGCCTTTCTTTTAGCCAAGTCAAATGCTGCTTTTAGGAATCCCAGCTCAGTCTACTTCAGCCCAACCCAGCAGCCTCTTATCTAGCAGACATTCCTTCAGGAAATACACTTTAGTAGTAATGACTCCACACATTGCCTTAAAACTCTGTTATTTTCCATAGTCATGTCTGATTCTAACTTACACTAGTCCTTGTTGGCAACCCATTTCACAGGGGGAACACTGAATGCATCAGAGGAGCTATGAGGCCTGTCTGGTACCACACAGCAGGTTGGGGTCAGACAGAAGAGTAGGGACTTGGTGATGCTAGGTCCACTTTTATCCTCAAGCAGCATTGCAGGGAGAAGCATACACTGAGGCAAAGTATAATTTTCTAAGTGTGTGGTAGTTATTTCTTGAATGTTCCCTATCTCACATATGCGTATAAAATGACACATATACTAGTATATGAGGACATGAGATTTCAAAGGTCATCTGATGCATTCACCTGCTTCAAGGCAGTCTTCACCTAAGTTGTGTCTGGTTTAAAGACAGGAGTGCCTTTTCATTCATTTTCCTTCTAAAGAGTGTCAGAAAAGGAGAGTGCCTAACATCTGTGGGTCAACCAATTTAGCACTTAACAACACTCAGGGTCAGGAAATTAATCCTGACATTTAACCTAAATTCTCCTTGTTGACTATTTCCTCCTCCATTCAGGGACTCAGTGGAGTGGGAGAACAGCTGCTCACCATTCTTTCTCAGCTCTCCCTGCTCACAGATGAAAACTGCCACAACTTCACCCTTTATCCTTTTCTTCAGGTTTAAGAGTGGCAATTCTCTTGAGGGTTTTACCTTTCTTCATAGGACCTGTTTGTAAACTTATTCTGAACCTTTTCCATATTTCCCACATCATTCTGGAATTGGGATAGTTCAAGCAGTCCTGATTAGGTGGGTTTGTTTTATCCCAGACCATGCATACTATGTATCTTTCTCTCCACTTCCACCCAAGCCCCTCCATTAAAAACAGTCCCTCAAATCAATGAGCACAGCCCTACCTAAAGGACTTGTATTATACTTGTGATCCACTATGGTTCTCTGCTTTTATTCTTTTTTGGCACCCTTAGTTTATGTTTTCCCTACCTATTATTTATTTATCCTGACTCTGGATCAGTTGTTTTTATTTCCCCAAGAATCCTGCCTAATACACTTCCTTGTTTATACCTAGTAGATTTCAGCCATGTGGGCCATATATGGCCCACCAATTTAAATGTGATGAGGATTTCCTATATGTTCTTCTTATACTTATAGATAACTTGAATGCATATACTCTTGTGGTTTCAAAATTTTAAAAAAGTAATAATATTAAACATTTGGACTCTACCCAGGAGGTACAAATCTAAGTTCTTATTCTCAAAGATTAAGATTTTTTTCTGTGTATATAGGGTGCTTTATTCTCCAGAGTGACACATGCTATGGGTTGGGCTTGGGCCGATGTCCTCATATGTACAGACTGAATAAAGTGGGTGTCTGAGAAGAAGTTTGAATTGCCTTGATGTGAAAGGGAGATGGGCATTACAACCAGGGATGTGTTCAGTCCTATGCTGGTTCCAGTGGAATGCAGGGAGATAAGGCAGCTGTCAAGGTGGTCACTTCCAGGCAGGAGATGCCTGCCAGGCTTGGAGAGCCTTCTGTACCACATCTTCCCACTGGGCATCTGATATCTCCCGAGCCCAGGCAGGAACCCCTGGTGCAGGCAAGCTTACTCCAGCCATTGTCCTTTCACCAGCTCTACATGTTCTGGGTCCATGGGAATAGAGCTGTGGTTGCTCAATCAATGCTATAGCTCCCTCATCATCTTCATCCTTGCTCTCTAATGGTGGGTCTGGCAAATGAAGTCCCAGGGCCTGGATCTGATCCTGGATATCTGGCACTACATCTTCTCCGTCCCCCACTGGTGCCAGCTCCACCTCCTCTGGTTCAGGATCTTGGTTCAGGGGCTGGTAGGAGTAGCCAGCTGGGCCTGCCCCCGTTTCCTTCTGCTCTTCCTCAGGCTCCTCACTGCTCCAATCCCCAGTGCCTTCTGTGGGGCCCTGGTGTGGCCCTAACTCCTCAGACTGATTAGGGAAGATACGCTCTGGGCCCATACTGTCGCCCCCTAGAATTACTGCTGCCTTCCGGGCAAGGGCCACTCAGAGCCCGCGGCCGAACCTGCACCTTCACTTCCCAAAGATCAAGACTTTTTTAAAAATATATTTGATTGATTTTTTACAGAGAGGAAGGGAAAGGGATAGAGAGTTAGAAACATCAATGAGAGAGAAACATCGATTCAGCTGCCTCCTGCACACCCCCTACTGGGGATGTGCCCACAACCAAGGTACATGCCCTTGACAGGAATCGAACCTGGGACCCTTGAGTCCGCAGGCCGACTGCTCTATCCACTGAGCCAATCTGGCTAGGGCAAGATTAAGACTTTTTGATAACACAAGATGTTTACACGATTAAAAAAAAAACAACACCTCACCCGAGGGTATTTTCTCCATTGATTTTAGAGACAGTGGAAGAGAGAGGGAGAGACAGAGAGAAACATCACTATGAGAGAAACACATCAATGGGTTGCCTCCTGCATGGGCCCTGACCAGAGCCCAGGCTAGGGAGGAGCCTGCAACCCAGGTACATGCCCTTGACTGGAATCAAACCTGAGACCCTTCAGTCTGCAGGCTGACGCTCTCTCCACTGAGCCACACCAGCCAGGCCATACACATGATATTTTGAGAGCATAATTTATGATAGAATATACTCAGGGGTGGACTGTGTGGTAACAATAATAACAGTGAACATTTGCTGGAGCCAACTGTGTATCAAGCATGTGCTAAACTCATTATATAAATCATTCAAAACAGGTCATCAACAAAATAAAAATTCCAAGAAAGGCTAGACTGGTCAGGGAAGTCAGAAGAGTGTTGTGAAAGAGGTAGGACTTGAGTTGAGCCTAGACATGGTCCAGGTTCCTGGCTCCTGGTCTATTGCCCCAGAGTCCTAGCTGGGTTTGTGAAGGTTAACATTTTTGGAGGCAAGAAAATTGATAGACATTCTTAAGTTGAGAAGTGTTGTTCCTATTATAATGGTATGTTATTTAACAGATGACCCATGCATTTGTGAGGGGCCAGTAGCACAGGTGAATTTTGGGCAAGGAATGGTTTAACAAGGGCATGGCCAGATTTTGCAAAGTGATTAGTCATTGACAAGAAGGTAACAGGTAAGTGGTTGTAAATAAAAGTCTGCTCTCTCCAGATTCCACATAGCTGGGTCCCCTATCCATACATGCATGTTCTCCCAGCCAACTTCAGAGTGAGAATGTCTGTATTTTTATTGCAAACTAGAGGCCCGGTGCATGAAATTCGTGGATAGAGGGGGTTTCTTCAGCCTGGCCTGCACCCTCTCCAATCTGGGACCCCTTGCGGGATGTCCTTGTGGGATTGGGCCTAAACCGGCAGTCAGACAACCCTCTCACAATCTGGGACAACTGGCTCCTAACTACTCACCTGCCTGCCTGCCTGACCACCCTTAACCCCTCTGCCTGCCAGCCTGATCACCCCTACCTTGCCCCCTGCCAGCCTGATCACTCCTACCTTGCCCCCCTGCCTACCTGACTGCCCCTAACCTCTCTGCCTGCCTGCCTGATCCCTCCTAACTGCCCTCCCCTGTCGGCCTGATCTCGACCCCAACTGCCCTCTCCTGCAGGCCTGATTTCACCCCCTGCCCTCCCCTGCCGGCCTGATCACCCCTAACTGCCTCTGCCTTGACCCCCACCACCATGGCTTTGTCTGGAAGGAAGTCAGATGTCTGGAAGATGGCTGGTCAACCTGGTCTAGTTAGCATATTACCCTTTTATTAGTATAGATAGATTATATAGAATAGGATTGCTTAAATGCGGGGGGGGGGGGGAGCCTTTTTCAGCAGGAGGAGATGCTCTTGGCAGACAAAAACACATATTCCCTATATCTGGACTGATAGCCAGCCATATGCACTATACTGCCAAACTGGTCATTAAAAAATTGAATCACTTTCTTACACCTTACATCAAATAGCTCTTGCCCTTAAAACCCTTCCTCAGCCCCCACCTTAGGTTCTGCCTTCGCAGTTCACCCAGAGTAGGTTCTGATTGGTCGGTTTCTATGCCAGTCAGCGTCAAAAGCTCTACCTCCTAGGCAGCCATTGGCTCCTCGCAATTCACCCAGATTTGGTTCTGATTGGTCAGTTTCTATGACAGTCAGCATCTCCGAGCCTATCTCCAGGCCTGATCATAAAGGCAGGGCTGATCGGGCTGAACTGCTGACCTCTGGGAGAGAGAGAGAGGCTTGACTGCTGTCGAGGCCTGGAGAGAGAAGCAGGGTCTGATCACCCTGCCTCTCTCTCTACAGGCCTTGCCAGCAGCCACTGCTGCTACTGATCAGCTCTGCCTCTCTCTCTCTGAGAAGTCAGCAGTTCAGCCCGCTCGCTTGCTGCGCACGCAGCCTGGCATTTGGTCGAACCTTCGGTCATTTTGGATGTTATGACCCTGGCTCTTTATATATATAGATTAGAAAACGATATTTGAAGCAATCAAATGTCAGGCCTTCAGATTCAGCCTCCGGCTTTGGGAGCAGAACTGGAGCAAAAACCCTCCAACTAACTCAGCAGGAAAATGAGGACCTGTGTCGAGCTGGCACTGCTCCCTAATTCACTAGCCTTCTAAAGGGAGAGATGCTCAGACCCATTTCCTCCTGAGCCTCAGACATGCTCTGCAGAGCCACTGCTCCCAAGCAAGAACCTCATTTCAAAATATCATCTATTCAAGTCACTTTTCTGTACTAAGCACAGAAAGTGGGGTGAAGGACCCCAAAGAGGAGGGTTGACTCTGCTTCCAGTGAGTTGTGGGCAACTGGATGAATTAGGCATGAAAATAAGTCACAAGAAGTGTGGTGGGAGACGTGTTAAAATCAGGGCCTTCTATTTGATAACACTAGTGGCCTGGTGCATGAAATTTGTGCACATTAAAAGGGAATTAATTAGAGGAAATATTTTAATATTGTTATTTGCCCTTTCTCTATAATAGACTTGTCAGAGATGAAAGAAAATTAGTAAAATGTATATGAAAATCTCCCTCCTGTCAGAGTCTGGAACACGCTGTGGGACCTAGAGTCAAGTCCCCGCTCACCACTTGCACGTGCTTCGAAAATGCTGGAGACCCAGACCTGGCTGCCCCATGCCCATTGGGTGATACCCAGACCCAGTGGGCCCAACCCCCGTCAAGCCCCTCCAGGTGGGGGGGTGCAGCCTCAGGTCCCCTGGACCAGTGCCAGGTGGGGAGCATAGTCTCAGGTCCCACATCAAGCCTGCCACACGGGGGCAGAGCCTCAGGTCCCCCGGCCCAATGCCAGGCAGGGGGCATGGCCTGAGGTCCCCTGGCCTGGTGCTGGGGTGGGGGTCACAGCCCAAGGTCCCTGTCAAGCCCCACCAGGTGAAAGGCATGGCCTGAGTTCCCCATCAAGCCCCACTTGGCGGAGGACATGGCCTGAGGTCCCTGTTAAGCCCCGCCAGGAGGGGGGGTGTAGTCTGAGGTCTCCCAGCCTGGTGCTGGGGCAGGGTGCACAGCCTGAGGTCTCCCGTCAAGTCCCACTGGGTGAGGGGTGCAGCCTGAGGTCTCCTGTCAAGCCCCACAGGGCGGGGGGGGGGTGCGGCCTGAGGTCCCTCATCTCAGCCAGGTGCCATGCAGCCTCAGGTTCCTGCTGTTCGGTCGTGATGTTACAGCATTCCAGCTAATTTGCATATTCTTCTATTATAGATAGATTTTCTCTGTCTCATCGCCCCAGCTGCAGGCAACTTTTCTCTCCTCTGAACCACATGTCTGATGTCTTTTCATTGGTCTCTTAGAGGGCAGATCCATCTCCATAACTATTTTAGCATTTCCCACAATGCCTTGGACAATAAATATACCATAGTTGTTGACAGATGAGAATGGATGAATGGATGGATGGATGGTGGTAGTATGAGTAAGGCTGTAGGTGTAAGAGAGGGGAATGTTAAATTAGTTAATTTAGCTGATGTTAATTGGGCACCTCCTGTGTATTAGGCACTTTCCCAAGGGATAGGGTTATAATATTTAGCAAGATACACCAAAACTCTGCCCTCAGGACATTTGCATTCAGGTCAGGAACATTAAATTCTGTTTAAAGACTTGAGCAGGCTTCATAGTAGAGTTGGCTGTGACTTGGCCATGGAATATACAAATAATTTTGGTGGATGGAAAAGAATAGAGAGGTCATCATGGGTGCAGGTGTGAGTAAAAACATGAAGTAAACTCTGTGCATTTCCATCACATTTCCACCTCACCTCACTGGAGATCCTTTTGTCTCCCTTGAGCATACCTTGCTATAAGACCTTTGTGGGGGTCTACTGCACTGATTCGAAAATAATGGGAGAGGTGAAAAGGGAAGACAACTAACATTTATTGGACCAGACTCTGTTTCACTGGCTCTGCACAGTGTCTGTACACATTGCTTATTGCTACCTTTATTTGGCACAGGAAGAAACGTTTGCCCAGAGAGGATGGATAACTCGCACAAACTCAAATAGGAGGATTTGAACCCCGCTCTATTTGACTCTCAAACCCACGCTCTCTACACTTTACCACCAAAGCAAAGGTTCAAGTAAACAAGCAAGTAAGTCAGCTAACAAACCGAGTTTTTGTGAATCTCTTGACCCCTGGTGACTACTTTCTGGGGTCTTCCCAGGATTTTAGTTCTGGCCATGCCATGCTGATTTTATTCTCCCTCAGGTACTCTGCATGAGAAGCCCATGGCTGGAAGCAGGATGACTCTGCTTAAGGCTCATGCCTATTCTCCAATGTCAGCTGGTGGCAGTGAGGCCTAGGGGGACTCTTCCAGATTGGGCTGACAGTCCCTCATCTGATGATGGCTTCAGAGGAAATCAAGTGCTAGAGTACTATTAGAAAGACAGGAAATAAATGACCAGATCCACAGCAAAGTCAGGGGGACAGTGGGGAAGAGTTTTGTTCAAGTTTCCTTAGAAGGTTTAGCTGAAATCATGGGGCATTCCCATGGATGTCCTCATGGCTAAACCCTATGGGATGTTTCCTGTCTTCCTCTGACCCTTGATTTGCTCTAATTTCCTGCTCTCTTTCCAGAACTTGGATCTGATTGACCTCTTCAATTTCATTACCCTCAAGACTGGCTGAAGTGCTGGACACTGTTTCCCTGACCCTGTGGGTTTAGCCTTGCTGGGTATAAGCTATACTCTGCTTTTCAAGTAGGAGCTTTAATCATTCTGGGTGGACCACGAGCTGTCCTCCAGCTGCACCTTAGCTCCTATCCCCCACGGCAGCTGGGGAGAGTGTGCGACAAAGTCTCCAGTGGACTGTGAGCAGAAGTGAATGGCCAATTCTGCTGGACCCATCACACCTTTCATGCTCTCTTTCTGTTCCCATGGCTGGAATGGCAAGGTCCAGGACAGCCTTGGAGACTGCTTGTCAAAGATGGCAAAGCCCTTGTCCTCCTGGATCCTCAAATGACTGCATGCAGTAGGGCTGCCCACCAATGTACAGCTTGGCTCTGGACTGTTCTCTAAACTTTGGTTGCACTTGAGCCATTATATGGTTTGGGTGTGTTGGGTGTAGCTGTTTAGCCTTCCCCAACTGTATTGACTTCGTAGGGCCGCCGTAACAAAGATCCACAACCTGGCTGGATTGCAACAATAGGAAGCTGTTCTCTCATAGTTCTGGAGACTGGAAGTCTGACCTCTAGGTGCTCTGAGGGGAATCAGAATGAATGAATGAATGATGGATGGATGGATGGATGGATGGCAATTTGTCCTGTGTCTTTCTCCCCGTTCCCAGATGGCAGGCAGTCTTTGTATTCCTTGGCTTGTAGATGCAGCATTCCCATCTCTGCCTCCCCTTTCAGATGGCAGCCTCCCTGTGTCTTTCCTCTTTTTATACAGACACCAGGCACACTGGATTAAGGGTCTATCCTGCTCTGGTGTGACTTCATCTTAATTTTTTTTAATATATTTTATTGATTTTTTACAGAGAGGAAGAGAGAGGGATAGAGAGTCAGAAACATCGATGAGAGAGAAACATCCATCAGCTGCCTCCTGTACACCCCCTACCGGGGATGTGCCCACAACCAAGGTACATGCCCTTGACCGGAATCGAACCTGGGACCCTTGAGTCCGCAGGCTGACGCTCTATCCACTGAGTCAAACTGGTTTCGGCGACTTCATCTTAATTTAATGACATCTGTAGCCATCCTACTTCCAAATAAAGTTACTCTGAGGTACTGGGAGGCAAGACTTCAACATACCTATTTTTTTTTGGTGGGGAGGACACAATTTAACCGATAACAGCAATTAATACAACCAATAAAAAAATGCAGAGAAATTCCCAAAGCTCTGTCATAAGTGTGGCAGATTCTTACAGCAACTCACCTTTGGGCCTAGAGGCCGACTCCCAGTGTATCATGAGGTGGACTCTCAGAAGCTTCCTTCTGGGCCTGTCCTGGGAGGCAGGCCTGTCCAGCCTTCGCTCCCTTGGATCCTGAGTCAGGCAGTGGAGCCTGAATCCGTAGGTAGATTTAAATGGCTCCTTCAATGTAAACATCCTGGGTCTCAGTGGTCAGCAAAATGGGAATAATGACTCATGTCTTGTTTACTACAGGACGTCAAATAAGGATCAAATCAGTGCAGAGTAGTAACAACTGACGAGCATAACGTGCTCTGTAGTTCAGCACAATGGCATTCTTGGTCAGTGATTTTTGCTATTTGGCCCTCAGGTGTACAAAACTGCTGAGCAGTTTACAGCAAGCCATGGCGAACCATTTTACATGCTCATTTGCTCTCTTTTGATCTTAATTTTGTGATTAGTTCTCATTTCTTATCACTCATCAGTGGCTCTAGGGACTCCTGCCACTAGAGCTTATTCTTTCCTCGGAATGGGACTCCACCACTTGCTGCCTCCCTGTGGAATTCCCACAATTTCTGGATGGATGCTGGCTCACCAGCCTCCTTCTGTCTTTTGGGCTGGGTTTGGAGAAGGAGCTGGAGGCTCAAGCCAGTTCAACATGGGGTCCAATTCAACAGAAGCCTGTCTATATCTGTTTATTACTTTAGTCCTTGCCCCATTTCTCAGCTCCAAATAGATGAGGACATTAGAGAGAAGGGAAAATAGGGGTATTATTGTAAGATAAACTAAGGGGTAGAGTTGGTGTGCAGCAATACCTACCATGAATCCTGTGCCATATTCAGAGACCACCTTGAGCTTCCTGGTAGCTAAAGCAAAAAGTAAGCAAAGCAAATATGATTGATTATGAAAATGAGCAGGTTGTTCCTTCAGAGAAGTCCAGATTTTCTGGCAAGGAGACCTGAACCTCACATCTCCCGTGGTTCTCAGTGAAACTCATGCACTAACGATAGCGGTGATTGCACAACATACCTTTCAGAGTGGGCAAGTTCCATTTTCCCTTATTACCTTCACTTCCTGTTTTAAATGATGCATATAATGCTCATGATCATATGCCACCAGGGAATTGCAAATTAAAACAACAATGAGACACCACGACACATCTGCTAGAAGTGTGTGTGTAGTGGCATCTCAGTACCACACTGACAAATCCAAAATCTGGAACACTGACAGCACCAAGTGCTGGTTCGGATGTGGAACAACAGGAATTCTTAGTCATTGCTGTGGGGAGTACAAAAGAGTAAACATACTTTGGAAGACAGTAGTTTCTTACCAAACAAAACACACTCGTAGCATGTGATCCATCCGTAGTGCTCCTTGCTATTTACTCAACTAAGTTGAAAACTTACATCCATCAAAAAAACCTGCACACAAATGTTTATTGTAGCTTTATTGATAAATTCCCAAACTTGGAAGCAACCAAGTGACCTCTTATAGATGAATAGATAAACAAACTGCAGTACATTCCTACAATGAAATAGTACTCAGTAATAAAAAGAAATGGGCTTTCAGGCCACAAAAAGACAAGGAGGGACCCCTAAGTGAATATAGCTAAGTGAAAGAAACCAATCTGAAAGGCTACATACTATGTGATTCCAACTATCTAACCTTCTGGAAAGGCAAAACTATGGAAATGGTGAGAAGATTAATGGTTACAGGGGCTGCAGGGGGAGAGGAAGGGAGGGATTAATGGTTGGAGCACAGGTGAGTTTTGGGGCAGTGAAGCTATTTTTCTGTATAATACTATAACGGTGGACGTTTATGTATTTGTCAAAACCCATAGAATGTTTAATACAGGGTGAACCCTACTGTAAACCATGGATTCAGTTAATAATAATGCCTCAATATTGGCTCATCAGTTGTAACAATGTGCCACACCAGTGCAAGCTGTTAAAAATAGGGGAAATTGGGGTTTGTGAAAGCATATGAGAACTTAGTACTTTTCATTTATTCTTTTCTGTAAACCTAAAACTGCTAAAGAAAAGTTTATTAATTAAAAAAAAAAAGACGCATGTGCTCCTGGAATTGCACTCGCTAGGGAATGAGCTCAGCATCCAGGCAGTGCCACAGTCTCTTCCTTCTTACACTGTCTCAGAAAGCCAAGGGCGCTGCAGGCTTCTGGAAAAGCCTTCCTGTCTAACCTCCGGTGACAGTGCCAAACCTACACACCCTGCCCAGGAGCGCAAGCCAAAGGGTGTGGGGAGGGGACCAGCAGAGAAGAAAGGCGCCAAGGCAACACCTACCTCAAAAGTGTCGAAAAGGCGCCACTTTTAGAGAAAGTACTCAAGGCAAACTCCTTGCATTGTCGACTTCCATTTTGTAGATCAGTAAACTGAGGCTCAGAGGCCCAAGTCTCAGGGCCCTAGGTAGGTAGCAGAGGTAGAATTCGGCCTGGTCCACAGGATGGGTCCTCATTATCACACTGGTCTACTCCTCTCCCCAGCCCTCCCAGCGCCCCTCCCAGCTCCACACACCTGGCTGTCTGGCTTTGGAAGCCCCGCCCAAGGGTCAGCTCCGCCTTCACCTGGACCCACCTCTGCTCTTGTCAGCTTCCTGGGCTTCCCTCTGTCCTGCACAAAGCCTCAAACTAGGGTGATATGAGTTCATAGTTATTTAGCACCAGAAAAAAAAAAAAAAATTCTCCCTAGATGTTTGTTTAAAAAAAAAAGTTGATCCAAAAGACCCATCTCGGAAAGTGTACACACAACATAACAGATGTTTAACAGGCTTGTAGGACATTCCCATAGTTATAAACATATCTTTCAGTGGTTACTTAAGATAAACAGATATAAGTCACATATTTTTTGGTACAAGAGACAACTTGCTGTTTGGAAGCCAAATAAAGATTCCTGAATGTGAGATGCACCTGAAAAAGATTAGAGATCATATCAAGGATATTAAACTTGGGCCAAGTCTGACATGCTTTTGTTGGAGTTGTATATGTCTCAGCAAAATATGGGTTCCGTCTCCATGCAAGAGACTTGGGGCTGACGGGGACCTGGGGGACATTTCTCCCCAGCCCTAAAATTTCCCTTCTCTGGTGTGAGGCACAGTCCCGGGCACTCTCTTCCACCTCCTGGCTTGACTCAGCCGACTTTGGCAGAGCACCTTCTGTGAGCTGAGCTAACCGGATGCCAGGCACACAGATCAGAAAGGGAGATCACAGTCTGCTGAGAGAGGCAAATGTATGAACAGGTACTTTAATCTAATGTGATCTTGAAGGAAGCATCCTGTGATGTTTAATCATAGGGACCCAGGAGCCAGACTGCAGGGTTCACATCCCAGCTCCGACATGATATACTTGCTCTATATTCTGGGACAAATTAATTTACCTCTCTGTGCCCCAGTCTTATCATCCATAAAATGGCGGTAATAACAGTACTGGCATAGATAATGTCTCGCTTTTTCTGGTAAATAATTACTCCAAACTTAGTGGCTTAAAATAGCAAACGTTTCTAATGTCACAGTTTCTTTCTTTCTTTCTTTTTTTAATCTTTATTGTTCAGATTATTATAGATGTTCCTCTTTTTTTCTCCCCATAGCCCCCCTCCACCCGGTTCCTACCCCACCGCCCCCACTGACCTCGTCCATAGGTGTAAGCTCTTTGTCCAATCTCTTCCCACACTCCCCACAACCCCTTCCCCCTGAGAATTGTCAGTCTGCTCCTTTTCCATGCCCCTGATTCTATTATATTCACCAGTCTGTTCTGTTCATCAGTTTTTTTTATTCATTTGATTTTTAGGTTCACTTGTTGATAGACATGTATTTGTTGTCAATATGTTGTTCATAATTTTTTATCTTTACCTTTTTCTTCTTCTTCCTCTTCTTAGAGAATACCCTTCAGCATTTCATATACTACTGGTTTGGTGGTGATGAACTCCTTTAGCTTTTTCATGTCTGTGAAGCTCTTTTTCTGACCTTCAATTCTAAATGATAGCTTTGCTGGGTAGAGTAATCTTGGTTGTAGGTTCTTGTTATTTATCACTTTGTATATTTCTTGCCACTCCCTTCTGGCCTGCATAGTTTCTGTTGAGAAATCAGCTGACAGTCGTATGGGTACTCCCTTGTAGGTAACTTTTTCTCTTGCTGCTTTTAATAGTCTCTCTTTGTCTTTTGCCCTTGGCATTTTAATTATGATGTGTCTTGGTGTGGTCCTCTTTGGATTCCTTTTGTTTGGGGTTCTCTGCACTTCCTGGACTTGTAAGTCTATTTCTTTCACCAGGTAGGGGAAATTTTCTGTCATAATTTCTTCAAATAGTTTTCAATATTTTGCTCTCTCTCTTCTTCTGGCACCCCCATAATTCTGATGTTGGTACTCTTGAATTTGTCCCAGAGGCTCCTTACACTATCTTCATATTTTTGGATTCTTTTTTCTTTTTGCTTTTCCAGTTGGGTGTTTTTTGCTTCTTTGTAATTCACATCTTTAACTTGATTCTTGGGATCCTCTAGTCTGCTGTTGAATCTCTGTATATTATTCTTTATTTCAGTCAGTGTATGCTTAATTTCTGATTAGTCTTTTTTCATATCCTTGAGGGTCTTACTAAATTTCTCGGAGGTTTCTAGAAGATTCTTGAGTAACCTTATAACTGTGGTTTTGAACTCTATATCCAGTATTTTGCTTTTATCC
Source organism: Eptesicus fuscus (assembly GCF_027574615.1). Classification (NCBI taxonomy): domain Eukaryota; kingdom Metazoa; phylum Chordata; class Mammalia; order Chiroptera; family Vespertilionidae; genus Eptesicus; species Eptesicus fuscus. Next base: position 10,083,327 of record NC_072483.1, read on the forward strand.
ATTTCTTTCATTTGTGACCTGTTTCTTTGTCTCTGCATTTTGGCTGCATCCCTGTGTTTGTTTCTATGTACTGGGTAGCTGCTAAGGCTCCTTGAGTTGATAGAGTGGCCTTGTGTGGTAGGTGCCCTATAGGGCCCAGTGTCTCAGCCTTCCCAATCACCTGAGGTGGAGACTCTTGGTGCACCCTTTTGTGGGCTGTTTGCACAGTCTTGTTGTAGTTAACCCTTGATTGCTATTGGTATCATTGGAAGGAATTGACCTCCAGGCCAATTGGCTGTGATGACCAGCTGTATCTACACTGGAAGATCTGTTGTGCAGGAGACACCCTTATGGGGCAGGACTTGCTTTAGTGGGGTTTTGGTGCTCACTGAGTCTACTCCTTGAGTGTGTCTCTTATGGATGTGAAGAGTTGTAATCTGGTATGGTCTCACTCTGACCACTGGGTACCCTGGCTCTTGGATCTCCAAGGAGGTACAAGATCAGCCACTGTCTGGGGCCACCCAGCAGGAGCTACAGAGACATCTTCAGATTCCTCCTCTTTGTATGGGGTTTGGAAGTGCCCTGATGAGGCCCAGCTGTGAAGCAAGGCAGGTTGCTGCTGCCGGGCCTTGGGCCTTCTTTTTGAAGCTCTGGGCTCTCTGACCCAGCTTCAGTTTGACAGGTTTTAGGCAGAGAAAGGACAGGCCATTCATATGCAAAAGCTGATGCTCACAGCTTGGGTGGGGTTTAAATTGGGTGGGGTGGGGTGTCTGGGAATCACCAGGGCAGAGCAAATAGCAATGGCTGCCAGTCAGCCCTACACCGGTGAGGTCCCCGGGTCTCTGTGTCCCGCGCCCCTGTGCAGGAGCAATGATCGCTGCAAGCACCTCTGAGAGAAAGCCGCCCTCGTGTTCCGGCCCGATGCCAGACAGTCCAGTTTCTCCCCGTATGTGCCTGGGTCCCCCAGAGTCTCACCCGGAACTGGAGTTCAGAGCAAGCAGGAGCTTATATCTTCCTCCCGATTAAAAGAGCAGCACATCCAGGTGCCAGCACTTTCCGCGCCTCTGCACCTCTTACCAGTCTCAATTGCTTTCTTCACCTCTCTAGTTGTGGAACTTCCACTCAGCCAGCTTTCCCGTGGTTCTGGGTGGTAGTTGTTCTGCCTTTTAGTTGTAATTTTGATGTGGTTGTGAGAAGCAGCAAGTATAGGTGTTTACCTATGCCACCATCTTGGTTCTCTCCTAATGTCACAGTTTCTGTGGGTCAAGAATATGGGCATTGCTCATTGGTGCCTCTGATTCCAAGTTTCTCATGAGAACATCATCTCAGTGTGCGCTGGGGCTGCAGTCTCCTCAGGCTCCAATAGAGGAGGGGCTGCTTCCAAATTCACTCACAAGGCTGTGGTGGCCTCAGGTTCTTGATGGCTGTTGGCTACAGACATCAGATTCTTTGTCACCTGGGCCTGTGGGACTTCCCAGAGGCAAAGAGAGGGAGTCAGAGGTCAGGCTTGGTGTTACCTGATTTTGCATGTGCCATCCCATCACTTGTGCCATGTTCTTGTTGTTAGAAGCCAGTCACCACTGTGGGTGCAGCCCACACTGAAGGGCAGGGATTGCTCAGCAGCATGAAAATCAGCAGGTGAGATCCCCTTCGAGGCTGTCCTGAGGAACACCCTACCTCACAGGGGTGTTGTGAGGACTCGCTCAGTTCCTACGTGTGGGGTACTTAGCACAGAGTCTGCTTCTGTTCTCCCACTGTGAGACACAAGCTGTTCAGGTTGTTAGAAGTTTCCACACCTCAAGTCATACAGGTGCTTGTGCTCACCAGACATTCCCTGCTCTTCTTTCTTTTGTTTTCCTGTCTGTCCCTGCACCAGATTATAAGCCTTATGCCATAAGGACATTTGCCTGTTGTCTCACACCTAGAAACCGTGCCTGACACACAGCATTTTCTCCCATAAATAGTTATTGATTGACAGAATGAACTCTACCTCCATCAGGAGAGGCACTATTGCAATTCTGTGATTCTACTGTTGCAGTGATGGTCTCATGTTCCTGAGTAAAAGTTACTTCTTATCTAACACATGCACTATCCTTTCTGTAGAGCCTCTCCAGCACCCCTAAGGTTCCTGGGTGCTTCTCAGAGCCCACGACCACATTGGGTGGCAGAACATTTTCTGCCACGTCTAACTCAATTTCCTGCCATTGCAGTAGAGCAGGGACATGGGGCTGGGATCAGACAGCTGACCTGACTCTGTCTGCAGGGGAAGCACTCACTTTAGGAAGGGTAGTTAGCTGTGCCTCCACTCCTGGGACCCTAAGCCCTCTGTCTTGACCTCGTAGAATATGGCTGCTTGTGGACCTGCTGTTGTGCTCAGAGAAGCTGAGTAGCCTGGGGAGACTTAGGGGTGAATACCTGACCTGTAGCTGAGCCTGGCTTGGACTTAAACTCCTTCACTTGGCCATGGCCTCTCCAACTTTAAAGAGAAACTGTTCACCTGGGAGAGCCTATTAAAATGCATATTTGGATTTAGCCATGTGGGCTGGGCCTGAGGTTCTGCCTTTCTAACAGGCTGGATGGCAGGCAATGCAGAAGTGGCTTGTGAGTGGGCCACACTGTGATTAGCAGGAAGGAGCCAGGCAACCTGTTCTTTAGTAGCTTTTCTGAGCAGAGATCCACAAAGGCCAGGGTTTCCACTCCTTTTCTGTGGACTCCAGCTGAGCAGTTAAGCCACAAGCAAATGTAAGAAAACACACCCAGTGACACAGAATGAAATGCAACTGAAGGTGGGGATATGGGGGATGGAGGGGAGGGGAGACCCTTTGGATGAAGCATAATTGAATAGAGCCTGTAGAGAGGACTCACTCCAGAAGGACGGACAGCAGGGGCTTTGGGTTGCCTGGAAGGAGAAGTTAGGGTTCAGGTTGCAAAGGAATTTGAATGACAGTCTTTGGATTTGGTTCTGAGGTCCGGGATTGCCAAGCTCAAATGCCTGCAAGGGTTCTTGTGAGACAAGAAGCATGGTGGGGTCTGTGATCAAGCAGAGAAAGCATGTCTGTCCAAAGGAGCAGGTCCTACTTGGCTCCAGCTGATTGGTGGCAAGTGGGATTGTAGCCAGAGCTGGTTTTTTAGTCCCATATCTGAATTATGTAAAATCTTCCAATTCTTAGAAGTGGTGGGGCCAATTAAAATTTATTTGCAATCGTATCTGGCTTGAGAGCTTCCAATTCATGGCCTCAGATGGGGGCAGAAGGCAGCCAGTGAAGGTCTGGGTCAGGACGTTGCTTCTTGGAGGAAAGTAGCCCGGAGAGTGTTCACGGCAGCTGAGAGCCTTGGGCAGGAGAGGGCTGCCTTTCACAGTGGTCTCCACGTCTTCTAAGCAGTCATACATCTGGGTGAGAGGTCTCCCAAGGCCCAAGGGCAGCTGTTCACCCAGAGTGGAGACAATCACCTGCTCTAAGCACAGAATATACTAGTAAATGTGCCTCCACCATGCCCCCAAGACTGGCCACATCCTGTATTGTTAGAAGGCTTCATGCAACTTGAGGTGGTGGGTGTAGCAAAGTAGAGTCAGGAGAATGTTTGTTTACATCTCTACCCTGTCATGTTTTAGCTTGTTGACCATTGGCAAGTCATCTAATCTATTTTGTCTCAGTTTCCATTATTTATAAAATAGTCACAGATAATTGTACTTCTCTCATAGGGTAGCTGAGAATCAAATGAGAAAACATAGGGAAAGACCATAGTGCCCTGCACAGGCTAAGGGCTCAGTTAGGATTACTATTATTAATAACATCATCATCATCATCATCATCATCACCATCATCATCCAGTTTGGGCAATAGAATATCAGCATTAAAGAGTCAGTCATTCAGGATCATCTAAACTTCTCACTTTACAGAGGGCGAAACTGAGGCTCAAAGCAGGAGGGTGACTTGGCCAAGGTCCCATGGTGAGAGGGGGTCAGCAAGATCTACCACATCTTGCCCCTATGCCACATGTCTCTCCCCAGAAATGATACAGGGTCTGGCCCATGGTGTGTATGGAATGAGTGAATGAATGAACCAGTGATTATAGAAGAACCAGCCCTATTACTCTCATTTCCTCTTCATCTTTGCTGCAATGTGGCTTTCTTGATTTGTGGTGAAGCACGGGACTTGGTTGGGAAGTCTGTAAGGAGGAATCTCCAAAAGGTCGGGGGCTTCTAGGGGCACCTTGCTGAAGGTGGCAGACCCTGCCTTGACTTTTCCAAACAAGTCTGAGCCCCCAGGGTGTTTTACTGGAATCTTTATATTTAGACTTCAAAACGTCCTTACTTAAAGGACACTACGAATTCACGTGTCTTCTCAAGGATGCTTACCCTGCTGATAGTATCTAATAGTTAATTTTAGTTCAAGATGCTGCTACAATAAAAGCCTAAGGAGGCAGGCGAATGAGGTTGTCTGGTTCTTTAGCCAGGCAGTCCCTTAGCCTCTCTTTCACAGAAATGTGTGTCAGAGTAATCATTCATCCGTCGCTCAGGGTCTGCTGGTCAGTCCCGGCATTGATTCATTCAAAAGTATGTGAGACATGATAGATATGGAATTCATGGATTTAGGGATTAGAAATGGTGAGGAATTCAGGTTGTGCTGGAGCTGATTGTTGTTGTTTCTGGAGCTAGCCAGCCTCTCCCCTTCCCTCCCTCTCATTCTTCCTTCCTTCCCTACTTCCTCCTGCCTGTCAGACTGCCAGTTATTCTTTTATTCAATCCATTTTTATTGAGTACCTACCCTATGCCAGGTGCTTGGGGCACTACGCTAGGCACTGGGAAACAAGACGGAGAACAACTGGCCTTACCTCTCCTCCAAAGAACTAGACTCTACAACTTAGAGTCTAGAAGGAAAACCCCTAATAATCTAATGATCTCACAGTGGGGCCATGCTTTGAAGGACACCATAGGGGCTGCTGTAGGGATGTACATGTATGTGCGGGGGGCGAGTAGAGATCTGAACCTATTAGGGGCTGTCAAGAAGGGCCTTCCTGAGGACATGGCTTTGGAGCTGAGAGCTGAAGGGCCAGCAGGACCTCATGGGGTGAAGGCTGGGTTTGGGAGGCATGCCCTAAGAAGAGGGAACAGGCTGTACGAGGGCCCTGAGCAAATGTAGAAAAGCCAGTCCAGGTGGGGCCCAGAGAGGATGACTGGAATGAGGCAAGGGCTCTGTCACGCAGGGTCTAGGAGGTTCCTGTAGGGTTTTTGGTCTTGATCCTGAATGCAATGAGAAGCCAGTGCAGATTTTAAAGCAGCTCTGCACTCTAAAGAGGCTGCTCTGGCTGCCCCAGGAGAAGGGTCCTCCCCGGGTTGAGGGCGGAAGGAGGGAGATCAGCACAACAGGGTCAAAGTGCATGTGTGGTGCAGGCTGACAGGCATGTATGTATCAAGAGAAATTTGGGAGGTAAAACTGTCAGGGTATAGGCAGTTGTTAAATGGTTGTAAATACTTAGAGGATTTCCTCCATCGACTGAGAAATCCCCAGGCTCAAGGAGGCAGCTGCTCAGCTCCCACCAAACAGGGCACATCAAGCCCCAGGCACGGTTCCTGGAAGCCACTGTCTACAAACACCAGTTTTCCACAAAGGCTGTCTTGCTGAGGATTGATGGGTGCCCACGCGGGCCAGCACCAGGCTAGGCACCACGCACTCTGTCCTGCTCACACCACCAGCGGGAGGGGATGAGTCCTGCGACTGCTTCCTCTGCTTCTACAATAACAAGTGCTTTGGGAAGAAGCAGAGCGGACTGTATGCTTCCAGATGTTTCTGAAGACCCCAGGTTGCTGTGGCCATAAAGATATTCGGGTTTCCTGTGGATAAAGGAGGCTTCTTTGTGCTTCAGAAGTTTGTTTGTAACATGTCCAATCAATATTGATGTGCAGTGAAACTGGGCTTTCATCTGAGTGACATGAAACATCTCTATACAAGCGGTGAGAAATTCCGATATTTTCAAACAGAAGAGGAGTTACTTGGCAGTCTTGGGAAGCCATGCCGCTTGCAGGCTGGATTTCTCGGGTGTTAGCCAATGGCAGGCTTGGAGACCTCTGATTTAGCCCTGGGTGTGCAGACATTGTGGAAGCCTGGAATGACAGCTCTCCCTAGCCAATTGAGATTGCTGAAATGATAACAAATGCACCCCCCACCCCATGCTTAGCTGCAGGCATTTGGCCTTCCTAAGCTGCATCATGTGGAGAAGGGCACTGGCTGCTGAGCCCTCATGCAATTTCTTCACCCGCTGCACGGAGGCGAGGAGGGGAAGAGAAGGCTCTGACAAGGGGAAGGACAACCTCTTGAAGTGTTTCAAATACAAGTGCTGGGCCCTGTGAGCTCCCTTTTCTATCAAAGGAGGCAGATCAGGGGTGAAGCTGCCAGCGATTTGTTGGTCTGAAATGCAGCCCAGCCTTTGAGCAGCACTCTGAGCATTTCCTACCCTCTCTCCAGGTCCCAGAAAAGTCACCAAGTGGCCGACATTATTGCCCCAGAAAACCGGGGAAATGGTGCGTCAGTGGCAGCCCAAATAGAGAAAGAACATGAACTGCTTGCAGAAAAAAGCTTGGACACATATGAAAATGTTTATAAATCCGTATAAATGCCATTTTTAGAACCTTTATCTTAATCTAGAGCTATTTCCTTCTATGGAAAATAATTCTAAATAATAATTAATAAAGATTCCATCACCCTTAGTAAGCCTTTTGATTCAAGCATTTCTCTCATATCTTGCACGAGAGGAGATTTCCCTCTCAATTAGGACTGCTGGTGTCTTGGTTCCCAGCTAGAGGGGGAAATTTTACTGCTCACTCCTGTTGTGTGTGGGGGAAGTGAAAGAGGGACTCTCTTTCCTCTGTTGGTTTTCTTGAGCTTATAGTGTTAAGATACCTTCTTTCACGGTCCATTTTACATTGACTACCACAGTGCAGAAGCCGAACCGAGGGACTGTCTGCCTCCCGCTGTGACGTCTCAGCAGCGAGGCCAGGAATACCTGGCCAACAATCCCAGCGCCCGTGCAGCCGTGCAGTTCCCTATGATGAACAGCTTGGACAAACACTAATCAAAATTACTTTCTGGTTTACCTTATTCAGCAAGACGAATGCCTGACACGGCCCCAGGGGCCTGGGTTTGTTAATTTGCAGATGTCTTTGCTCACGCGTGTCTGGCCATGCTGGCAGCTCCCCCACTCTGTGCACACAGGGGTGGAGTGTAGGCCCCTCTGTCACAGCACCCTGACCTTCTCACCTGTTGACCTGATTCTGCAACCTGGGCACCGCCCACCATGTCCGTTCGGGTGAGAACGCAAGATCTTTCATGTGCTGTTAATTTCCATCCCAGAAAGCAAAGGGGTTCCGGGAATTTGAAGAGAGTGACGCCAAAGCATGCATCATGGCTCTCGCCTCTAGGCTGGTGCGCATGTGATCGAATGGGATAAATCGGACGCTTGGACCACAAGGTGAAATCTCAAGAGACTGCAGCTTGAGAAACCATTATCCGCGTGGGTTAAGAGTTTCAGGAGGAGTCCCCAGTAGAGCAACCAGATCAGCTAAAATGATGTCACGCAGCTTCAGGACTCAGCTATTGACAGCAGGGAAAAGGGAAGGCTAATGTCAACTGTGTGGAAAGGCGAACATGTGAACAGGGAGTTACAAGCTCAGCCCACTACAGGCTGGCTTCCGTGTGTCCTGCCTTCTGTTTTTGTAACTTTGGAAGAAAGACCAGCTGAAACCACCCAAAGGCCACGTTTATGATGATCTACCCAAGGGGCCTGAGGCTTGCGCGGTCACCGTACCTGGACCCCACCTGCGTGGGAGTGAGAGCGATTCCACGCACGGATGCCATTTCCCTCCCAGGTCTTAACCTTTCACAGCGAGACGGACAACCAGGAAAGCAGGAAATGGAAACAAGCTATGTTTGGCCGAATTTTACATACCGTAATCTCTTTACCATGTCAAGCGAGGCAGGAATGCTCAGGCCCACCGGTTCTGGCGCAAATCCATTCCAGAGGAGAGTGATTTACAACTTACACCCTTCTCAACTCTTCCCTGAGAGTGAAGCGAAATGACCCAAGAATAACATTACTCCTCAGGTCTAGCAAGAATGGTCTTCTAAAGGGTGGTCTTGGGCGTAGGTTTTCACCCGTGGAAACTCAAGCTCAGACGCCACTCCAAAGTCTCGGTAAGGGTCAAGTCCCACTCCTGTTGTAAGAGGTCGGCAGTCTGGTGAGTTATGAGGTCTGCGGGAGCAGTGGGGCTTGGCCCAGGGGCCATTTGTTTGTTACCTCCTTGCCCATGAATCAGTCCAGACCAGTGATGCCTGGCGGGTTCCGCCCCCTCCGGTGCCAAGCCCTGTTGGTGTGATGGGCCCCCCGGAAAGACGGAAAGGCCCTTCTGTGGCGAGCCTGATGTAAAGAGACCTCAAGGGTGCCGGAAGGCAAGTTGAATGGGTGGGCCCAGCGGAGAAAGAAACGGGGCAAAGGTTTGAAACTTCATTGGTTCAAGTAAGTATCTTGATGGAAAAGTGAGCCCCTTAAAATAGTCTGAGAGGGCCCAAGAAAACCATCTGACAGGGCTTATAAATAGACGAGTGAGATGTTGAAGTTATTTCAAGACAGATGCCTTTTTAAACTGTATTCGGAACACCTTTCAGGCTCCTAGTTGCACAGTTCCTCAAGCAGGAGGCTTTTCATCTTCCCAACATCTGGACCTGTCAGGACGCAGCGCTGCGGCGCTCCGCAGATGCAGGCCCTTCCCCATGAAAGCGCACCAACAAATCACCCCGCACTCTCAGCACACGCGTGCTCCCCGGGCGGCTGCGGAGAAGACCCGCGCTGCAGGGGAAGCTCCCTGCGGCCCGACCCCTCCGCTTTTCCGCTGAATCCACTCTTTTAAGCTGCTTTTCTGAAATTCTCTACTAAGCGGCTAACAACTGCAAGCCAGTTTCTTTTCTAGGCTTACAGGAGGTGATTGACATGAAAGTCTTTTTTTTTCCCCTCTGGGTAAAATGTTCTCCGTCCCATAAATCTGTAGGCTTGACAGAGTTGGGTGCATTTGTGCTGTTGCTCAAGGTATTTCCATGCTTACTTGCTTTGGGGTTTCCACCAGCCCTGTTGAGGGTGGAGTGGGGCAGGCGGGGGTGGGGGGAGACAGACACCCTTGCTACAGTAAGGGAGCCACTGGGGCCCACGCTGCCTTCTCATGACAGGCAAAGCCACGTGGCAAGGTCACACCTGGCTGGGGTGCCCAGCCGGCCTCTGAGCACTTAGCTGGAGAAGGGCCTTCCACTAAACACCAGAACAAAGCTGGTGATTCCGTAATTTATCTTCTCAGGAGCAAAGGCTCCAATGTGCCTTGGAAACCCGTGGCTCGGCGCATGGCTGGAGCCGTTGCCGTGGCTGCGTGCCAGAGCACCACGGGAGAAGTGAAAGCAGGGGACCTACAAAGGCTGCGTGGAACTTCACACCACTTTTCCATAAATTACAGAGATCAAACAAGTGCGGCTGGTCCTAATGATGACAACAAATGCTTCATCGGTTTTACGAAAGTATTTTGAACCTTGTGGGGAGGACTGGAAAATAAAACTGGCTGATGGCATACTTGGGATTTATGAGTCTCTCTTCGGTCGACATAAGGACAGAAGGGAGAGCTGGTGTTAGGACAACTTCTCCGTCTCATCACTGTTCTAGCTCTGCTTTTCTGGCGAACCAGCCGGCGCCTTGGTCATCAAACGCATCCTTTACGTTAATTTCTTGGCAAGCAGAATGGTGGTCCCTGGAACCTGAACAAAGCCAGTTTCCACATTAAGGCCGAGGAAACCCGGCCGGGCATGGCTGGGGGTGGTGATGATTTCAGGGGTCAAATGTTTAAACACCTGGTGCCTCAGGGAAGCCAGCCTTCAGCTGGGACCCCTCCGTTTGGGCAGGAGGGGCGGGAAGCCCTGGCTGCATTATTTGCATAGAAGCACTTGGTTTCTTTTCTCTGCTTCTTAGGGAAGAACGCGAGGCAACTGCAGGACTCCTACCACCCTGTGGTAACTTCGTGCCATGACAGACACTCCTGAGCCTGGGCTTCCTTGCCATTCTCGGGAGAAACATCACCCACGGCTCCTGGGCATCCCTTTAGTCCTGCAGCCCACGGGGCATCTTTAGGGAGCGTTGGAAGTCCACTCCAGCATGCATTTTCAAGGCTTGAGAGATCTCAGAATGACCAATGCCCGGACTCTTGTTCTGGGTGGTACAGGACTGGCCAGGAGACAGACCAGGACAAGCGTCAGCCAGAGCCAACGGTGACGGTCCAAGTCCAGCACCCACGGAGGGGCTGGGGTTCAGAAAGGAAAGTGGTCTGCCCCCCGAAGCTGATAAAGCATTTCCAGGGTTCGCATTTGTTCCCAGCCTGTACATCTCTCAAATGTTTCTTTTCCACAGCCTGCCCCCATCCCCAATTTTATATGTAGCAGATGGCCTTCAAACAAATCAAGAAGCAGAAGCTGCAAAAAACTTAAAGGAAAAAAAAAAAGACAGTGAAACTCATATATTTCTTCAAACGCTAAGATGAACTACAGATGTTTGCTGAAGGGTGATGGTGCTGCCTACAACTCAAGACTCGACGTAAAAGAGGAGTCCACTTGTGTTTAGCGTTGGACAAGCCCGGTAGCTGTCAGGGTGTGATTTATGGGGGTTGCTGGTGAGACTTTATGTCACTGGGACATGGCAATTAAAACACTGCATTCTGCTGGCAAAGCGTCTTCCTCTGTGGACCCAGGTGTGGAGTCCACGCTGCAGACATGTTGCCCCCTCCCAGCCAGGCGAGGACGGATGCCGCTCTCCAGGCGCAGCACGGGCCTCCACCCTCCAGCCTCTGACCAGCATGCCCTCTGGCTCCTGGGCCTCCCCACCTCCTGCTCCGAAGGGTTTGAGGTCATGGGGGACAAAGTCCTGCCCTTACCTGGCACCTGAAGTCAGATTAATCTCAAATGAAGCTTGACAAAATTACTAAAAGAGCAACAGTCGTCCGGTGTGCACCCCAGCTGCGTGTAGGAAGCAGCTGCTCGCTAGACAGAGTTTTTGAAAAAGGAAGAGAGGAATCACGGCAGAGCCTTAAAATGAACAGAACGCGTACATCGGGACGGCCCTCGGAGCCCTGTAATTAGAAGCTTCATTTCAGGACTTGTTGTAACTTGGTCATAAATATTTATTACAAACTAAAGCTGAAGATGCAGGGTCTTCACTGAATGTTGTCGTCCCACTTGTCTCATTGCTTTCTAAGACTGAGTCTTAACCACAGAAGGAGAGAGATGGATTTTGAATACCCACGCCCACCCTCGAATTCAAGACGACGCACGCATCTGTGCAGACGCAACCCCAGTGCCCATCGCGCATGTGCACAGGGCCCTTCCCAGCTTTGGGTTTAAGGCTGGGGCTGCAGAAGCTGCTGGAGGAGGCCCCCGCCGGCCTCTGGCCTCTGGCACAGAAATGTGGGGAGCCTTTGAAGTTACCACAACTCAGGTGGAAGCCCCTCAGAGCAGCCCTAAGAGGAAGTCATTCATTTTCAAACAAAGGGGCAAATTCCTCAGCACCCGGGTGTTTCTACTAAAACAAAACTCTGAAAAGTTAGTCTCCAGAGGATGATCAGCCCCAGCTGTTCTCCATCTCCACCAGGTTGTGACGGAGGAAATAGGCGGCCTGCACTGCAGCAGGAGAGATGCGGGCTAGACAGAAGGAAGCATGGCGGGACAGGCCAGAGCCTTGGCCTGGGAACTGGGAGCGGATGCGGTGGCGTTCAGAGGCAGAAGACGGATAACGCAGGTTTTCAAGATCTGTCCTATGTCCATGTTGGACGTAGCACGCGCCGCCTCGGCACGCTGCCTCGCATTAGCTGGTGAGCGTGCCAACGTGCAGAGCTCACCGTGACAACCCGGAGGACCTGGGCCCACCCTCTGCTTCCCCGCTTTAGGCAGGGCAGACCCAGCCCTCAAAACTTCCATGGAGATGACAATTTTGCTTATTTTCAAAAGACTGGCTGATAGTGGACATTTGCCTTTTTTTTTAAACCATCCTACCTCTTAACCTCTTTTCTTGTGTAGGAATCTCTCATCCTGTGAGTCACAGTGGGAGACAGACGCTTCCTCTCATTTCTGAGGCTGGAAAGTCAGGTCTTCACCTTCTTCCTCTCTTTGCAGGCTGGACCTCAGGCCCTTACGCCGCAGACACGGAGCTTGTCTCGTGTTGTTCTGGTGTCCCGCATGGAGGGGAAGTTGCAGGAGAAGGACATGAATGCAGTTAGGATCACCCAACACGATTCAGGAGGTGCTAACAGACAGGACAAGCCACCACACAGAGTGTCTATTGTTTGGGTACATCAAATATTGGGTTCAGGTTTGAGGGCTGAGTGGATCCCCTTAACCACTCTGCCAGACAGACCATATGATAATGGCCTGAACAAAGCCTGCAGGGTAGCTGGCCATGGTGGAGGGGCAAGGCTGGGACTCCTTCCCGAAAACCATGAAGTCTTGTGATATGGAATTGCTGGCTTCACTGTCAGAGCTACATTCGGGTCAGACTGAGTGATCTTGGGCAAGACTCATCTTCTCTGAGACTCAGTTTTCTCATCTTTAAACCATGAGTTCTTATAGGATAGTTGTGAGGATCAAATGAGGCTTCGTGCTTGGCACATAGTAGGTACTCAATAAATGGTAGGCTCTCTGCCATCTAAAGAGAGATCTAGAAGGAGAAGACATGGACTAAGGCTTGGGGGGACACATGTAACTACACATATTGGGGTGTTACACCATAGCTACCACAACAGATCCTCAAGTGGAAAATGTGTGTATCTCAAATAGCAGATTCCTCCCAGGTATGTTTGCAGAGCCTAATGGAGGTACTGGAATAACAGGGGTGTGCTTTATTCTCCACTCATGTCCCCACCCTCAACTCAGATCCATTCCCTGCCTTTCCCTGTCCTGTGCTCCAGGGCCATGACAGCTGACCTCCTAGGCCAGTGGTTGGCAAACTCATTAGTGCGGGGGCCTGATGCAGCGGGGGCCAAACATGGCGGGGATCTCCCTTTTCCGCGTCCCGCGCAGAAAGAGAGATGAACGAACAGGTTCTAAGTGGAGGCGGCCAGGGATTGAGAAATATTAGAAATAAAGAGAGGAGAGATAGATTTGAAAGCTGGGAGCTGGGTGGATCTTTCTGTGTCTGGCTGAGGCCACAGAACAGATCCAGACTGCAAAGCTGAGGCTTTATTTATAATCAGGGACAAATAAGGCAATTAACAATGTTCTTGTAAGTTTCACTTGTTTTGGCAGCGCTTGCTGCCCCTCCCACAGCCCACTAGCTACCCAGGAAGGATCTAGGGATCAGTTACAGGATTAGGCTTAATTATGCTGGGAGGGGTCTGCCCTCCAAACGAACTTGTTTGTGACCCTGCCACAGGTCAGTCAGAGGCTTAACCCTATAACCGCTTCCTACAATTAGTCAACAGAGCCAAATATCAACAGTACAATGATTGAAATTTCTTTTGAGAGCCAAATTTTTTAAACTTAAACTTCTTCTAACGCCACTTCTTCAAAATAGACTCGCCCAGGCCGTGGTATTTTGTGGAAGAGCCACACTCAAGGGGCCAAAGAGCCGCATGTGGCTCGCAAGCCGCGGTTTGCTGACCACTGTCCTAGGCTGCTGCTCTGGCATCTACCTGGATGTGGCCACTTCCGGCCTGGCTCAGCTTTCAGCAGGATCCAAGAAAACCATTCCCTTCTGGCCAAGGGATTTGGGCTCTTCATTGAGGATGGCAAAGGCCCCGATCAGCAGGAGATCTGCATACTCAGAAAGGGGGAAAATAGTAATACTAAAATAGACAACAGCTGTCACTTATTTATTACCCACTGTGTGGCAACCTGCACAAAGGTGGGATATGTATTATTATCACTATTTTCCAGATGGGAAATGGAGGCTGGGAAGGGGTATCTACCTTGCTCAAGGTCAAATCAGGCAGTGGAGTTGGTATTCATAAGTTCTACTTGGTACCCAAGCAAGACTCTCAGCAGCCCTGGTCTGTGCTAGCCAGAGGATATCCCCGGAGGGGGGACCCTCAGGGCTGATTTTAGTTAGTGGCAGGATCTAGTGGGTGGCTGTGGAGAGGTGGTAAAAGTGGCATTAGCAGTCATCCCTATGATAAATAAAGTTAATTTTCTTACCTCCAAAAACCCAGTGAAGTGGACTGGTGAAAGTGGAAGCACATGAGAGAGAAAGGAGGGCAGGAAGTACCCACTGGAATCATTCTGTGTGTCAGCAGGGAGGTGGGGCGGTCAGTCCAAGAAGCAAACACAATAGCGTTTCCATTTGTCTTGGGAGTGTGATATCATTTTCCCCTCTGACAGACTCACCAAGACAATTCTTTTCTGGTTTCAGCTAATAACAAATGGAGGGTGTGTTCCTGAAGCACCGGGAACCATGGGCAAAGGGCCCAGAGGAGAAAAGGGTTGTGACTGGATCCTGTGAGCATGTGAGGAGAGGTCAGCCTCCTGGTGGGCAGGGTGCAGCCTCAGGGGTCTTTGGAGGTGTGAACACTGCCACCACAGATCTGCCATGAGCTCAAAATCAGGCGAGTGTGGGACAGACAGATGGCGTTGTCTGAGGTCCAGGATCATCCCAGGTGCACCAGAATCCCCCACAGTAACAGCAAGGAAGCCACACCTACGCAGCGCCTGCTACTTTGCTCCAGGTGTTCCTGAGACCTGTTTTCAATGCTTAGAACAGTGATGGTGAACCTATGACACATGTGTCAGCACTGACACGCGTAGCCATTTCTGATGACATGTGGCCGCTGAGGCGGCTGCATGCCGAGGATGAAACATTTGCTGCTCCTGAGGATGAAACATTTGCGACTAGAGTCTTGGAGTTACTAGTCGCAAATGTTTCATCCTCCCCTATTAGACACTCTGTGCCTGAGGTCTGTAGGCCAAAACAACAGAAGTCCGGCACAGAGCGTCTAGTTCTGGGACTTCCGGTTAGGCCGGGATCTTTGCCCTCACTTCCGCCGGCAGAGCAGGGAGCAGCGGAACGCAGCGGGGGATGCATCTCTGGGGGCCCTGCCATTACCAGTAACCAAATAACAGTTAACCACAGCAACCATTATCTACTGTTCTGGGGTGTCATGAATTTCTAATCCATCATTACTGAGATAAGTGAGGGGGAGGCTGGGAGAGGCACGGGTTTGTGGCCTGCTATGGGTGCCATTTCCCGCCATTAGAAATAGCGGCAGCCATTTTAATTCACATAAGGAACACCATCTTGCTCCATAGTGCAGACTCCATTTCACCACTATTACTGTTGTGCATCCTTATTAACCCCTATTTCTGCTTATTAACCCTGCCCTTTCCTAAAAGACATTTTCATGCACCATTTTGTAGTTAGTTAGGCTAGTTAACCCCTAATTGCCTGCAGGCCTAACAAGCTATCTATAATTCTATCTTCTGTCACTGCCCCCCGATGGAGAACCCAAAAAATAAAAAACTAAGGTTAAGTAAAGGAAGTGGTAGTAGCAGTGGCTGACCCTTTCAAGAGACATGGACCGAGATGTATGGCTTTATAGAAAAAAATGGCAGATCATTTTGCGTTCTATGTACTGAAATGGTAGTAAGCAGAACGTGGAATATAAATAGACATTTTGAAACTAATCATTCCCAGCTCTTGGAAAAAAGTGAGGATGAAAGGAAGGAATACATTTCCAGGCAGCTACACCTTTATAAGAGCCAATCTAATTCCATCCTTAAATTTATGAAAGGCTCTACAAATTTAACATCTGCAAGTTTGAGCATTGCTCACTCTATAGCTCAGCATGGAAAAGCGCTCAGTGAGGGAGAATTTA
Source organism: Eptesicus fuscus (assembly GCF_027574615.1). NCBI lineage: Eukaryota > Metazoa > Chordata > Mammalia > Chiroptera > Vespertilionidae > Eptesicus > Eptesicus fuscus. Next base: position 10,099,186 of record NC_072483.1, read on the forward strand.
TTAAAGAAACTCTCCTAAGATGTGCACCAGTTCTATTTCACGATATGCAGAATAAAGATGCAATTATTAAGAGAATATCTGAGTTACCACTCAGTAGAAATATCATAAAAGACCGAATAATGAGACTGAACACGAACGTACAACATCAATTAAAGAGAGACATAAGGAAGTGTAAATATTTTTCGATCTCTCTTGATGAAACTACTGATGTCACATCACATGCTCAGTTGGCCATTATTGGTCGATATTCTGATGGTCTCACAATGAGAGAAGAGTTGATAAAGTTAGTATCAGTGTCAACAAGTAAATCAGGAAGTGAAATATGTAAGGTTGTTATACAAACATTTCGTGACCTAAGCATTGATATCTCTAAAGTTGTGTCAGTGACGACAGATGGGGCACCAAATATGGTGGGGAAAAAAGTCGGATTTGTCAAATTGTTTACAGAAGCTATTGGACATCCAATTGTGCCTTTTCATTGTATTATCCATCAGGAGGCTTTATGTGCCAAGGCAGGATTCACCGACTTAAATGACTTAATGTCAGTTGTTACAAAAATAGTTAATTTAATAGCTGCTCACCCCCTTCACAAGCGAGAATTTTCGGCACTTTTACTGGAGGTTGATTCCACCTACAGTGGACTGCTGATGTACAATAATGTAAGATGGCTGAGCCGAGGCAAAGTTCTTGAGCACTTTGTGGAGTGCTTTGAAGAAATTAAGGTATTTCTTGACGATAAGGATCTGGGAAACTTTCCTCAGCTTAACGATGATAAGTGGGTCAACACCCTGATGTTTTTTACAGATCTCTCTGTTCATATTAATGAACTGAACTTAAAGTTACAAGGTTTTGGCAAAAGTATTGACGTTATGTTTGGATACATAAAAGCTTTTGAAAGTAAAGTTAAAATTTTCAAGCGAGATGTAGAAACTAAAACTTATAAGTATTTTCCTCGAGTAACAAAGTATTTTGAGAAGGCCAGTGCAGCTGTACAAAATGAAATGGAACTCTTGCATATGAAGTACCGGCATGTTTTAGACTTGTTACTTGACCAGTTTAGTGATAGATTTAGTCAATTTAGAAGTCTAGAACAGACCATGAAAATAATTAAGTATCCTGATGTAGTAGTCTACAGTAGTTTGGAATTAAATCGTTTCCAATGGATGCAAATTGATGATTTGGAGATGCAACTTGCAGAATTTCAAGACAGTATCTGGGCTCAGGTGTTTGTCAACTTGAGGTCAAAGCTTGAGAATCTGGAAAGGTGCAGCTTGGAGAATCAAGAGGAGTGCCACTATGAACAGGAAATTTGGAGTGCCTGGAACTGACTACCAGACACTTTTAGCACCCTGAAAAATATAGCAATGGCTTTACTCACAATTTTTCCCTCTACATACTTTTGTGAGGCCTTATTCTCAGCGTTAAATAATATCAAAACCAACAAAAGAAACAGATTGACAGATGAAGTTAGTAGCGCTTGCTTGGGCCTGAAGTGTACAAAATACCAACCTTCAGTTGAAGATTTAGCCAATGAAATTCAGCAACAAAAAAGTCACTAATAGGCAGGTTAAAGAATTACCCCTCCCCCTCACTTATCTTAGTTCATGGCACCAAACACAAGCTAAATAATATCAAGACCAACGAAAGAAACTGACTGACGAATGAACAAAGAAGTCACTAAGCAGGTAAGTTAAATATTTAGTTTTTGGTTTATTAAATACAATTATATATAACAATTATACATTTATGTTATTTAAACTATAAATATCGCAAAATAATGTTTTTTCCTCAAAGTGACACACTACCCGAGTTATGCTCAGTTTTTTGGTGAAGTTTGACACACCAAGCTCAAAAGGTTGCCCATCACTGGCTTAGAACAATCGTTCAGAGCAGGTGTCATTAATCCCATTTTCAAGATGAGGAAACTAAGGAAGAGAGATATTAAGGAAGTTCTCCATGGACCTCCAGTGTGAAACTGGCAGGTCTGGATTCCACTGTGACTTTTCTAGGTGTCAAATCCTGACAGGAGCTATCGCTGCACAGCACCTGCTCAGGGCTCTGGTGGTGGCTGTGCTCAGTAAGCATTCCTGGGTCCTGGTGTGTCCCACTGGGGTCCTGAGCTTTCATTGAACTCCGATGGGTTTTTATATTCCCCACTCTCACGATAACTGCCTATGTTTCTCAACTATAGTGCATTCGCACATGCTGTGCCCCCTGCTGGTGGCCTTCCTTCCTTTGACCATCTGGGTAGCCTCTACCCATCATTGAAGACTCAGCTCAAGAACCACCTCCACGCATGAGGCTTCCCACCCCCAGTTTGGGTGAGGTCCCCTCTTCTGGGATCTCCTCCCATCCCATATGGAGTGTGACCCCACACTGATTGTTCTATAATCTTCTGTTGACTAGTCTGCCACCCCACCCTCTGTGAGGCCTTCAAGGGGAGTGACTATGATTTCTTTGATTGGAACAAGGGGGATGCCCAACACTGTTTGTTGAATGAATAAGTAACAGTGGCCAGAGTGTCCCAGGAGCTCTGGCTGGGATGTATTGGTCTCCATCGCCTCTGACGGTGGCTGGGCGGCCTTCCTCAGCAGCTCATGTCTGCTTTGTGCTGGATTTTCTCACACGTGCTCCTGGAACCCGGCCTGTGGACCCTCAGTGAGATGCTTCTCTCTTCTGGTGTAGTTATTTTCACCAATTAGTGTCAACACAGGAGCCCCTCTTGGCGTGCCCTTGATTAATGGTGGTGATTTGGGAGGGAGGGATGGAGAAGCCACCATAATTTATACAGGGGTGGCTGCCATCTTGTTTAATCAGTACCCCGAGGTCTCACTAAAGGGACCTGTAGGGTCAGGGAGAGTTCAAATGCAAGTTCAGCCAGAGAAATATTTTCCACAAGGCCTGTCTCTGGAGAAGGATCCAAGCTCTATAAATATAAATACATGACTAGCCAAAGCCAAAGAGAAGAGCTGATTCACAAATTTCCATCCAGCCCAAGTGGGTTGTTCACTTGTTTAGAGAGAACTTTCTGCTGGGACCCTCCAAACAGTGGCACCTGTGGTACAGGTGGGAGGAGTGGGAGGACTGGGCACCTCACATGCTCTGCCACTCTGCAGCTGGGCAGCGCTGGTGCGAGCCCAGTCCTCCTGGCTCTGGCATCTAAAATGGCCGTGATGATGATGATGATGATGATGATGATGATGATGATGAATATGATGATGATGATGACAACAACAACGAGCCCCTGCAGCCTTTCCTGTAGAGCTGCTACCCGGACGGAACAGGCACACCCACTTTTCATGTGTAAATCACACATTTTCATGTTAGTGGTTTAACATCAAAGGTGAAGGGCCAGCTTGGACAAACAGCTCTGCTGCAGAGGCTCCTGTTTTGCAGTGGAAGGAAGGCCCCTTAGAAACACAATTCCCACAGCTGCTAGTTCTTTCTGGATCACAGATCCCCTCCCTGGTGCTGCTGCATCCATACCTCTGAGGGGTGTCCCAGGGAAGGACTGGCCCCAGCAGGGCTGTGTGAACCACTGAACCCCTGGCATGCTGCAGTTTCTACTCCAATGACATGAGTTGTGTTAGATGTGTGTTGGCCTTTGTATCTTGATCAGGCATATTTCCTTGTGAAAGTGCTGCTGGAGTTTGGCTTGGTGATGTTGGCAATGTAAATATGATTTAATTGATTAACAGGCATTAATGACTGGTACCTGTCAGTTGGAAAAATCTCACAAAACAAGCTCATTGTTATTTAGCTTATAAGTGGAAGGATCCCCTGCCTGTGGACTGTAGCCCCATTGTAGGATCAGCTGCCTTCTGCAATATGGGTAATACATAAAGTAATTTACACATACTAGTATTAATATGTTATTTAGAATCCATTTATTATACTTTCATCCCCCCCAAAAAATTGTGCTTTGTCCTTAATGAGTCCTCCATCTCTGATCTGAAGGTCACGTGTTGAGGAGGAAGCCCTCTCCGGTGGTTAGTAGAGAAGGTCTACTCAGCAGGTTTCACTCTCTATAAAAACCTGGGCTCCTATTGCTTTCATCCTTCTTTGATTATTGAAAACTTTCTCTTGCTGCTAACACTTGGGAACAATGTAATAAGTAACTTCCAATTAAAGTTTTCCATATGTGGCAAAAATTGTAATGAATGAATAAGTAAAGACCGCATAATGGAAGCCTATTAGCCAAGTGAATGTACCCTTTTAAGTCAAATTTCGATACCACTTTTGTATTATCTCCCATCAGAAGAGAACGTGCAATTACCAATTTTTATCTTATCTCAGGCAATTATTAAGGAGTAGTAAAGGAAACTTCATTCCAGGAGCCATAATGTGATTTTTGATTAATAGGGGGATTCTTATGTGACAAGAATATTTCTCCTAGGCAAAGCATGCACGTGGGTTGCTGCCTGAGCTGGCTTGTAACTGGGAGCTACATCTCAGGTGGAACAACTGGCCAATAATAGAACACACGTTTCTACCTGGGGATTGGATTCTTAAGGTACTCCAAAGCATGAGAAGGCCAGGGGGCAGTTGGCATCGACTTTGCAGACACCGATTTTTGTTTAGTTGGTTCCAATCATACTGTCAAACACGATGTTGATTCGTGTGCAAGGGGTGAGATGAGCAGCCCACAGTGTGGTCTTCAGTCATTGCTCCCAGCTCCGGGGAAGCCTCAGGAGGAAGGCTGCTGTGCCCACCCCCGCAGACTCCAGCAGGCGCCTAGGTGCATTCTGGGCACAGCACAGATCTCTGTGAGTGGAATGACCCAATGTCAGCGCTCTCGCCCACCACCAAGTGCACGAGGAAATGATTTGAATTGGAATTCTAATCCTTCAAGCCAACTCTTCTCAGAGAGCTCTTCTAAGGAAGGTCATCTGGGAACTTGCCTTTGGCTCTGAGGGGCCTGTGTTTATGCCAGTGACCAGGGGGCATTGTACAGGGAACAGGGAGCACTGCCCCAGTCACCCTGCAGCAGACCCAAGGTTTAATCTGCAGTCAGAGCCCTCCTGTTCTCAGGGCATGGCAGGGCCCCATTCCTCAGAGCCTGGATGTTTCTTTTGGCTCTGACTCTCTTACCAGCTACATGATACTGAGCCGGCATCCTACAACGCCCCCCCCCCCTCCCCCTCCCCCCCCCCCCCGAGCCTCACTTTCCTCAGCTGGAAACAGGGATCCCACCTCCTTGGGGACTTGCTGTGAAGACTGAGGGAGACAGTGTTTTAACACATAAGTGCCACCATATTGAATGCAACCAATCCTGTTGATCTAATGGGTTGGGTCCCTAACATGGCTTAGTTCACGTGATGGCCTGTGTTCCCTGTCCTTCCTCGAGGCTGCTCTGCCGGGCATGGTTCCCCATCCCCAGGGCTGGTGTGGCCAGTGCAGGGGATGGGATCTAATTCTGTGGAGAAAATTTAGTTTCTAGCTCCTGGCAGAATAGCTCAAATGCCTAAACCAGCATATTGCCTTCGAGCAGAAGTTTTCCTTCTAAAAGTTTATCATACAGGAAATAAATGAGTGAGCATAAAGGGCACAGGTGTGTGAGTATTCACTGCAGCACTCTTTACAAGAGCGAAGAGTGAAATGACGACGGGGGCTGCTGACCTAAACTATGGGGTCTTTTACAGCCGATTAAAGCTCGGGTAGGAGGAGAATACTAATGTAGTACAAAGCTGGTTGTGATTCAGTAAGTGCAAATCAGGAAACAAAATAGGCCCATATAATTCTATTTTTGAAACAAAAAGTCTTAGAGATATAAACCAAAATAATAAACATCAGTTATTTTAGAATAGTTGGATTATAGGTTATTTTATATTCTCTCTCTGTTTTCTCTATTCTGATTTTTTAAAATAATCAATATGGACTACATATATAATTTTTAAAATGTGAGAAAGGTTATTTTGTGAAGTCTTCCTTGTAAATGGCACCTGCAGAACACCAAGGCCCCCCTCAGCAGGCTGCACTGCTGCGGTCAGCAGTGGTGGGATTTCAGGGGCCCTGAGGCCCCGAGGCCCCCCATCCTCCTCGATGCCCCACCTCTGCACACTGCCCAGCCGAGAGGCAGGTTTCTGTGTGGAAGAGCAACTCCTCTCATTGATGGTTTCAGTCCCTGGTTCCGGGTAGGACAGCAGGGCAGCAGGGCACCTGGCTGTGAAAGTCGCCTTGTGTCAGAGGAAATTCAGGATGGGGACAAGCCAAGATGGGAAAGGTGACAGAAAAGTAAGAAGAGAGGTGGAAGAGGCAAGGAGAGCCTCCATGACAGCTTGGCCATACAATTTAGTGCCTTCCTGTAACAGAAGACACCATGGACTGGGGTTGCACATAAGGGCTGGCTCTGAGCCTGGGAGGCACCATCTATTGCCCACTGCCCCCGAGCAGGCGGGTGCCTGGACAGAGAGGCATAAGCACAGCTGTCTCCCAGGCCGGCAGCTGGCTTCTTCCTCAGCAACATTTCTCTTGTAAAGCAGACCGCCATCCTGCGAGGATGGGGCCACCACAGAGAGGGCATTTCTGGTCCCTGGGTGTTGGGCCTTTTCATGAGCTTTGTGGGCTGTGCTTTGGCCGTCCAGGCTTCCTGACCCTGCTGAGCATAGCACAGGACGCTGCCCGGCCCCAAGCCCACCTGCAGTCCCTGTCACCTGTGGGATGGGGCCTACCCACAGCTGACCTCTCCGGGCTTGTTCCCACTCCCAGCACACGCTCTCCCTCCGCTTCTTGGAAGTCAGCAAAACTGAGTGTGGAGAGCAAGGCTGAGCCTGGCCATGTCAGAAAGCTCTGACATGCTGAGGCTTTCGGCAGAGGCTGCTCCCTTTGCCTGGAAGCCCCTCCGCCTTCTGCACGCGCTGCGCTCCTCTTCATCTTTCCAGGACCAGTTGGAACTTTCGATCAGGGAGCCTTCCCCAATTCACTTCACCCATGGAAATCTTTGCTATGTGTTTCTTAACCTCTGCGAAATTAGCCACATGGAGAAAGAGCTGAAGAAATAAATATGTTGGGGCATTTCTCCTTGGCGGTTCCAGGCTGTGTACAAAATCAGCACACCAATTGTTATTTAACATTTTTGAAAAATGTTTTCATTTTATTTTAAAATCAGTAATTTATTAGCATGGCTCAAAACATAAATACAAGCTAATCCAATAGAATAATATTTAGTGCATAGTCACCTCTCCACTATATCCTCAGACCCACTCTCAGTTTTCTCCCCCACAGATAACCAAGGTCACCACTTTCTTGTGAATCCTCTAGGGACACGTATGCAAACGCACATACCATGTAGAGATTTCCCCACTCCTTAAACAAATGGTGCCATGCTGTATGCCTGACTCTGCCCTTTGCGTTTTTTATTCAACAAAATATTTTGCAGGTTGGTTGGTATTTTATGGTCAGTCCATAAAGAGATTTTTTTTCATTTTTTTCTTATTGTTTGTAGGATTTCTTTGAATCAGTATATCATACTTCCTTTAACTCCGCCTCTGTTGACGGGCATTTAGGTAGTTTCCAGCCCTTTGCTCTGACAAATATACCGCCACAAATAACCTCCCACGGAGTCATTTCCCAGAACTCCATGTGTGAGGATATTTGTAGGATGGATTCCTAGAAGTGGAATTGCTGGGTATTTATTGTCACATTGCCCTTCATGAGCTATAATAATTTATACTTTCCACAGCAGCATTAATGTGATCAGTGAATGTCCATTTTTGACGGAGCCACGCAGAATGTGTCTGAAAGCCAGTTTCCCCAAGGGGTGCCGGTTTGTAAACTCAGTTCCAGTTTTTGCTGAAAGTTGTAGTGGACGAGTGGTTTGACCTCAGCATTCCTACCTTTAGGAAACCACGGAAGGCCGCTCCTTGTGCCACCAGGTGACTATCTTGACTACAGATGATGATTGGCTTAGGGCTGGACATGTGAGCCAAACTGAGGCCTTTCCAGGATTCCTACTGAAACCGTTACTAGATCCATCACCCTCGCTCTACAGTGATCACAAGCCATAGGGCTGAGATGGGCCTGGGCTCAGGCATTACTTGCAGAAGCCTCTCTGCAAAGAACCCGAGGTCAGCAAAGCTGAGCGTGGAGAGCAAGGCTGAGCCTGGCCATGTCCTCGGAGCCTCGGCTTCAGCACTGCCTGAAGCTGGCCACTCTGGGTTTCCAGGTTATATGATCGAATACATTTACTTTGGGCCTTAATTTCTGTCATTGCTACTGAAAGAATCTTAACTAATAGAGTGCTTCACATGCATGATTTCATTGAATCCTAACAGCCTTTTAAGATAAGATTTCATTTTTCCATTTTAGAGATGAAGCACTTGACACTTAATGAGTCTAAGAAATTTTCCAAAGCTCACAAAACAAATAAGAGAGTTAGATTCAAATTCAGGTTGCTCCACACTGATAATTTCAGAATTTCTCTGCATTGTTTCTAACAGCACCAACTTGTTGGGTCTAACGCATTCTTTTCGCTCCATTCACAGTCTGACTCCTGCTCCTGCCCATGTAGCCAAGTCATGCCTTTGGAACTGCATCAAGGTTCAGGAAGCGGCCCACTGGAGTTCATACCTGCTCATGGGAGGCCAGGGGGCCAGGTGTGGCAGGAGATTTGAGGGCGGGGCTTTTGGAGATGGAATGGAAAAACTCTTTGATTACCACAGAGGAGTTACCCTCAAACACGCAGCATGCCAAAAGGCTTTCTGTCTGCAGGCTCTGTGCTAGTCACAAAAGAAATAGAGGTGAACAGACCTGTCCCCCCGCCCCCGCCCCGCCAATGTGTTTTAAAATATAGTATATTGGCCCTGGCAGAGTAGCTCAGTTGGTTAGAGCATTGTTCCTATATGCCAAGGTTGCACGTTTAATTTTGGGAACAATAAATTAATCTCTCTCTCTCTCTCTCTCTCTCTCTCTCTCTCTCTCTCTCTCTTCAGGGCACATACAAGGAGCACCCAATGAATGCATAAATAAGTGAAACAACAAATTAATGTCTGTCTCTCTCTCTAAAAATCAATAAATTAAAAAAATAAATATATAGTATATTGATACAAAATTCAAGGCATAGTAAGGCCAACAGGAACAGGAGATGATCACCAGTTTTTACTCAGAGTTTCCGAGAGAAGGGGGCGCACCCCCTCAGGGAAGGCCACATGGAGGTCAGACAGGAGGAGAGGGACCAAGGGAAAATGTGAGCAAGAGTATTACTGTGGCTTCCATGGAAGAAACGGGCGAGGCAGAGTCAGAGGCTTAGGACTGGCTACTTTGAATAATTCCAGTGGGCTCTGGGGCACAGAGGTTGTTCCTAGTTGCCTGCTGCCTAGCCCTGGGGTATCAGGGTAGGTGGATAGCAGCCCAGGGTGTGAGAGCCCTACAAGAACCTGACAGGGAGGGTGTGGACTCTGGATTGGTTGGTTCCTGTTTGAAAAGTGTGATCTCACACTATTGCTAGAAATTGGCTGACCCAGGGAGAGGCAGTCCCTCCAAAGTCAGCAAAGCTCTCGATGTCATCAGAGCTTTGGTTAATGCCCAATAAAAGCCATGGCTAATGCCCAAAGTGACTAGGAATTGTGGTTTGGTCACCCAACTATTAGAGTCCATACTAGTATATACTGTTTGGGTCCAACAACTCTACGTTTATAAGGAAATAAATGGGCAAATGAGCAGATATATATGTGCAAGGACCTTTAGTAGCATGATACTTATAATAAAACAGGGAAAAAATCCTTAATATTCAATAATTAACATATGGCTAAAGAGTTGATCATTTATTCTACACAATGCATTCATACAGTAATCGAGTGTTGAATTTAGATGCATATCTACTGATATAAACACATGATCAAAATATGTTATTGAGTTTAAAAAGAGTTATAATCAATATGTATGTGTAATCCTACTTTTGTTAAAATATGTCACTAAATGTTTACATATATTTACAGAGTGTTTCTATTTCTTTGAAGAAAAGAAGGGAAGGAAATGAAGGATAGGATTGTCAGTGATCAAAACACATCTTTTTCTTATCTGTATTTTCTATATTGTATTACATAATGGGTTTTTATTACTTTTATAATAAGTAACATAAGTTTAGTAATAAAGAAAGGAAAACATAGTCACTCTGTCTGCCTGTGATGCTGTGGTGAGAGCACTCGTGGGTAATGAAACATTCACTTGTATAAATTTCACATATGAAAATAGTTCCACATGGGGAAGACATAACAAACAGCACGAAAGCACATTTTCTCTGTCTGTCTCTGGGACAATGTGGATCCTCCATGCACCTGCTCCTGTTCCATCAGGTAGCCTGTGTTCAACCTTCTATCATGTTCTAGTAATGACCAAAAACCACCATCCAAACCAAGGCTGGACATTTGTTTGATGTTCGAGGAAGGGAAAGGACAGTGGACCCAGTGCAGACTTTGTGATTCCTTAGATTCAAAGTCAAAGAGAGTGGTGAGGCTGCCAGTGCTGGAGGAAATTGGTAGAATATTTTTTTCTGAAGCATTAGGTTGAACCACATGAAATTGTCCATGTTCTAACAGTTTTGACCTATGAAATGACAATCTATAAGCTAGTCAAGGCCTCGCTGAACTAGGTGATGGCCTAAGTTGGAGAACATCTTTTGTAAAGTATTTTGTTTGAAGAAAGTTCCGAGGCTCAAAAACTATACAAAAAATCCCGGGATAGGAGATCTCCATGGTCCTTCTTAGTTGGAAATATTGTCTTCTCCTTCCCCACTTCTCCTGACTCACACTCCCTGGTGGCCCACCTACCAAAAATATCAGCCCCGACGAGAATCTGCAAGTCCCAAACGGCCTTCCCAGAAATGGTTGAGGATTCTCCCCCCTGCCTAGTCCCTTGGAGCTCAACACCAAGCTTCCTGACTTCAGCTCTGACCCTTGCCTCAATCTCCCCAAATTAGTTGTCATTTACATTCACTTAAACATCTGGACCAAACTCTTCCATTTTATAAACTATGGGAAAGCCATTCCTTTGGATCAAAGCTTGTGCAGTGAAACTGTAATAGACTCTGTTTAAATATGGCGCTATGGAAAGCCAACCCTGTGGTTATCTGACTACTCCTAGGAAGAAGGGGAACTTTATGGACAGATTCGTGGTGATGGGGGCTCTTTAAGAACTGATGCCTGATTAAAATTTCTGGAGGAAGTAAATTTGGGGCTGTCTGTCTGTGTCTTGAAGAAGGAAGCAGACAAGGCTTGGGTATGAGCAAGGTGTGAAGAGGGACTGAAGTAAAGGCCCCCAGGTGGAAGCCTGGGTTATCCAAGATGCAACCATCAACCAAGCACCATTGGTTTTTGAAGGAGCTTCCATGGTAAACAAGTTTGAAGGCTATGGAAGCAACATCTGCCACCAGCTGAACCTCCTAGAAGCTAGAGAATGAGGGAGTACAGAGGTCGGGATGGCCTGGAGAACAAGACACGCCGAGGCACAGGGGCTGAGCAGGCGATCAAAAAGAGACTGTGTCTCCAGGAGGAGGAGGAGTGTTAGGAAGAGGAGAGGATGGTGCTGGGAGGAAGGTGGGAAATAAGGTTGGGAAGAGGGAGCCTCGTGCTGTGGGTTTTCCAAGGCGCCTGCAGAGGGAGGTGACTCCCTCCCTCAGAAGCTACGCGGGACCCACCCTGGCAGATCCTGCCTCCTCTCAGAAGGCTCCATGGGAAAAGCTGTGCTGTGATTAAGATCTTTTAATTAAGGAAGCCGTTTGCACAGGATGCAACGAGAGCCTGATGGAGAGTTTGCTCAAATTGGATTTTTTTGTTAACTGGAAAAATAATAAGAGGAACTCGTCTTTGTATAAGTAAGAGGGATATGTCATTCTGAAGGGTGCCACTGAGCTACCTGAGAATGAATTTATCTGCTCCTTCATGCCTTCACCCCAGTACATATTTAGTATTCCTGCTTCCATGGCTACTGAAAAATAAACACGTGCCGGTGCTTCTTCTGTGTCTCGCATTGTGCTAACTGTTCCATGAACTACCAGCTCCACTCCCGGCCACCCTAGAGGCACAGTTACTCTCCCTTTTCTGCAGACCAGAGCTTCAGGCCTCTTTGTATGGAAAGCAGCTCTTCGTGCCCCAGGAAAACTAATCACGAGAGGGGAGGCAGGAAGGAGTAATTTTGAGCCCCAATTAATTTTTTTACCATTTCCTCTATTTCTGCTTTGTCATCTAAGGTCTCCGACAGTCCTTTCTGACTTCGAAGATCTGTGTGAAGCTCCCCTTGTGCTGCCTGAATGTCCCTGGGCACATGTGGCAGATGAGCTGAGGCCCGTGAGGCTGACCTCAGGTCCTGAGCCAAGGCAGGCAGGAGGCCCTTACTTGGTCGCCCTGTCTGTCTGTCCCTCCTTCAGTGTTGGTGCGGCCCTGGATTTGGAGTCCCTGGGCACAGGGCTGACCTTGAGTCAAAGTCTTGCCTCCTCCACAGTCCCCTTGGCACTGGCTTCACCCCCAGGTGAACATTTTCTTGGTCCTGAGTGGTACGAAGCCTCTCTCCTTGTCCTGAGTTGCCTAACAATGTCCAGGATTGGCTGGAGGACCACTCCTGAGCGCCATACCCTTCGGCTAGGACCCACCTGCCGGGCTGCGGCCCAGGGCCAGTTTCCTGACTCTGTCCCTCTGTAGTCTGGAGTAAGAAGCCAGTGTCCTGTGTGTAACCCAGCATCTCTTTCTTGGCGAACCCTCCTTCTATTGTTCCGCAATATTCCTGCTCAGCTGGTGGGTTTTGGGTTCTGGTGCCATGGCCTTCACTCTGCCCCGTAGCTCAGGCTTCCCAGACAACACTACCTACTTGGCTCTGGTGATTGGGTCTTGAAGGGCATGTGACTCAAGCTGGGCCAATCAGAATCACCAGGGTTTGGGCTTTCTGAGAGTCTTATCAGAAACATATGGCCCTTCTCTAGGACCATAAGAGCCTGCAGTAGTGCAGAGAGAATTAGACTAATGCAAGGGCAGCCAATCAGCACTGTGAGAGCTGGTGACATGGGGACAGAGGTTCCATCCCTAGACCCCACTGAGTGGGAAAGGAATATGCCCCTTGCTGGCCTAAGGAAAAAGCCCACATGTGGAAACCAACCAGGAGCCAGGACTAAGCTCCCGGCCAGGGTTGCCATGCTTGGTGACATAGGTTGCGCACGGCACAGGTCTAGGGAGAGCCCTTCATGCACCCCGGGGTCTGCAGACTTTCCATGAAGAGCCAGATTGTAAAGATTTTAGACTCTGTGGGCCAGATGGTCTCTGTCATAACTACTCAATCCTGCCATGTAACACCGAGACAGCCACAGACGATACAGGGTGGGGCAAAACTAGGTTCACAGTTATGAGTACATGAAATGCAGTTTATTCTTGTTACTATTTATTAATTAATTATTGTATTATTTTCCATATGAACAACTGTAAAGCTACTTTTGCCTCATGCTGTATATAAATGAATAGACATAGCTGTTTTAATAAAATTTATGGACACTAAATTACAAAATAAAATTCAAATAATTAATGTGAATCTTCTTTTGATTTTTTCCTCCCAACCACTGAAAAATGCAAAGCCCGTTCCTAGTTTGTGGCTGCGCAGTAGGCAACAGGCTGGATTTGGTCCACAGACTGACATCACCAAGCAGTGGTCATCCGAATGTCCCCGTGTCCCTTCTTCATTGTCTCTGCTGACACTGTCACTCCCACCTGGAGGGTCCACTCTCTTCTGTGCCCTCCATTCACTGAGCAGCAGGTGCAAGCCAGGCACAGGAGTTACAGTGATGGCTAAGAACCTTCCTCATTTGAAGGAGTCTCACAAATCGTTCATCCCTGCGGGATCTGGCCAAGCCCCTCCTGACCGTGAAGCATCCCAGGTCCTGCTGCCCAGTAGTGCTCTCTCCCTCTTTCGTAGTCTGGGGGTCCTTCCTGTCTGCTTGGCATTGACTCCCACTGTGTCCTTGCTTGAGCTAATGAATTCCTCACGTCCCCCCTTCTGGGGCAGGGCTCCTGTCTCTGACTCCCCAGCTGTGCCCACTGAGTGTGCTGCAGTGATGTACCTGTGGAGTTAGTTGTGAAAGAGCTTGATCTTATCAGAAGGGTTGACCTTATGTGATGGGTGAGGTTTAGGGAGAAAGAGGAGAGGAGTGGGGAGTTGGGAAAGGGGTGTGCCCAGGTACTGAGACTGGATTTAATTGGGGTTAATTACTACTAATTCTACTGTCTCATTTGTGTGCGTTGGGCTGCCCGTAAATGGCTCTTTACAATGTTTTGCTAATGAAAGGATTGCCTTTATAGAAATTAGTACCCAGCTACCTGCTGTAATTGCTGTCTCCTTCCTGGCTGCATCTGTAGTCACCTCTCAGTGGTGTCTGCTGGCTTTAATGCCTCGGTGACTTCTCACTCTTGGCCTTGTTGGCTTCTGACTCAGTAGTTACTGTTTGATCTGGGAAAATAAAAATAACCACTGTAATCTAAGCCATCATCCTCTCTTGCTTGGATTATTGCAGTAGCTTACTAACCGGTTTTCTTGCTTTTGCCCCAAATATACTCCAACTCAGGAGTCACTCTGATCCTATTAACAAACACAAGTCAGCTCAAGTGACACCTCTGCTCACCCCACCAATGACCTCCTTTCCCAAATCGGCATGAAAGTCCATGTTCCTGTGATGACTCAAGGCCCCCATAGGAGGGATTCCTAGACTTCGTGTGCCCTGGAGCCCCCTGGAAGGACAGTGAAGCCCGTGGGCCCTGTCTGGGATGTCTTTCAATGCACAAAATAAAAGACACAGGACTTAAAGGAAACCAGTTGTTTTATTCTGCTCAAGCTGCTGTAACAAAATACAATAGACTGGGTGGCTCAGACAACAGGCATATATCTTCTCATAGTTCCGATGCTGCAAGTCTGAGCTCGATGCCCATACATCCAGTTCTGTGAAGCCTTGAGCCCTGAGTTTCAGCGGGCGCCTGTTCCCTCTCTGTGACCACACATGGCTTTCCTCAGTGCATGGCCAGAGTGAGGGAGAGAAAAATCTCTTGCTCTTCTGATAAGGCACGGATTCTATCATGAGGGACCCATTCTCATGACTTAATTTCCTCCCAAAGGACCCATCTCCACATACCATCACATTGGGGGTTAGGGTTTCAATGTAAGAATTTAGGGAGGACCAAGTCTTCAGTCCAAAACACCAATTATATTGAAGCATAGTTATCAAACTAAAAAACCCCATAAAATTTAGGATATAGTAATATATGTACTTCTTTATTAATGCAGTATATAATGAAATACTTTAAAAAGTACCATCAAGTTTAAGTTTATTTTTGAAAAACATATTAGGGTGGCTTAGCTTGAATAATAACATTCAACCATGGGGTGGTCTTTGGCAAGACAAATGCATGTTATGTTAGATCTAAAACTGTAGCCATAATGCTTTTCCCAAACTAGTTCATGGACACACTGATCTCTTCATGGACCCGGCACAATATGATCTAACCCTCCGCTCTTAACCCCTCAGACCCTGTCTCTCACCCACTCACCCCTCTTGCCCTTCTCTAGCCACACTGGCCCTGTTACTCTTTCTGCCCCAGGACCTTTGAACCTGCTGTTGTCTCTATCTGGACTCTTCTTGCCAATATCTATATGGCTCACTTACTCACTTCTTTCAGATCTTTCCTCAAATACCACCTGCATCCTTTGAATATTTCTCACAGACCCTGTGCTCCCCATCCTCCTACCCTACTTTATTTTTTTGTTTGCCAGCTGGCCTGCCCTATATTTTTAATTATTGCCTCTTTTCTCTGTGACACCAACTATAACATAAGAACCATGGAGGTGGAGATTTATTGGTTTTGTTCCCTGCGGTAACCCCAGTGCTTACAATAGCACTGGGCACAGGCAGGACAGGGACTCCAAAATATTTATTGATCAGGTGAACAGACTAAAATTAATATTGGCCCAAACAAAACTAATCAGAGTGGTAAGTTTGTCATTTAAATGCCTACCTAAGTTTGGTATACTGAGTCTCGTTTTCTCATTGGTCCTCACTCCTATATTGGAAATGTACTCCCAAGTGCAAATAAGACCTCCTTTAGGAAACCAGTGAATCTGGGGGAAACAGCCACTTAAAGGTAATGTGATTATTGAGAGAATATATGAGCAGCAAGAGTGGTGAAGTGGGCCAACCCTGGGTGGAACCTCACCTTTCTGCACCTCACTGCCTCATCTGCAAGAGAGGAGAGAATGTCTCTAACAATCTCAAAGGGTTGCATTGAGCTTTAAATGAGATAATTCATGAATAGTGTAATATCAGACTCACGAAATAAATGCCAGCTGCTGACTGCACCTGTATAAGTCAAAGAAGAAGAAAGCGACAGATTCCAGGAAGCTTTCTGCTCTGCAGGAGACCTTTGAGGTCCCGGGGAAAGATACAGTTTTGCCAAAGGGGCGATACTGTGCTGGAGCCACCCTCCCAGCCCCTGGCCCATGTGCTCCCACAGCCTTGTCCACCAGGAGAACATGTGCTCAGAGCCAGCCCAGCTCTGGCCGCCCGCGGACGCCTCTGGCTTTGAGAAAAGGCCCTGTAAATCAGAGCTGAAGGGACAGGATGGAGGAACTCAGGCCAGGCCCGGATTCAAGAGGCAGCAGGAAATGAATACATTTGTTGGAACACATGGCAAAGGGGACTTGAAATGTCTGAAGAGTGAGTCATCAGGTACACAGAGCTAGTCAGCAGTCCCCGGCTCACAGACTGATGGGGACCATTGGGAGATCAAGCTCTGAATAGTATGGTATACATTCCAACCAACAGAAACTATTTTCAGATTAGCTTCTGTTTCATATTATCCATTGCCTACTTCCCCTTTATTAATGCAGATGATTGGAAGCTGACTGTAATACATTATGTATTATTTTATTTCATCATTCACCAGGCTTATTAATCACTAACTACACACACAGTACTGACATAGGCACTGGGGGCATACATCTGAAAATGGTACAGAATTTTAAGGATCACAAAAATAATCTCATGTTATCCCCAGAACATGAGGGAGGTAGAAACAAACTTATTCTAATGATGAATTTGCTTAATGATTGATTAATTGATTGATTAGACCATGCAAATAATCCTTACTGAGCACCCACCGTGTGCCAGGCTCCGTGCTAGATGCTGGGAGTGGATAATAAAACAAAAGCCTGCCCACACTGAACTTACATTCTGTAGGAGAGATGGGACATAAGTAAGCACATAGCATGCCCTATAAAGTCGGGAATTGGTGACCCTGTGAAGAGGAGCTAAGTTGATCTGGGGATGATGGAAACAGAAGAATTGGCAGAGAGGGGGTGGTTTTGGGCAGAGAGGCCTAAATGGAGTGGGACAATCAGCGGGGCACTTACTTGGGGGAGGATAGTGTTGATGGACTCCTCTCTGAAGACCGCACCATAGAAAAATGAAGTGCTTTTCCAAGGATCTCACAGCCAGATGGTTGTTGAAAAGGGTACTGCTCTGGCCTAAACACTGTAGCCTGTACCACCCGTTCAAACACACTGCCCTGCCTCCGAGGAAGCCTGTGGTCAGGGGCAGAGCCCTGAGCTGCTGGTACTCTGGAAGACCAGGTGCACAACCCTACCGAAGTGCACGTGTTCACGCACCTTAGGCAGGTACGCGCGCTGACCACTGCCCAACGCAGGGCGACGAGGGGAAGGAAACCACGGATGAAGACCCTCTTCCTTTACAGTGCTTTACGTAAGAGGAGGGGTTTATTTCTGCTCCAATATTCTGGAGATTAGCATATGAAAGTGCGCGGAGCTTCATACCTTGGGGCGAGCTAAAACTCAGTGAAAGAAAATGTTTGTCATCTGCAAATTCTCCTTTATGTAAAGGCAGTAAGAGTTTTCAGCCACGTGTCCTCAGAAACACAACTGGAAACTCACTTCTTGCAGAAATTTGCTCCTGTTCTGCCTTGCAAGTAGGTGAGCTGAAATGCACAATGAAGATGGACCTCCCGCGGCCCACTCCCAGCACCCGGCTAAAGGGGCTCCCTTGCGAGTTCCAGAGAAGAAGGGCAGAGAGAGCTAAGGACAGAGGAAGGGACCAAAAGCATTTTTCTTCTTTTTGTGCTTTTGAGAAGGTTGATACCTGCGAACCTAGATGGTATCCCCTCCCCCCTTAAATAATTGTTGTTGTTTTCTGTTTTTTTTTTTTTGTACAGGGCATATATTGTTTTCATTGTTGAGATCTGATTATATTTATAACTGAGTTTCTTGTGCTTTAATTAACAATACTATATTACATATTTGTTTCTTCATACCATTAAAATTTTTTCATAAATATCATAAGAAGTTGTTTTTAATTTTCTCTCTATTTTGAAAATATTACATGTTCATTGTGAAATTTTGGAATACACAGAAAATTTATTTTGTGTGCCAAAGGATACTATCAACAGAGTGAAAAGGCTACCCTCAGGATGGGAGAAAATTTGATATCCAGGAAAGAACTCTTATACAACAACCACAACAAAAAATAAGCAACCCACTATAAAAAATGGGCAAAGGCCCTGAACAGGCATTTCTTCAAAGAAGGTGTACAGATGTCCAACAAGTACATGAAAGGATGCTCAACGTCACTAATTATCGTGCATATGTCATATGCCATTGAGGTGGCTCCAGCTCCCGGCAAGCCTATGAGTGAGTGAGGTCCACAGTGTGCCTACTCAGCTCCTGTAGCCTCATGTCTTTGGCTTCCTTTATGGAGTCAATCCATCTCATATTTGGCGTTCATTTTTTCTTGCTGCCTTTGGTTTTTCACAACATTATTGTCTTATGTAAAGATCCCTGCCTTCTCATGACTGGCCTTACGCAGGACAGCTCCAGTTGTGTCATTTTTGCCTTCAGTTATGTTTCAGGCTTACTTTGCTCTAGGACCCACTTGTTCATCTTCCTGGTGGTCCAGGGTATCCGTAGAGCTCTCCTCCAACATCATATTTCAAATGAATAATTTTTTTCCGATCAGCCTTTTACACTGTCCTGCTTTCATGTCAATATATAGTAATTAGAGGCCCAGTGCATGAAATTCGTGCATGGAGGGGGGTTGTCCCTCAGCCCAGCCTGTACCCTCTCCAATATGGGACCCCTCAAGGGATGTCCGACTGCCCGTTTAGGCCCAAGGATCGGGCCTAAATGGGCAGTCGGACATCCCTCTCACAATCCAGGACTGCTGGCTCCCAACTGCTTGCCTGCCTGCCTTCCTGATTGCTCCTAACTGCTTCTGCCTGCCAGCCTGATCACCCCCTAACCACTCTGCTGCCAGCCTGTTTGCCCCCAACTTCCCTCCTCTGCCGGCCTGTCACCCCTAACTGCCCTCTCCTGCAGGGTTGATCACCTCCAACTGCCCTCCCTTGCAGGCCTGGTCCTTCTCAACTGCCTTCCCTTGCAGGCCGGGTGCCTCCCAACTGTCCTCTCCATCTTGTGGTGGCCATCTTGTGTCCACATGGGGGCAGGATCTTTGACCACATGGGGGCAGCTATATTGTGTGTTGCAGTGATGATCAATATGCATATTACTCTTTTATTAGATAGGATAGAGGCCTGGTACAGGGGTGGGAGCCAGCTGGTTTGCCCTGAAGGGTGTCCCGGATCAGGTGGGGGTTCCCTTGGGGTGTGGGGCCTGTGGTGGTTTGCAGGCCGGCCACGCCCCCTGGCAACCCAAGCGGAGGCCCTGGTATCTGGAATTTATTTTCCTTCTACAATTGAAACTTTGTAGCCTGGAGTGGAGCCAAGCCTAGGGCTCCCTCCGAGGCCGGCAGCCATTTGTGTTGGGGTTATAATTGAAACTATGTTGCCTTAAGCGGGTGAGCCTGGCCAGGGTGTGGGGAAAGCTTTGCTTTCCCTGTTGCCGGCGGCAACCCTGGCCTGCTCTCTCAAGCTCCATTCTACCGCCATTCTGTTTGAATTTGTTTACCTTCTATAATTGAAACTTTGTAGCTTGAGTGGAGGCTTAGGCCTGGCAAGGGCAGGCGGAAAGCTTGGCTTCCTCTGTTACCTAGGAAACCTTGCTCTCTGTGGCTGTAGCCATCTTGGTTTGGATGAATTTGCGTACTCGCTCTGATTGGATGGTGGGTGTGGCTTGTGGGCGTGGCCTGTGGGTGTGTCGGAGGTATGGTCAATTTGCATATTTGTCTATTATTAGATAGGATTAGGAATATGAGTTTGTGGATGATCTTAGCCTTGGAATCTAATGACACTAATTATTAGAAAAATGCAAACCCAAACTACAATGAGATACTACTTCACAGCCATTAAGATGGTTATTATAAAAAAGGAGAAAATAAAAGTATAGGAGAAGATGAGAAGAAATTGTAACCCTTGTGCATTGCTAGTAGGAATATGAAATTGCAGCTGCTGTGGGAAATAGTATGATGATTTCTCAAAAAATTGAACTCAGAACTACCATATGATGTAGCAATTCCAACTCTGTGTATATACTCAAATGAATTGAAAGCAGGGACTTAATATATGTACACTCATGTTCATAGCAGCATTATAAGAGCCAAAAGGTGCAAAGAACCCAAGTGTCCACCAATGGATGGACGGATAAACAAATGTGGTATGCATAAGGTGGAATATTATTCAGCTGTAAAAACAGAATGCAATTTTGCTCTTAAAGAAAAATTCATTCTGGCACTTGTTAAAATGGTAAGGAAGACTTTTTAAGGACTGTTGCAATTGGTGTCAAGACTGGCAATAGAGGAGAGAAAATGGGCTCAACTCCAAATACAATAAAGACAGCTTGGGATTTACAGCTAACAAACAGAATGCGGGGGTCAGTTGATGGAAAAGTACTAAGAAGACTCATCAAAGATAGGGGGGATCTAGCTAAACAGACTTACCAGGATTTTTGCTAGCAACAAGCCAGGGTGATTAGGTATTAATGGTGGGGATACTCACTAAATTGACTTGGTAGGAATTCTATCTAACACTGGGCAATGCAAGCCCAGCAGGGGTGGGGACCAAGGTTCAGGCCTAATTGAGAAGAGGGATCAGAAGATGCTGACCACAGTGTAGTTATGGAGAGTATTTACAATGATGTGTGCTACAATATAGGTTAACCGTGAAGACATTACATTGAGTGAAATAAGCCAGACACAAAAATACTGTGTCTTACATAAGGTTCCTAGAGTAGTCAGGGTCATGGAGACAGAGAGTGGATGGTTGCCAGGCCTGTGGGGGAGAGGGCAATGGGAAGTTAACATTTAGTGGAGAGAGTAACAGTTTGGGAAGAGGAAAAATTCTGGAGATGGATGGTAGTGATGGCTGCACAATGTGAAATGCACTTAATGCCACTAAACTGTTCACTTATGCTGAAATGGTAAATTTTGTGTTGTACATGCTTTACCACAATTTGAAAAATTAATGTCAATAAACATAATCTGTCTTCTTGGTTTCTGGAGATAATATCGATTTGTGATATTTGCCCTTCTCACCCTATCTATAGCTATTTATGTGCAAACCAGTATTAGCTAGCTATTGATATATATAGATGTGCATATATATGTAAATATGACAGTCCAACTCATACTCAAGATAAGATTTTATATATAACTTGAGGGCCAGTGAATGAATTCGTGCACAGGTGGGGTGTGGCTGGCCCGGCCCCAATTGGGGCAGATCGGGGCTGGGCCTGTTGGGAGGAGGAGATGGCAGGAGGTTTGGGCCCCATTAGCGCCGGGCCAGATGGGGGGAGGGGCCATGGGAGATTGGCTGGTGGCTGCCCCTCCCCCCGATTGTGGAGGGGCCCATTGGGGGTAGGGCTGGTTGTGAGGAGGGGCTGTGGGCAGTGGGCCAGCTGCCCCCACCCCTGAATGGGCTGGGGGGGCAAATAGAGGACCAGTGCCCTGGGGGAGAGGCCATGGGTGGTTGGCCAGCTGGTCCTGCCCCTGATCAGAGTGGGGGACCAGTCAGGGGTGGAGCTGGCTGGGGGGAGGGGCTGTGTGCTGATTGGGGTGGTGGGGGCCCATCGGGGGTTGGGCCAGCCAGGGGGAGGGGCTTCAGGAGGTTGGCCAGCTGCCCCCGCTTCCTACTGGGGTAGGGGTGGTGGGGCAGTGATCAGGGGTGGGTCCAGCCTAGGGGAGGGGTGCAAGACGATCAGGGTGGAGGGCCAGCCACCCTGCCCTCGATCTGGGTGGGGGAGACTGATCAGGGTTGGGGCCAGCTGGGGGGAGGAGCTGCAGGAGGT
This sequence comes from Eptesicus fuscus, assembly GCF_027574615.1. NCBI lineage: Eukaryota > Metazoa > Chordata > Mammalia > Chiroptera > Vespertilionidae > Eptesicus > Eptesicus fuscus. Next base: position 10,121,392 of record NC_072483.1, read on the forward strand.
TGGTTGGCTGGCACCACCCCCTATTGGGGTGGGGTGGGCAATCAGGGGTGGGGCTGGCCCAGGGGAAGGGCCCGGGGGGGGGCGTTGGCCAGCCACCCTGCCCTTGATCTGGGTGAAGGAGACTGATCAGGGGTGGGGCCGGCTGGGTGGAGGGGCCAAGGGAGGTTGCCCAATTAGGCCCACTGGCTGCAGTGGGCGTCATAGCAACTGGTCATTCTGGTCATTACACATTCCAGTCACTGGCTTTTTATATATATAGATAAGCATTATCACATTAAACATTTATCTATCTATAAATATCCTATCTAATAATAGAGTAACATGTAAATTACCATCACTCCGCTACGCCCACGATTGGGCGGCGGGAGGCTAGGGGGCGGGACTCGGGGTTGCCTATCCGGCCATTGAGAGGCACGGATCCGCTGCCACTGAGGGGGGCTACCCTGCTGTTGAGAGGTGCAGGGGGCGGGATTCCCGCCCCCTGTGTCTCTCAACGGCCAGATCCGCGGCCGCTGAGGGGGCCTGCTGTGAACACCCAGCTGCGCCTCTCAATGGCAGAGTAGCCAGCCAGGTGTCCGTGGCAGCCCCCCTCAGCGGCTGCGGACCATCAAAAGTGTGGGAGCTGGGTGCCTATCTGCTCCGGCACCAGGCCTTTAAGAAGCCTCCGCTGAGCCGGAGGACAGGCACCCAGATCCACCGCGAAAAGCAAAAGCGTGTAGGGGACCCTACACGTGCATGATTCAATCATGCACTGGGCCTCTAGTATATATATATTTTTTTTAGCTCACAATTTAGCATTTTATTTTATTTTTTTTTAAATTTAATAAATCTTTATTGTTCATATTATTACAATTGTTTCTCCTTTTTCCCCCCATAGCTCCCCTCCACCTGGTTCCCACCCCACACTCTGCCCTTACCTCCCCCACATTGTCCTCATCTATAGGTGTACGATTTTAGTCCAGTCTCTTCCTGCACCCCACACACCCCTTTCCCCCTGATAATTATCAATCCACTCCCTTTCTTTGCCCCTGATTCTATTATATTCACCAGTTTATTCTGTTCCTCAGATTTTTAATTCACTTGATTTTTAGGTTCACTTGTTGATAGATATGTATTTGTTGTTCATAATTTTTATCTTTACTTTTTTCTTTTTCCTCTTCTTAAAGAATACCTTTCAGCATTTCATATAATACTGGTTTGGTGGTGATGAACTCCTTTAGCTTTTTCTTATCTGTGAAGCTCTTTATCTGACCTTCCATTCTGAATGATAACTTTGCTGGGTAGAGTAATCTTGGTTGTAGGTTCTTGCTATTCATCACTTTGAATATTTCTTGCCACTCTCGTCTGGCCTGCATAGTTTCTGTTGAGAAATCAGCTGACAATTGTATGGGCGCTCCCTTGTAGGTAATTAACTGTTTGTCTCTTGCTGCTTTTAATATTCTCTCTTTGTTTTTTGCCCTTGGCATTTTAATTATGATGTGTCTTGGTGTGGTCCTCTTTGGATTCCTTTTGTTTGGGGTTCTGTGTGCTTCCTGTACTTGTAAGTCTATTTCTTTCACCAGGTGGGGGAAGTTTTCAGTCATTATTTCTTCAAATAGGTTTTCAGTATCTTGCTCTCTCTCTTCTTCTGGCACCCCCATAATTCTGATGTTGGTACGCTTGAAGTTGTCCCAGAGGCTTCTTACACCATCTTCAACTTTTTGGATTCTTTTCTCTTTTTGCTTTTCCGGTTGAGTGTTTTTTGCTTCTTTGTATTTCAAATCTTTGACTTGATTCTTTCATTCCTCTAGTCTGCTGTTGGGTCTTTGTATAATATTTTTTATTTCAGTCAGGGTATGTTTAATTTCTAGTTGGTCCTTTTTCATATCCTCGAGAGTCTCGCTAAATTTATTGGCCTTTTCTAGGAAATTCTTGAAAAACCTTATAACCGTGGTTTTGAATTCTATATCCAGTCGTTTGTTCTCCTCCATTTCTTTCATTTGTGGTCTGTTTCTTTGACTCCACATTTTCACTGCTTCCCTGAGTTGGTAGGGTAGCTTTGTGTGCTAGGTTTCCTATATGGCCCGGTGGGTCAGCCTCCCCAGTTACCTGAGGTGGACACTTGTGGTGCTCCCCTTTGTGGACTGTGTGTACAGCCTTGTTGTAGTTAAGTCTTGATTGTTGTTGGTATCACTGGGAGGAATTGACTTCCAGGCCAATTGGCTGTGAGTAGCAGCTGTGTCTATGCTGGGAGACCTTCTGTATTGGAGACAGCCTTATAGGACCAGACTTGCAAAATTGCAAAAGCCTTTGTGCTCAGCTTGGATGGGGCGGAGTCTCAGGGCTGAGCAGACAGTCTTGGCTTCCCATCAGCCCTGCCCTTGCACACATGCCTCCAGACCTCTGCCTTTCACGGATCCCCTGAGTTTCCGCCTGACAGTCCAGATTCCCCCTGTAAGAGCGTGGGTCCCCCAGGGGCTTGCCCGGAACTGGGTTTCAGTGCAGTCAGGAGCTTCCGACTCCTTCTGCTATGGAAAGCCTGCGGCAACCTCCGCAGTCAGACCTCTCTGCGTGCACTCACACGCGCACGCTGTGGCTCCCCCGAGTCTCTGAGTCTCCGTGTGCCTTTCTCTACAGTCCAGACTCCACCCTTATGAGCCTGGGTCCACGGGGTTTCGGCCGGAGCTGGGGTTCAGTGCAGTTGGGGGCTTCCTTTCCCTTCCCGCCAGCCAGGCACTCAGCCGCCCTTCTTCTCTGCGCATGCATCTCCGTACCTCAGCGCTTTGCGGCTCCTCTGATCCGTGAGCTTTTCTCTTTCCTTCTAGTTGTAGAATTTCCACTCAGCCAGCTTTCCTGTGGTTTTGGATGATGTCTGTTCTGTCTTTTAGTTGTGGTTTTGAAATTGTTGTGCAAAGCAGCAGTTTAGGTGCTTACCTAGGCTGCCATCTTGGTTTGTCTCAATAAATATATTTTAAAACATCCTTTAAAATTGTTCCATTTCATCATATAACTTTAAATGTTATTACCTACAGCCTTTTATTCAACATTCATGTTATTTATAGGTTCTCACTATAATAAGTAACTCTACAATGAACATCTTTATTAATAAGCCTTTCCACCTGCATTTCAGATCAGTCCCTTAGTTTAGCTTCCCCATCATGAAATGACTGAGTCAGAGGGTGTCAATATTTTTCAAGTCCTTAAGGTCCCAAATCCATTGACTTTAAGATAGGGAGGCAATTTGGGAGAGCCTGACCCAATCTCATGACCCTTTAAATACAGGACTAGAGGTCAGACACTGTGGAGTCAGGGATCAGAGCAAAAGGGGGGTTTGACTCAGAAGAGCTCCATTGCTGGTGTGACGATGGAGGGCATGTGGCAGGGGATGCAGGGGACTTTAGCCACTAGTAAGAGCAGGCTCTGGCTGCCAGTGGCCAGGATGTGCAGACGGCTGCCTCACAAGCACAGGAGCTGAACTTCCAATGACCTGAATGGGCCAGGGAAGTCTTCCAAAGCCACTGACCCCTTGGGTTTGGACTTGTGATGGTCCACCCGAAGTCTAGCCATGTGGTGTCTGCTTTCTGACCCACAGAACAGTCAGCTAGTTAACGGGGGATATTTTAAGCCAACATATTTGTGCTAATTTGTAATGAACAATAAATAGAAAACTTACACAGGGATGATTTGTGTTTGTAATGTGTGTGCATGTGTGAGAGGGAGGGGGGCACAGTTAGTGCTTTGAAGCTGGGATTTCACATGGTCTACTATGTTTTTATGTGTCAGACACCTCTCTTTCAGGGGCACTTTATGTATATTTGCTCATTTAATACCTCTGTTAATTTTAGGATTAGTCCAATTTTACAGATGAGGATACTGAGGCACAGAGAGGTTAAACGACGTTCCCATGGCAACCCAGCTAGTGAGCATGAGCGATGCTGTTGTAACCCAGACCTGTTGATGCCATGCCCTCCCCTTCTTCTGTACAACACAGCTATCAGCAGTTTTGACTAACTTCACGGCTAGATGGCAATTTGGGTAATAGACTTATAAATCCAATGAGGCCAGATGGAAAGCTGCAAATTAGAAAAGGAGAAAAAAATGAGGAGTCTAAATACTCATCTCTTTCACGGCCCCTCCTCTGGAGAACACAAGCCCCTCTGACTCCCATTGGACACCCACTTGCTCTGTGGGAGCAGTATTCCTGCACGAGCTAGGCAGGGGCAGCCCAGGCAGGGGGCGGGGAGGAGAGGGGAAAGAGGGTTGGAATGGGCAGCCCAGGTAGGGCTAGAGCAAACTCTTTTTGGAAACCATAGCACTCCAGCGTCTCTCCTCACCAGCAGGGCCCAGCACGATTCTGTGGTGGGTGACTGATGGTGAGTGAAATTTTGTTGAACAAATAGGACAATGGGCTCTTCTAGAATCCTTAAGACTGTCCCTCACATCCTCCCATGAGGAATGGCCACCTTCCGGAATAAAAACAAACCACCTTCAATGTGGGCGCTCCAACTCTCAACCTGAGCTCTGCCTTCTTGCCTTTGATTTGTGACCCTGAAGGCCTCCGGGGCACCGCTGCTAACAGGGGCCCGGCTGTGAGCAGGTCTTCTCTCCATCCCTCACTACCTTTGGCAGACTAGTTTGACGGTCCCAGCTGGTCTCATCTAGGCCAGGGGACGTGAAGGGAAGGCTGGCTGGCTTGCTGGTTTGGCCCTTCTGCCCTACATAACGGGGGATGGCAAAGGGAAATAACCGCAGACAGTACGATGTGCTTAGTTCATCTGGTTCAAGGGACGTGCCCCTCTCTGCAACTTGTGACCAACTCTAGAACTTCCTGCCACCACCCAGGAGCACACACAAGGCCTTGTGATGCCTTCGTGTCCAGACCAAGAAAGAGAGGCTGATTCCTAAGTCTCGAGTCCTGCTGACTTAGGGTCTGTTCTCAGTGTCTGTTTGTTTGTTTGTTTGTTTGTTTGTTTTTGTCTGAGGACCGCTGCCTTTTCCTCAGACCCCACTGCCCCGCAGGGAGTTTACCACCCCTGCCTTTCCAGCTTGCACAGCCTAACCTTGTTCCCATACAACCGGCCATTCCCATGCCAAGGACGCCATCCCGTCAAAAGGGAGAGGTCGCATCCTCGCAGTCAGCCTCCAGCCCAGTGGTGGGCTTGTCTCCCTGAGGGATGGAGTTGGAGGGAGGGGGCAGGTGATACAGAGGGCAGGTGTCTGAGGGCATTTCCATGGTTCCCTGTTGGGGAAGGACTGGACACTTGGGGCCAGCGTGAGCACAAGTGCTGTATGGTCTCAGCAATGGAACTGGGCAGGAGGCTTTGGGGAGCCCTGCACTCCGAGGGAGGGAGGAGAAGGAGGCAGTGGGAAGACTTGGCAAGACAGAGGCAGAAAGCAGAGTGGCGAGAGGGACTTGCCCAGTGGAGCTGATGTGGAACCCTCCCTTTGTTGCACGAGTTCTGGAGATACGCAATCTGAGGAGGGATCCCTGGTGTGTGGAGGGGTTTGTCTAACATCTTGATCTACTTTCCTAAACTTTTTGGATGGAGAAAACCCCCAACCCCTTTGCCAAGCCATTTCCCCCTCTATTTGTTAAACCCATCTGCAGTTCAAGGGAAATCAGATTCATGTGTTTTCAATTCATTTACACTTAACTTATTAAAATATTGCTTTGTAAGAGCTATTTGATGTCCAGGAAGCCATTTGTGTCTCTTAAATAAATCTTTAAAGTCCCCTTTTCTTAGAAACAGGAAATTGCATTTTGCCAAATGCAAATTAACTTGCACCTCATAAAGTTCAAGTTGAGCTCAAAACATACACTGCGTGAGGGTTGGGTGGGTTTCAAATTTGGCAAGCTATCTCAAGGTTTAATCTAAACCAAAAGACAGCAACTGGCGGCTCCAAGGACATTCCAAAGGGTGGTATTATTGCCATCTGCCAGCAGAAAGTCAAAGTCACATTCTGCTTCACTCTCAGTTATTCAGTGGCTGACTATCAGACTCTCTCCCCTCACCCCTCCCTTCTCAGCTCTCAGCCCCAAGCCAGATCAAAACGGAAAGATTAAGGTCCAGGCATCCTCCCACAGCCTTTGTCAAGGGAACCGGGAAAGTTAGGGCGGGGTCTAAAGGGCTGAGTTTTGGCTTCAGACTTCATCTGACTTTCTTTGTTCCTTATGGACACCAGAACCAGAGACATCATCCTCACGGTGCCTAGTCTTGGGTCAGCCACACTCCGTCTTCTCCTTGCAAGCGTGAGGTTGTGTGCACATTTCACATATGCATAGGCCCCCTTCCCCAAGCTTTCCAGACCCATTATCCAGTCAGGCTGCGCTGTCAGGGTGGGGCCGGGCAGGCCGGGACTATTAGCTTCCTTTTACACAGGAGAAAGGGAGGGTCACCGAGAGGTGAGGCAATTCACCCAAGGTCGCCAGTGGAGCCAGGCTGTCTACCTCCTGGCCCCAGAGAAACCAGCCCTGTCCTTTACCTGTGCCAGGTGGAGGGAACCCCTTCTAGAATGGCCAGCCCAGGCAAATAAAATGCTGGAGAATGAAGCAACTGTAGCAGCAGTCAGGGTGTGTTCCACTACATTCCATCAATGTACCGTGAGCCTGGAGTCAGACACGTGCTTGGCCAGCGGGAGGTCCAAGAAACTCAGACATAACAGTATGTGGTCTTTGCCCCCAGGGCACCAGTAGTCCAGTGAGGAGACTGGCCCATGAATGAATAACTAGAACAGATCCTGGTCAGTATGGTCACAAAGATGTGCAAAGGGCATCTTAGAGGAACACAGCCCAGTCTGGGGGTTCTGGCAGTCTTGTGTGTGTGTGTGGGTGCTGCTGGAGCTATGTGTACTGAGCCTTTAGGAAGCAGCAAGGGGCAGAGAGCAGGGAGGGCAACAAGCACAGCAAGAGTGAAGGCGTGGGAGTAGAAGCGGCAAAATCTAAGGACTTTGGAATTAGAGCAAAAAGTACACAGAGAAGTGGTGTGAGGGCAGCAGCCAGACTGAACCAACTCTTGCTGCATGGATTTAATCTGAGCCCAGGGCTTCTCAACCATTTCTCCACAGACCCTTTGGAAATCTGATGAAATCTACAGATGCTCTACCAGGAAAGTGGTAGCTATCCTCACATACACAAAGTTGTGATGCAATCTTGTGGGACTCGCCTATCTTCTGAAGCCCAGGCTTAGGCAATAGAGAATGACTGACAAATGTCAAGCAGGAGAGTGACATGATTAGACTTGCATTTCAGCGTAAGGTGTTGCCTATAAAATGGAGAACAGATTGGAACAACAAAAGTAAGGCTGGAGGTAGGGAGCCTGGTTAGAAGGTCGATGCAACAGTCAAACAGAGAGACAGTGGAGACCTCCGAAAGAGCAGCTGCCTCCTGGAAAGAATGGAGCAATGGCGTGGTCCTGGTTGCAGAGAAGATCCCTTTCAGATGGAACTCTTGGTCCATGGGCGAGTCTGGAAGGACATTTGAAGTCACTAGTGAGACCAGTAAGAGCTGGACATTCCCAAATATGCAGGAGAAAAGGCAAAGGATGTGAAGAAAGGATGAAGTTAATTTAAGATTTGGATCCTATTATTTCAAATGAATGGCAAGATGCTTGAGTTTATCCATGGATCCAAATTCTGGGTGATATCAATCAGATAACATCTGTAGAACTTTTGCATATTATATATATGTTTTACTACTTAAAAAGTAGTTGTGACTTGGGATCTTAAAATAAATTTTATAATATTAAAACAAACATTTAAACTTCCAGTAACTATTTGCGGGGAAAGGAAAGTTTTCTCAGGGTGGTGTGTGAAGGCCATAAAAATGCCCCATTCACATCTCCTGCTGCCGAGAGCATAACTGACGACAGGCTCTAAGTGCTGCCTTTTGGAAACTTCCATTGCATTTGTGTAGAGACCATGCTGCTCCCAGCCAGTGAGTGCGATGTATGGCCACGAACAGCCCATTGCAGGGAGACAGCCATCCAAATGAGCAAATTCCCATTTTACTGCCTAATCCTCAGACCCACTCCAGTTTGCCAATTGTCTCAATAATGTCCTTTATGGCAAAATGACTCAGCACAGAACGATGGTTACATTTACTTGTCTTTTTAGACTCCTTCAGTTTGAAATAGCCCCTCAGTCTTTCCTTGACTTTTATTGTCTTGATACTTTTGAAGCATAGAGTCTTATTTTTTTATTTTATTTTTTGTAGAATGATCTATAATTTGGGTTTGCTGGATATGTCTGTCCTGTTATACAACTTTATCAGCAATATCACAGATGTGATGCTGTGTAGTTTTCATTACATCCTATCAGATAATGCACAATTTTAACTTTTTCTATTACTGAGGATGTTAATTTTGATCACTTGATTGAGATAGTGTCTGCCAGACTTCTCTAATTTATATTCTTTCTTTTTTGGGTTAGTAAATATTTTGTAGAGAGGTACTTCAAGTGTATATGAATAATCTATTTCTCATACTAACTTTAATGTACTTATTCATTTATTTATAAAGTCATAGATTTCTATTTTATTGAATAGGTTACCATTATATATGCAATATAATATACACTGAGTGGCCAGATTACTATGATCTCTGAATGCATAATAATCTGGCCACTCAGTGTATGTATGTGTATATATATATATATATATATATATATATATACATATATATATGTGTGTATATATATATATATATATATATATATATATATATATATATTAGAGGGGCCAATTTGCATATTAGCCTTTTATTATATAGGCTATACACTGAATGGCCAGATCATTATGCGTTCAGAGATCATAATAATCTGGCCACTCAGTGTATATAACAGTTATTTTCTATCTAGATGCTCAAATTATCCTGAATTTGGCTACCAGAAACACCTTCAAGTTGTCTTCTATGTCCTTTCGATAGGACTCCATCAATCTTTGAGAAATTCTGTACTTTTTGGCACAGAAAGATGTCCCAAGCTCATTTTGTTCTTTGGCCCCACTCCTGAATTCGGCCATTTCTCTAAGGAGCATGGCTCCTTTTTCATTGGAAAGGCATTTAGAAGCCAAGATTGGACCTCTAGCTGTGCTCATTGTGATTGGGCTATTGTTGCTCTCCAGGTCTCAGTGGACAGACTTGGGAATAGATGTACATTTATTTTTGTGTCTTCTTAAAAAATTGCAAATGATGAGTTCACCTCTGATTTCAATCTAGCACCTTCTCTGACAGTGAGAAATCTCACTCTTATTATTTTAAAAATATTTGCTTATTTGACAAATCCTTCTCTATGAACCAATTTCCTGTCACCGCTGTTCCCACCCCAAGACACGGACATATCTCCACCTGGGCTCTGTCACCTGCTCTGTGCAGCCCCTAGCACAGATGTCACCTTCAGCCTCTTCACTCCAACACTTCCTGTGGGGCCACCATGGCCCCCTGATCTCCAGTGTGAAGAATGCTCTCTTCATTCTGCTCAGCCCCTCCTTCATGGACATTGTAATCATTTTGTTTTTCTAGCATAACAAAGCACCACACTCCTAGTGACTTAAACCAATATAAATTTATTATCTTATTCTTCTGGAGATCAGAAGTTTAAAATATTCCTTCTGGAGGCTCTAGGGGAGGATCCATTTCCTGCTTCTGAAGCTGTGCACATTCCTGGGTTCACAGTTCCTCCTCCATGTTGAAGGCAGCCGAGTGACCTTTCTGTCCTCTCAGACCCCTGCTTCTGTCCTCCATCGTCTCTCTCTATCTGACCCTCTGCCTCCTACAAGGACCTGCGAGGTTACATTGGGCCCACCTACATCATCCTGAAAACCTCACCATTTCATGATCCTTCCCTTAATCACATCTTTGAAGTCCCTTTCACCTTGTAGTAAAGTAACATTCATAGGTTTCGGGATTAAGATGTGGACATCTTTGGGGGCAGCATTCAGGCCACTGCAGGCCTCGTTCAGTCTCACGTAATGATTTTGTGAGGGAATTCTTCAAGAGGAGAAGGAAAAAGATAAGAAGGAAAGAGAAAGAGGAAGAGTGAACCACTTCAACTGGATTTTATTTTATTGATTTATTTTTCCAATTGTATTTTATAAATGATAACACTGAGGCTCTGAGAGATTTCATAATTACCTGGGACCTCATAATTTGTGTCAGGGCCGAGACTCAAATCCAGCTGGCGTGATTCCTACGATACATGGAATTACTTTTCCTTTCTTGTGTCCTATACTGGAACTTCCTAAATTGTGTTTTCCTCACCTGACACCACTCTCCCAGCTCCCAGCTCCTCCTGCGTTTTCCCCGAAGGTTTGTCAGGAGGTGAAACACAGTGGGGCCCCATCGTTTGGGTGTTTAGTGGTTATCATATGTCAGTTGATAGCATTGTTTTCTCCATGGTTTCTGGAGAAAAGGAGAAACAAATTCTCTAATAATTGACACTTTCCCTTCTCCTACTGACCTTATCCCCAGCCCAACAGGAGATGGAAGTGACATCTGTCGCTGTCGCAGTAGTCGGCCCAAGATGATTTTTAACTCCTGTGGGGGCAGGAGAGAGGTTGGAGGGGGAAAATAAGCAGTCCAGGGCATATGACCATTTCCTTGCAGCTGAATACAGGCCACATCCTCAGAGCCTCACATATTCACCAGAATAAACAGAATAGCAGCTTCCCCACTGCCTGCAGGTGGCCTGTGAATCCACCAGGCCACATCAAGGAGCTCAGCATTATCAGAGCATCCTCAGCCCTATGCCCTGAGGACACTCCCCCCATCTCTGTCCTGGAATTCCATGGTATTTTCAGAACTGGGGACATCCATGGTGGGAACGAGACCTCCTCTCATTGGTTTTTATCAGGAAGGAGGTAAGTGGATAAGGTAAGAAAGGAAAGGTATGGCATGCCAAACACTTCCCAGAAACTCTCCAGGAAAAAACAGAAGCTTCCTCTATAAACATTGAAGCTCTTGTTCCATTCACTCCCATAGAAGTACCCTCAGTATTTTGGGGATTCTAGTGCATTTGTCCTGTATTTTTTATCCATCTACTCACCAATTCATTCAGAGCTGCTTGTGGATGATGAACTCTAAGCCAGGCACAGTGCATGGCATCGAGGGCTCTGAGATGATGTAGACCCGGCCCTGCCCTCCAGGAGCTCACAGGGCTTGGTCGTGGAGAGCTACAGGGGCTATTTGAAAGCCTGGCGCTGCGGCACAGTTTGAGCTGACCCTGGAACTTTTGGGACATGGTTGATGTTTCTTACATGTTTGTTGAATGAAAAGACACAGTTCTCGGCTTTAAGGACCTAGGGTCAGGAGGAATATTGAAGCAAAGAGAGGTGAGCCTGAGAAAGAAGACTTCTCTTTAAGAGAATCACAAGAGTAGTTTCAATTTTTTTAACTACCCTCTCCACCAATCTAAAAATGAAAGACTTTTCCATTTAAAAAAAAACAACACACAAAAGCTTGGCCGGTGTTGCTCAGTGGTCGAGCATCGACCTATGAACCAGGAGGTCACAGTTCAATTCCCGGCCACAGCACATGCCTGGGTTGTGGTCTCGATACCCAGTGTGGGGTGTGCAGGAGGCAGCAGATCAATGATTCTCTCTCATCATTGATGTTTCTATCTCTCTCTCTCCTCTCCCTTCCTCTCTGAAATAAATAAAAAACAAACAAACAAAAATAATAAAAAAACAAGCAAACACACACACACACACACACACACACACACACACACACACACACATGCACGCACACACAATAGGTTGGAAAGCACAGGCTAATCTAAAGAAGAAGACAAAAGCTCACTTATAATCCCAAGATCTAGGGAAGACCACGAATGGAGCCTCCTGCAGGACAATCCCACGGTTATTTTGGAAGGATGATTCATTTTATTAGGTGGGTATTAAACACCTCGGCTGCTTTGCGCAACTGCTGGATGCCACCTGGAGCTAGTTGGGATGAGCATGGGAAGCATGGCACTGATGGGGCAACAGATTTCAGGTGGGGCTGACGCGACTGGGTGTGCAGGGGTCCCCGTGGGCACGGGCTGAGTCCAGATTCCAGGCCTGCGTATCCTGCTCTCCCAGGTCTAAAGGAGCCACCAGAGAAATGGCCACGGGTGCCGATCACACGGGCCCTTTGCCTGGACTCAGTCCTGCTCTCAGGACTGGCTGGGCAGGCTTGACAGAGAGACAGGGGTCAGGGCGGTCCTCCCCAGCCTGGCCCCGGTTCCTGGAGCCCAGTGCACCCTGTGCTGGCACCCACCCTCCGGCCTCTGGGGTCGGTTCTGATGAAATCTGATATAATGGCAGGCACAGTGCATGGCATCGAGGGCTGAAGCCAGAGGATGACCCTGCCTAACTGGTCATTTGCTACATCGTGATGATGGCAGGGGGTGAGAGGGGAAACTAGTGCCCACTGGCCAAGCACTCTGCTCGGCAGGTCCTTGCTGGCACTGGATTTCATCCTCACAGTAGCTCTGCACAGTTGCTGTCATTGCATCCATGTTCACCCCTGGTAACACAGGCTCAGGGAGACTGTGACTGGCAGAACCAGGACTGGAACGCATATCCCCTGACTGGTGTCCTAGCTCACTGAGAGTATGCCCAGGTCAACCACATGCCTGGAGGCCTGGGAAAGGAAGCAGGGCCAGGGAGACACAGGGCCTTCTGTGTCTGAGGATCCTGCTCTTGTCTCTAAGGGAAACCCATGTCCTCACCCCCTGGCATTTTCCTCACTGCTGCTCCCCCATAGTACCCCTTTAAGGTGCTCAGACCCCCGACACTCCACATGCCTGGTGGCCGATGGAGGCAAGTGCAGACACTCCTCCTGTCCCATCCCCTTTAATCTTGATGACTCCGTTTCTTTCTGATGCCCCTGTGCCTGGCCCCAGACCTCTGACCGGGAACACTGAGCCTGCTTGCCCTCATGATGGTGGAAACTTGGCTCTCTCCACACCTGGCCACCTCACATAAGAGGCCTCTTAAACTTTTAAAAAATTAATACATGTTTTGGAATTAGGCCACATAAGACAAAGTTGAGTACATTTTAAAAACCAGTAAATAAAAAATAACAAAATGTGACCAACTTGAAGCAAATGATGTTGCCATTTGGTGCATCTCATTTCTTTTTTATTTTATTTATTGACTAAAGTTTTACATATGTCTCCTTTTCCCCCAATTGACGCCCCCCCCCCCCAGCCATTCCCACCCCAGGCAAGCCACCACTGCCCCAGTGCCTGTGTCCATTGGTTATGCGAATATGCATGCATACAAGTCCTTTGGCTGCTCTCTAACCCCCTCCCCCTTCCATTTGTCTCTGGATTGATCTATTCTTGTTCATCTAATTATGTTGACCATTATATCTTACATATGAGTGAGATCATGTGATATTTATCTTCCTCTGACTGGCTTATTTCGCTTAGCATAATGCTCTCCAGTTCCATCCATGCTGTTGCAAATGGTAAAAGTTCCTTCTTTTTTATAGCGGCATAGTATTCCATTGTGTAGATGTACCACAGTTTTCTAATCCACTCATCTGCTGATGGGCATTTAGGCTGTTACCAAATCTTAGCTATTGTAAATTGTGCTGCTATGAACATAGGGGTGCATATATCCTTTCTGATTGGTATTTCTGGTCTCTTGGGATATAGTCTTAGAAGTGAGGTCACTGGGTCAAATGGGAGTTCCATTTTTAACTTTTTGAGGAAATCCCATACTGTTCTCCACAGTGGCTGTACCAGTCTGCATTCCCACCAGCAGTGCATGAGGGTTCCTTTTTCTCCACATCCTCACCAGCACTTGTCATTTGTTGATTTGTTGATGATAATCAGTCTGACAGGTGTGAGATGATATCTCATTGTTGTTTTGATTTGCATCTCTCAGGTGATTAGTGACTTTGAGCATGTTTTCATATGTCTCTGGGCCTTCTGTATGTCCTCTTTCAAAAAGTGTCTATTTAGATCCTTTGACCATTTTTGATTGGATCACTTATCTTCCTTTTATTAAGTTGTATGAGTTCTCTGTAAATTTTGGAGATTAAACCCTTATTGGAAATACCATTGGCAAATATGTTCTCCCATGCAGTGGGCTTTCTTGTTTTGTTGAGGGTTTCTTTTGCTGTGCAGAAGCTTTTTATTTTGATGCAGTCCCATTTGTTTATTTTCTCCTTAGTCTCCATTGCCCTAGGAGTTGTGTCTGTAAAGATATTGCTAAGACATATGTCTGGTATTTTGCTGCCTATGGAGTCTTGTAGGATTTTTATGGTTTCCTGTCTTACATTCAAGTCCTTTAGCCATTTTGAGTTTGTTTTTGTGTATGGTGTAAGTTGGTGATCTAGTTTCATTTTTTTGCATGTATCTGACCAAATTTCCCAGCACCATTTATTAAAGAGACTGTTTTGACTCTATTGTATGCTCTTGCCTCCTTTGTCAAATATTAATTGAGCATAATGGCTTGGGTCGATTTCTGGGTTCTCTGTTCCATTCCATTGGTATATATGTCTGTTCTTGTACCAGTACCAGGCAGTTTTGAGAACCATGGCTTGGTAATATAGCTTGATATCTGGTATTGTGATCCCTCCAACTTTGTTCTTCTTTCTCAGGATTGCTGTGGCTATTCAGGATCTTTTTTTTTATTCCAGATGAATTTTTGGAGAATTTGTTCTAGAATTATGCTGTTGGTATTTTAATAGGGATTGTATTAAATCTGTAGATTGCTTTGGGTAGTATGGACATTTTAATGATGTTGATTCTACCAATCAGTGCATCTCATTTCTTATCTTTCTCTGCGCATACACACACAAATAAGATTTGGTTTTCTAAAAATCTGGGATTACACTCTGCATCACCTTGCAACTTGCTTCCCCACGCACATTTTCTCATGTGTGTAGCTGACATTTTGGTGCCCCACAGCTCCCTCTGTTCTAGGCCAGGAGTTCCATCATGCTTCTGCAGGACCCTGGGTTTCCACGGTGCTGAACTGTCAGAATCCAGTACTAATCATTTCTGATTCAGTTTGTAGAAAGTTAAATAAATACATATTAATTTCCACCATTTTCTGCCACAACTTAGTATTAAAATGTAGGCTCTACTACCATTTTGGTATTTCTAGATTGCTAAAAAATTATGCTTAGCTATCTCCAGTTTATGTGCAGATATTTTGTGAGGTCACGCCAAGAGCCCCCTGATCTCCAGGGACCCTTGCTAGCTTCACACGTTTGGGATGCTCTGGGGGCCTAGGAGACAGCTCTGACCTGAACCCACAGGTTTAACTCGATCTAGCCATGGGGGAGTGGGTGCCGAGGGAGAGGAGGAAGGACAGGTGATGGGGACAGTGCTGAGCACAGGGGCTCACCCACTGTGGAGGAACAGCTCCAGAGATGTGGGCCACAGAGCAAGGGAGGGATTTCTCTACCCTCAGGACAGAGGTGAGTCCAGGGTCCAGACCAGCAGGGAGGCCTGGGAGAGGTAGCAGAGCCAGTGCAGATCAGCTAAGGGAACCTGCGGGGTAGTGGGGGTGAGGGGCCCAGGGGCACACTGAGGCCGTAATCCTGGAGGGATTGCTGGCGGAGGGCCAGGCAGTGGACTGGATTAAAGCAGGGACACAAGAACATTAGATATTTTGGGGGGGTCTCACAAGAAGATTTGGAGTACAGTGAGAACTTTGAGAGGAAGTTGGGGTTCTGCTCTGATGCTATCTACTGTGATGTGACTCATTTGTACCTATGTCCTGTGGGCGTGTTGAGATAATTGTGTCAGGAACAGAAAAGCTAACTCGGAGTGGCAGAAGCAGAGAACTCTTAGAGTTGCTGCCTATAAGGCGCCAAATAATGTCCCAGAACCTGGCGCTCTCACCCGGGTCTCAGTTCCCTTCTGGTCCGTTGGCTCCACACCCACTGGGCGAGGCCGTCCCTCGGCCTCAGAGACGATTGCAGGAGCTTCAGACTTGATGTATTCTTGGCTCAGAGCCCAGCCACTCTCCAGCCGACCCCAAGCCCCTCGGGGAGTGGGACCTGTCACCCCTCGGGGAGTGGAATACATCCACAGGCCTGGGTCTGAGTCATGTGTTCCTTTCCTGGACACACGTGGGCCCACCCATCCCCAGCTGCCAGAGGAAAGTGGAGAAATCCTCAGAAGTGTGTGGCGGAAGAGATGGTGCTGGGAAACAAAACACAGAGCCCTAAAGTATTAAGTAAATATCTGTTAACTTGGATTGCTCAGTGTCTCTGAGAAACTTCCGAAGAAGAGAGCGGAGCAGCCAGGGAGGAGACGGGACAACTGTAACATAAACGGAGGCCTTTGCAAGAGCGCTGGTGAGTGTGGTCTCCAGTGGCTCCAGGGGGCCAGTGAGCGTGGACTCCAGGGGCTCCAGCGGGCAGAGTGGCCCGCAGGTCCTGGGCCACTGTGTTGGGAGGGGATTGGTATTTGCCAGGCTAAGATTCCATATCCCAATAAAGGCACCAATTACATAAAGCATTTTTGCATAATGCATAGTCATGGTTTTTTCACAAGAGACAAACATAAGGGTAATGGGATAATGTCTAGCAAAAGCGTCAGACCAAAGGAATGACAATTTATGAGAAACAGAATAAAAAGGTGGCTGAGTCTCCTGTGTGCCTGTGCAGGGTGGGAGGGGGTGGGAGGCGAGGGGGCCGGGAAGAAGAAAAGTTAAGGAATTAAAGTCGCCACGGAGACCTGAAATCACTTTCTCCATCCTCATCATAACAGGTCTGGGGGGAGCTGGTGCTGGAATGAGGAAGGATATGGGTCGAAGCTCTCATAGCAGGAGTGTCATCAGGACCACTCAGTGCAGCAGAGCAGCAGCGTGCTGGTGACCCAGCAGCGGGGGCAGGGAGAGCGCCCAGCCCTTCCTTCTGGGTCTGAGAGTCCTCCTCCTCCTCCTCCTCCTCCTAGATCTTTACAGCTTCCCTGTGGGGCTGTGGAGGATATGGAACACAGCTTCCCTCCTGGGTGGGGAAGTGAGGCACAGTAACAGATTTGATATTCATTTCGTCCCCTATCAGGTAACCCTCCACGTGCTATTCGGCTCTCTCTCTCTCTCTCTCTCTCTCTCTCATTTTCTCTCCTCTCTCTCCTCAAATCCTCTATATTAAATTACTGTTGAAATGTTTCAAACTCTCAGCATCAGGATCATATGACAGAATGTATGGGGGTTTGCTTTTTAATCTTGCCCAAGAGAGAGAAATGAAAATGAGTTGCAGGATTTTGACACAATGATCAGACAAAAGATTTTTATCCCCCACCCCTCGAATAAATGGGAACTTGTCAGATGCCATTATCAAGTCATACAGCTCAGAATTCGTCTCAGGCTTTTCTGTGGGCCTAAACGCAATAGAGTTACAACCACATTCCAAGTTCTGTTTGGATTATTGACGACTCTGAGACCAGGATGGTCTGTCCCGATGGTGGAGGAGTTTGAGCTCATTTCTCTTCTGGAGTTGGAGGCCCATCCCTCACCGAGCAGATAAAACACTGCAGTGAGCTTGGACACTGACCGCTCTGTTTGAACCACTGGGCTTGGATTTTCTGGAGTGACCAGCTGGGAGGTTAAACCCTCTCCATTCAAAGACAGAGGAGAGAGGGATAGACTCCCTTTTTATCGCTGGTTTTCATTTGCATGGGAAAATTATTCTAATGAAGACCTCTGCCTGTGCTGAGCATGTTCCTCCATTAAATAAATAAATTGCTGCTGTCTTTGATTTTGCCTCCGGGGACTTTGACAGATCATGGATGTGCGACTTCAGGTTTAAAGACTTGCCGCCTGGCTTTGGGTGCTATGGCTGTGCAGACAGTGTCAAGTAAAAAGCCTGCTTTCCTGGTCCTCAGGTGCAGAAGGGGGTCAGGATCACCCGTGCCCTCCCCACCCGCCACGTCGCAGGTTCCTTCCTAATGAAGACAGATGTCAGGCAACCCTGGTTTATCCAGCTACTCAAAGGTGTAGCTGACTTCCCAATTTATTAACAATTGTGATTCATTACCATGACAATTGGGAAAAACTGATTACCTTTGAATTTCTGATGAGGTAATCCCGCCTCTATGAGGCCTGGTAATGAATCACCATTTCCCTCCCTCCTCTGACCTAATTTTCCAAATCATGTACCTGTGTAAAATACTGTGCCGAGGCCTGCACCTATTTATCTTACAGGAGTACGCTCGTCCGTCCTGAATTCCAGAGAGAAGACAACCCCTCCAACTGGGGGCGGAGATGCATGAGTATGTGGGGTCGGGCATTCACCAGAGTCCAGTCTCTGGGATCATCAGTCTGCATGGTGTTGGGTCTGGGAGCAGCCGGTCTGGTCCTGCTGGCTGGGACCCTGGATGGAAATGGAGAAATCGATAGGAACAATGTGATTCCACTTCCTCTGTCCAAAGACAATACCTGAACCTCAGTCTTAAAAGGCTGGGCTTGCCTGGCCCTTGTGGCTCAGTGATTGAGCATTGACCTATGAACAAGGAGGTCACAGGGTTCGATTCCTGGTCGATTCTCTGTAGGGGCCATGCAGGAGGCATCTGATTGATGATGTTTCTCTCTCATTGATGTTTATCTCTCTATCCCTCTCCTTTCCTCTCTGAAATCAATAAAAATACAGTGGAACCTCGTTTCTCAAACTTAATTCGTTCTGGAAGGCTGTTCAAAATTAGTCATTTTTTCCCCATTAGAAATAATGTAAATTGAATTAATCCATTCCAGACTCCCTGTTTTAACCTTTCTTATATAGAATACAGGCCTAGAGTACTGTTTACTCTATAAACAAACACTTTAAAAACAAAAAGGACATGAAATGTAAATGAAAATTTAACAAAAAGGAAAGGAACTGTACAGTAAAAAATGAAAATTTTACAATAATTATAAGCAGCAACAAAAACAAAAAGACATGACAATATTCACAGCACAGTATCCTGAGATTGTAACGTGGTGAACTGACTCAGGTTCACGATTCTCCTTTGTTTGTCATCTAAGAGATGGTGACTGATCACACAGTATCAGCATGAAAGGGTTGTCAGGTTGAGAAGCAAATTGTTCGAGATGGCAGATGTTTGAGAAATGAGGTTCCACTGTATATTTTTTTTAAAAGGCTGGGCTTTCTTGTAATAATTTTTTAAGCATCATACATAATGTCTCATTATGAAGACTTGATGGTCTCACAATTGTCAGTGGTGCTACTGACTACCCATGGGTCTCAGGATCAATGGTTACAAAACTTAATATTTGCAAACCACTGCTCACTTCATTTTTGAGACTCCAGACACAAGTCTCTGTCCTCATGGAGGTGAGGTTGCCTTTGGTTAACCACACTATCTTGTCAGGAAAATGCAGCGTTGTGAGGGGTGAGGGGCACAGCACCAGCCACTTTCTCCTAATCACATGTCAATTAGATCTCCTTTTATCTTTCTTCTAGCTGTGAGCAGCAGCCAGGACTCTCTCTCTGTTCTTAGATCCCTGGATAAAAATTCTCTAATATTCTTCCTGCAGGAGCACTGACCTCTGAGCTAAAGCGCAGCTGTACAGGCCAGAGGGCACAGCTCCTGGACATATACATTAGGCAATTGATTTCTTTTAATACATATTTGCTGAAGGTTGACTTAGCCAGACACCTAGGACAACCAAGGATAAATCGGACACAGAGCTGATGCCTCAAGGATTCTCTCCTTTACTTAGATCAGTCAGTATGGCCCACACTAGTACATGCCTATTGCATTTTCATGTTTGTCCACGTTCTTAGTCTAACCAACTTTCTTGGTTTGGAATTCCCCCAAAGCGGACCCAGGGATAAAGTCTTGGTTGTTTGTGGTTAATTAGGAAGCTTAAGTGAGGAAGTGGGAGAGAAGTGAGTGAGGAAGGGACAAACCCCTGTGAAGTGCCCGTTAGTGCGGGGGATGGAAGTCCAAAGGTAACCGCTGCAGAACATGCCTCAGAGTTGGCTCAGGGGACTCTGGGAAGCTGGGCATTTATTCACTCTACCCCATTTGTCTTGGTGGACGGTAGCCCCTTACTCTTGAGGGTTGTGCCTAAGTCAGTCCAGCACACTCCATGGTGCCAGAGAAAGCCCTTGGAGAGGAAGAGAAGTGTAGGCAAGAGAGCTGAGTACCACAGCTGCATGTGGCTGAAGGGTTAGGAGGCAACTCTACAGTGGCTCAAATAAAAGGAGAGGAGTCCACCCCTGGGTCTGGGAGAGGCCACACGCCCCTGGGTCCGGGTGAGGCCATGTGTCCCTGGATCCGGGTGAGGCCTTGCGCACCTAGGTCCGGGTGAGGCCACGTGCCCCTGGGTCTGGGAGAGGCCACGCGCCCCTGGGTCCGGGTGAGACCATGTGTCCCTGGATCTGGGTGAGGCCTCGCGCACCTAGGCCCGGGTGAGGCCACGTGCCCCTGGGTCTGGGAGAGGCCACGCGCCCCTGGGTCCGGGTGAGGCCACGCGTCCCTGGATCCGGGTGAGGCCATGCGCCCCTGGGTCTGGGAGAGGCCACGCGCCCCTGGACCCGGGTATGGCTGGGTCCCTGGGCCCGGGTGAGGCCACGTGCCCCTGGGTACGGGTGAAGCCGGATCCTGGATCCGGGTGAGGCCGTGTGCCCCTGGATCCATCCGGGTGAGGCTGGGTCCCGGGCCCGGGTGAGGCCACGCGCCCCTTGGGTCTGGGTGAGGCCACGTGCCCCTTAGTCCAGGTGAAGCCGTGCCCCTGGGTCCGGCCGAGACCAAACCAGAGGGAGTCGGACCTCCGTTACCACCATTTGTCCACCATCCAGAGCTGAGGGGTCAGTGCTGACATGTACACATAAGGAACTGGTGGACATTGAAATTGGGTCTCAAAAGAACTGTTGGTCCAGAAAGAAACTCACTACAGACTGATTCATTTGCCTGTCAGCATAACTATTATTGCTCGTCTCACATTCAGTTCTTATAAGTATATATCTAGTGACATATGATCTCGCTCATCTAGGGGAAATGATGAACAACATAGACTGAGGAACAAGAACAGAACCAGAAACAAGGAGGCATCGATCGGACTATTGGGCCTCAGAGGGAGGATAGGGGAGGGTGGGGGGGAGGGGGAGAGTTCAACCAAAGGATTTGTGTGCATGCATATGAGCCTATCCAACGGTTAAGTTCAACAGGGGGTTGGGGCATGCGTGGGGAGGGGGGTGGGATGGGAATGGGGGGATGAGGACAAATATGTGACACCTTAATCAATAAAGAAATTAAAAAAAATAAAATAAATTAAAAAAAAATAAAAAAAATAAAAGGAGAGGAGTCATAGGTCAGCGTGAGATATTTATTTTATAACTAGACAGGCAACATTCTACCCTGAGCCCCAAGGGGTCCAGGACAGGGGCTAGTGAGGGGTGAGTTACCATCACCCCTTGCCTATTTTTCTAATAAAATCATTCTCTTCCTTTTGGAACCATCTCCTCTGTGACCTGGGAGAAGGCTGTTTATGGTATGATCTTACCTGATAACTCAGGTTTGCCAATCAGAATCTTTTTGGGTATTTACATGGATATATGAAGAGAGTCCATCTTCTAAGGGCCATTTAAGTCTGGATTGATGGTGATAGTTTTTTGTTTGTTTGTTTGTTTTTTACCATGTTTGAGAACAAGCCAATATGCTGGAAAGCACAGCACCAGGAGAATGGGGGCAAGACAATGAGAGAGAGAATTAGGACACATCCTCTGACACATATACAGAATCCGTACGTGAAATGTCAACTCAGGAAGCCTTCTTTGACCCTTCACACCCAGCTCAAGCTGGCGGAGGGTACCTTCCTGGGTTATCCCATAATGCCATGTTAGTGCGTTTAGGTTGGTACTCACCATATTATGTTGTAATTGTTCAAGTGCCTAGAACACTCTGGCACTTGGATGTTAACATTTGTTCACCAATGGAAGAGGGGCCATGAGGTTGCTTTTATAGTTACCCTTTCAGTGGGTTGTAGGAAGAGCATGCTTCCTGGAGGCTGCTGGGCACAGCCAGGTTCCTCACTCCCCCCTGCCCTCTGCCTCATTTTTTGGAACCATGCTGGCTCCAAAATGGTTGGTTTGAGTCATTGAATGGAAGCTCTTCTGAATGGCTCTTTGTAGAATTACTTCATCTAATAGGGTTTTCTAAAGAAACAGATGAGAGGAGGAGGTTATGGAGAACCCAGACTTTATCATGTCAGCTAGAGGTTACCTCACCACTGAGAGCTGAGAGACAGGAGGTTCAGGCTTTTCCGCTACATCGATCATCTTCAGTTAAGTGACCACTAGGGTTAAGGAGAACTTTGATTTGGTCAAGAATGATAATTCATTCATAAAAGTGTAAACAGAGCATTAAGATTGGTTAGGAATTCAAGTAGTTTCAAGTGTTTTTTTTTATGTACTAGGTGTTTAAATATGAATATGTGATGTGGGTAGTTTAAGAGATATTGGAAGAGAGTTATGGAGAAAATAAAAAGCATTCAATTAGATATCAAGGAGCTAGAGGCCAAGCATATTACTAAGGGTCTAAATTTAAAGAAATCGTGTAACACCTCTATCCTTCAATTTACTCATCCAAATCATGTGCACAGTAGTCCAGTCCTTTCTGACAACATGTAGAGGTCTAACCAGATGATGCCAGAAGTGCAATGAGAAGTATGGCTGGTTAGACTGTACAAACCATTATGGAGGGGATTTCAAATTTGAAGAGCACTTGCTATGTGCAAAGCAATAAGGGTTTGTGGGCAAAATCTGTTCTCCTTAATGGAGGTTCTACTCCTTAAGTCCTGTAAGCGGAAGACAGGTTTATGCACCTGCTGTGTGTAGGGTGCTATCTTGAGAGCTGGGGTCATAACAGTGAATAAAAACAGACAGAAGCCTCATTCTCATTGATGAATAGAATGAAAAATAAAATGGAGTCACTATGTCAAGCTCCTAAATTACTAAAAGCAAGTAGGTTGAGGCATGAGGAAACAATTCTTATTTTCACTAGACTGGAAACTTAGACTTTTAAACTTGACAGTCCTGAATCAATGCCTGAGTATATATGAGGTCGTCAGATAACTCTCTTATTACCCCCAAAGGACTAAGGAAAGAATGTTTATGTATTCAGACCTCCTGACATCATTGTCTAGACCTGTCATCCAGAAGACCATCATCCCAGCCCATCCAGAGGCTAAGAATGCAGGACTGATTCTTCTTAAGAATGTACATTTTACTATAAAGAACCCGCCCTCCCTTCCCCTCCCACCCCCCCCACCCCCCCGTCTCTTCTTTCGTCTTCAGAACACTCTGGGTATTGTTTAGTTGTGTTTCTGGTTTACAAGACCCTTGAGTAAATCTTTATCATTTATTTCTAAGCAAAGCCTTCAGACTTTTTTTTTTTTTTTAGTTAGTTTGACATTATGGAGCTTCTGTTCTTGAGTACACAAGTACAAGAAGGTGTGTGCCAAGAGGAGAAAGGGAGTTACAAGTCTGGGCTGAAGATGAAAGACCTTAGCCACGTGTTTAACATCAGAACACAGAGATCATGAGAGAGAGTGGCTGCTTCAAAATTTCATTCCAGGCAAGAAAGTGGGACTTTTATTGCCCTTTCCTTTCTTCTTATACATAAGTCATGGTCATGATTTTCAAAGATCTAATCACATTGAGAGGACAAAATATAACTAATACACATGTCCCTTAACAACCTTATATAAGAAACCATGTGAAAATTTTATTTTAGATGTATTAATGAAATATGTTTCTCTTAAAGTGAATTTATTTTCTCTTACACAATGTGAATTTTGTAACTACTTATATTTCTTATTTCTCTTTGGCTGCTTGAAAGTTCAGGGCTGATGTTGTAGTTCAAACTTTATCACTAGAGATTCTTTTATGAATATATGCATTTATGTATGTTCTACCTAGCCATTGACTTTACTTTTTGTCCTATTTATATTTTCCCTAACTATTATTTAAACCCTTCTCCATCATTGTTGTATTATATGTATTTGCTTATGCTGCCTCCAATCCTGGGTGGAATAAACTGAGGGTTTAGATTTAAATAAATAAATAAATAAATAAATAAATAAATAAATAAATAAATACAAGCCAATATCTCTAAGTCTGGAGGCAGCTGTCAATTCAAACTGGCATTCTCTTTCTTGATGTTTCCCTTGACATGTCTTGGGAGTTGGGACACTATAATTAATTTTTCTTGGTGAGAGTGAGTAGAAGAGAGGCCTCAGCAAGCCTGGGGTGAGGGGTGGGAGACTGTGCTGTGTTATGGAGAATGCACCAGAGGAGTCCAGCAGTCTGGTTATATACAGCCACCCTGCTTACTTCCTTTCAGTAGTTAACACAATTCACATGTATTATGATCATTGGCTTGTCTATTAATTTTCCCCTCTACATTCCCCATTGGAACAAAAGCTCCATGAGGACAGGGATGCTGATGGCTCTCCTGCTCACAGTGGATAGTCATGACCATGCACTGTGCTTGGCACTCTGCTGTGCTCGTTAAAGATGTGTCCTATGGATGAACAGAGTGGACACCAATTTGAATGACAGTTAAATATCAAAGCCCTAGCCTTAGGGAGTTTGTACAGAAGAGATCAGCTGAAGGAAGTGGAGAGGGCTTCCCAGAAGTGACTCCTAACCTGAGATTTTGAGCAGGTGGCTTTGCCAGCTACTGACCTGCTCCTTGTCAGGAGGGTGGATGGGGATGTGCAGTGAAAGCTCACCTCCACTGCCGGAAAACCAGCTGCCCCAGAAAGGCCCGTGGCTGAGTGCCCAGCAGGCTCATCTTCATGCTGGAGGCATAACTATCTGGGTTCTGACATTTTACCTGTGTCTTCCCTCCCTACTTCCCTGCCTCCATCCCCCTTCTTTCTCTCCCTCCCTCCCAGAAATGTCTGGAGCACTCCAAACTCCAGATACTCCCTCCTGTATTAGTTTCCTGTTGCTGTGTAACAAATTACCACAAGCTCAGTGGCTTAAACCAACACAAATTGATTATCTTACAATTCTGGGATTCTTACCTAGGGCTGAAGTCAAGGTGTCAGCTGGAGCTGTGGTCCCACATGAGGCTTGGGGTTTTCTTCCAAGGTCACTTGTAGTTGACAGAATTTAGTTTTTTGCAATTTTAAGGACCCCCACTTTCTTCCTGGCTGGCAACCAGGGGTTGTTCTTACCTCCTCAAGGCTGCTGCCCTCCCCTGCCACGTGGCCATCTTCACAATGAGGCCATGGGCTCCTGAAGGCCAGGAGGGGAATCTCTCCCATCTGGGATCCCTCTGACTACTTTAAATAAAGGGCTGATCTGGTTACCTCAGAGCCATCTAGGATAATCTCCCTATTGGTTAATTCAAGTGCAACTGATTAAGAATCTTATTTACAGCTGCAGAATCTCTTTTGCCATACAATGTAACACAATCACAGGAGTGCTATCTTATTATATTCACAAGTCCCACTCAGAGGAAGGGATTATGCAAGGCATGTCCACTAGTGCACTGGAATCTTGGCCCATCTTAGAATTCTGTCCACCCCTTAGACTGATTGATTTGTTATAAAGTGGTGTCTGCCTCTTAGGAAGGTGGAATCATAAGAAGAGGAGAGGAGGTGGACCAGGGCAGAGGTTGAGAAACCCTGGCCTCCCATACAAAGGAATGAAGCTGAGATGTTGGAATGGGGGCGGGGCAGGGGTGGGGCCACAGAAAATTGAGATGGCTTTTGGAGATGTCTAAGGGGAATAATCATGAATAGTCCCACACATGGGTTGTGATACAGGATCTTTATTCCATCAGACATGGAACAGACACAGGAACTATCAGGATGAATACAGGAAAACCAGAGATTCTGAAACCTGGAGTCTCTCAGCATATCTGAGATTTGAGACTAGGCTTGCTGCATGAGGAAGATATCTTAGTGAGAAGAAACAAATAAAAACAACTTACTGTAATAAAATAGAAACACTAACGACCTTGCAGTTGCTCAGAATACTGTCTACATATTCCTTACTAGACTTTTGGAGTTAAAAGGGACGTCAATTATTTATGGCTGAGATTGCAAACTGAAAAATAAAGGAATAAAGGATGGAGTAAAAGAGTGAGGAGCCTAATCTGGGCTGTGGCCCCCAAAGGGCACCTGCTCTGCCTGGGGAAAGCACCTTCCTTTATCTCCTGTGGATTGCAGGAATGAGGGTCTAGTATTGGCATGTCTGATTTTTCAAATGAAGCAGGAGAGTCACATTTTCATTCCAAGTTTCTTAGTTTCAAATATTGGCAATAGATTTAATCATTATCACTGTCATCACCATCACCAACTCCATCATCATTACTGTCACCACCACTATCATCAGGACCACCACTACCACCATCATCATCATTGCCACCACCATCATCACCATCACCATTCCCATCATCACAACCACCACCACCACCACCAACATCATTATTACCATCACCACCACCACCATCATCACCACTATCACCACTATCACCACCGTCATCACCATCATCATCATCACCACCATCATTACCATAATCATGATCACTGTACAGGTCAACACTCCAGGCCACCCCCAGCATTCTGGGCTGCATCCAATCCTCCCACCACTCACCATTTTACAGCCTGATTCTGAGTCAGCAAGAGCATTTGGAGTTGGTAACAAGAGAGAACAAGTTACAGGAGCTTAAAGAAATTGAGAATTGATTTCTCCAATAAAAAATGCCCAGAGATGGGTAGTTCAGGACTGGCATTGTAGTCCCCTGAATTGGTAAACCATGCACCTAAGCCCCTTTGTTTTCCAAGATAACATGGAATTGTAGTCATTGATTAAGTACAAATGTTTACTTCATCAATGTCAAAATTTTACCCGATCTCTGTTTCCATGCCTTTCCATGTGCCCCTGAAGTTTTTGTTTCAAGGTTGAATCATAGTGTAATTGTTGAAGGAAATTATAAACAGCAATTAAACTCCACATGTAGGGTACTGGTAGTGCTCACAGCACAAGTGAAGCGAGGAAGCTTGAACTTCCATGATCATGTGTGTGAGCTGTGCCATGGCAGCTGCCTGGTTGACATTGACTCTAAGATACATTCTGATTTTAGAGATGCTACATTGTGGGGGAAAATGTGTCTTCTAATAAACAAAATGTGTTTTTTAAAAATGTGAGGTCAACTCTAAGGATGAAATCTACTCAGAAACCTTGGATGCTGGACCCCCATCCCTTCCACTCATTCCACCTTTCCCTGCTTTGATTTCCCTCCCTAGACTGTCTTTCAGTTCTGTTCCAAGGAGCACAGTCCCACCCAGTTCCTGGTTTTAGGTGACTCCTTGTTATCTGAAGTTTCCCTAAAGGTTCAAATCCCAGCTTTGCCACTCAGTTGTGTGACTTTGGATCCCTTGCCTGACCTTGCTGAGGAACATTTTCCTCATTAGCAAATGGTAATAATTGTACCTTCTTTCTGGGGTTAGCCTGCAAGTCAAATTAAATATATGTAATGTTCCTAGCACAATGCTTAACAGCTCCCTTTTCCCTTAACAGAAGTCCTTCAAATAAGGGGAAAAGCCCAACAACTTACAACATAGGAATTGTGATCTCACTTATTTGGGCTTGTCTGTCCTTTCCAAACCAAGGTTTCTTCTGCCAGCACATTAGAGTCCAACATTTTAGCATTGGAGGTTTATCTTTAAAAAAAAATTTTTTTTTATTGATTTCAGAGAGGAAGGAAAAAGGAGAGGGAGATAAAAACACTGATGATGAGAGAGAATTATTGATTGGCTGCCTCCTGCATGACCCCTCCTGGGGATCGAGTCTGCAACTCAGGCATGTGCCCTTGAGCAGAATCAAACTCAGGACCCTTTAGTCCACAGGCCAATGCTTTATCCACTGAGCCAGACCGGCTAGGGCTGGAGGTTTATCTTTTTATCTCTAGTTTACCTTTCATTAAAATATTCTTTTCTTCCAGGTTACATTATAGAAAGTCACCAGGTACTTATTTCTTACAATGACTGGTTATTAGATCTTTCTTGGGAGAAGATTTGAAGAGATGGAAGACCCAGAGGAAACTGGGAAACTGAAGGGGGAAAGAGGCTGGAGGGTGAGGTGGGTAGGCATCTGGAAAGCTGAGAAGGCCACCTACTCACCCACTGACTTTCACGGCTGGCTATTGCCCATGGAGGCAGACACAGATTTCTGTTTCTTAATTCATTCAGTCCTCCCTTATCTAAATAGTACTTCTTTCCTCTTGCCATCCTTACAATTGCATATTGTTCTTTGTCACTTCTTGAAGTGACCACTCTGTTTTGCATTTTTCAAATGCTATGCATTGGCCTTTGAAAACAGCTTTGTTTGCATCCCATCTGCTTTGATATGTCTTACCCTTTCATTTTCATTATTTTCTAAACACTTGGTAATTTTAGCTTTTCATTTGTTTCTTCCTCTCTTTGTTTCTTCCTTCGTTTGTTTATTTCTTCTCTTTAATTTCATATCACTGTGATCTCCCTCCACCCCCCAGACCAAAGCTCTGGGGAAATCACCTTATATAATATAATAAAAGGCTAATATGCAAATTGACCTAACAGTGGAAGGACTGGTAGCTATGACGCACACTGACCACCAGGGGGCAGACACTCAATGCAGGAGCTGCCCCCTGGTGGTCAGTGTGCTCCCACAGGTGGAGCACTGCTCAGCTAGAAGCCAGGCTCACGGCTGGTGAGCACAGCGGCGGTGGCGGGAGCATCTCCTGCCTCCCAGCAGCTCTAAGGATGTCTGACTGACAGCTTAGAATATAAGAAAGCAGCATCTTGATCCTACCACCAAAGCCATAAGACTTACATTAATCTCCCCAGACAGTCAAATCACCAGAGGCTGCACATTAGCTAAAAGGAATATTCTGGGACCATATCCGTCTATCACTGAGCCAAATGGGGACCCAGCAGGTACCAGTGGTAGTCACAGTTCACCTTTATGGTCACTTGTAAGAAATACTTATTCTTCATCATCATTTTTTAAAATACTCACCCAAGGATACTTTTTCCATTGATTATTTTAGAGAGAGAGAAGAGAAGAGAGAGGGAGAGAGAGAGGGAGAGAGAGAGAAACATCACTGTGAGAGACACACTGATTGGTTCCCTCCTGCACATGCCCTTACTGGGGCCAGGAATTGAGCCTGCAACCAAGGTACTTGCCCTTGGCTGGGAATCAAACCCACAACCCATTGGTCCTTGGACCGATGCTCTAACCCCCTGAGCAAAATTGGCCAAGGCTTCAGTGTCATTTCTATTTAACAAGTTGAAAGGTTAGTGTGTGCCAGGTACTACCTTAGAATAAAATAAGGCAGAAACACCCATTACCCTTCAGTCTGTAGGGAAATGAGCATCAAATATGTCATCACCCCGAAAAAAACATGTGGGAAGTAAATACTAGTGGGCAGGCCCACAGCTTGGCCAGAGATTGTGGATGAGTGAGGGCGGGGAGGGGAGCATGCCAGGGTGGGAGCGAGGCTTGAGCTGAGATGAGAAAGACGGAGCTGCAGGGACTGCATCGAGTCACGGGAGATGAGTGACACGGGGCTGGTGAAGATGAGGAGTGAGGGCAGGCAGAGGACAGCACAGCGTGCACAATGGCTCAGGATGGAGTTAAGAACGAGAGAGGGAGAGCCAAGCAGGATGGAGCTGGAGTCACAGGTGGAGACAGGACCTGTGGGTCCTGCCGGCACCATTAATGATTTTGGTCTCCATTCTAAGGCCATTGGATGGTCTTAATTAGGTCCATGTTTTGAAGAAGTTTCTGTTTTTTAGAAATTTCAGGTCAGATCCATTTTTTGGAAATGCTCTCTCTAGCTGTTGTGTTAGGAACATATTAGAAGGGGCAAGTGCAGGTGCAGGGAGGCCAGTCAGGAGGGCCCTGTGGGTCTCGGGGAGACAATAGTATGGGGACCAGGCTGGAGGCAGTGGGAACTTGAGACTGGGATGCATCTGAGGGGCCTGCAGGTGGGAGAACTCATGGACTCGGTGACTGCTAGCCGGGGGCAGAGGAGGACCGTGACAGAGAGAGAAGGAGCCTGTCTGACTTCAAGATTTCTGCCTGGGTACCCCCCCCCCCCCCGGTACAGGGGGTGGCTGGCTGGGCTTGAGGTCAGAGCCGCCGTGCCCACCACTGCCAGGCTGGGGCCAGGCAGGCTCTGGAGGCCGGTTCCTCCTAGTGTTTCTCCATCCCCACAGTCTGGCCTCTCCTAACTGTTTAGAAGTGCAGTCCCTGGGCTCGGACTTGATGTGTGTTTCTGAATTGGAGGGTTTGGTTTTAGCTGAGGTAGCTGCGCACCCACCCTGAACACCCACCCCACCCCCCCGCCAAGCCAAGTGGAACCAGATGTCTAACAAGCTCCTGGCACCAAAAGGCTCATTTAAAACCGGATCAAGGGCCAGAGTGATTTGGGTGAGGGTTTGGGGTGTTGAAGTGTTGGCCATATGAGATGATGTTTAGAAACTTCTTGTCAAATGGCATTGAGCTGCTTAAGAGAAAGGCTTCTCCCATTCTTATCTTTGTTATGACTGCAGCGACAGCAGGGGGGCGCAGGGCCTCAACGGGCTGGGCTGTGTCGATGGAAACTCGATGCTCTGGAAATGGGCACCAAGCCCCACTCAGCAGGCTGGACAGGGACAGCGGGTTCCATTTGTGAGAAGGATGGGGAGCAGCCCTCCCTGGAGGCGCTGGAGCGGGATGCTGTGGAGGGCATTCCTAACTTTGGCAGCGTCAGCTACACAGGGCCTACCCACAGCAGCACGTGCAGTCCCAGTAGGTGTATTACCCATGGCTTTTCTTTTCTGTATTCTGATGCTTTGACACCCAGGGCCTGGCTGACTGTCCCTCCAGCGTTAGCCAACTCCTAGGGATAATACCTCACCCGGGGTGCACTTCTTAAATACAAACCAAGTGATCCAGAGCGCACACCTGACCACCTCCTTTGTCAGATGCTCCCACTCCGGGCCCTTGTCCAGACCCCAGGGAGAGCCCCTCACCCGAGCTCCAATGCAGTGTGCCCACCTCCACTCACAGGCTGCTGCCGCGGAAGCCACAGTAACGGCCCTGCCCCAGCCCCAGCTCCCCACTGACCCCTGTGCCCCACAAACGGGCCTGCCCCTTCCTCTCAAAGACGGCGGGGAACTGGCGGGCCTTCAGGTGCCGCCACTGCTCCGTTCGCACATTGTACAGCAGACGAGGGAAACAAGGGTTTCGTCCCAAATAAACATGGTCACTCAAGGTTTCCCTTTCGCCTTTGTCTGCGTACAGGTGGGACACGGGGGCAGGAAGGGGGTGCCATTTACTGGCTCTTGCAGATGAAAATAGCGAGAGTAGTGGCCATTGTCGACATGGCCCCCCAGTTCTGAGACACTCTTCCCACTGAGAAGAGGTCCTCGCCCCCTCTCAGGTCTGGGATGGCTGTGACAGCTCTGACCAGGAGAGGCGGGCAGAGCGGTGCTACTGACGTCAAGGGAGGGTGAGAAAACACCTGGCACTGCCCCTTGTCCTGTTGGGAGTTTGCTTGGGTGAGTGTGGGAAGCGGGCACCCTGTGGAGAGCCTGATGCAGCTGAGCCTGCTGTGCCAGAGGCCACGGGAGGACACACCCTCTCCAATTCGTGGTTCATAAGATCACGAGCAAAGTCCAATGGTGGCTGTCTTAGACTACGACTTTGGGGGTCATCTGTTATTCAGCGATTGTAACTGAAATAATAGAGTGCATTTATTTTGCACTTACCAGTGGGCCAGGCATTGTATCAAGCCCTTCACATACATTATTTCATTTGATACTATTAACAACACTGTGAGGGAGGAATTAGGCGCCTCATTCTATCCACGAGGAAGTTAAGGCTCAGAGAGGTCAAGTGCTAAACCAAGGTCACACAGGACTTGGTCTGTAGCACGCCGAGACTGCGATGTAGACGCAGGGCTATCTGGGCTCCAAAACATTTCGTCACTTTTGGGAAACAATACTGAGGACGCCGGTCTCCTTAAGGCAAGCCTCCTGGGAACGTGGTCACAGAAATGCCCCCGTCCGCCAAGAGCGATCTAGAAAGTTACACATATCATCTCCACATTGTTTACTTTTACTTCACACGTTGCTCTCTCCAACAGGCACATCATAGGCCGTTGTAGTCCTTCGGTTCTGGGCTGCAGCACAGGGTCTGGGGGTTGGGTCCTCTGGATCTCAGTGTAAATGAGCTGACCTGCGTCCTCTCCCGCTGAATCTCACAGAATAGCGCCCCGCAGCGTGGAGCTGCCCCTGGGCCGCTCCCTGCTTTGCTGCTAAGACAAGGACCCTCACTGATGAGGGGCAGCGTCCCCACACCCCCACATTAAGGGTGGGACAGCGCCTGGCGCCAGAGTGGGTTCTCAATAGCTATTTGTGAATGAATGACTCAATGAGTAGAAGGAGTTGTTAAATTTAGTAACATTTCCTAGAGACTGTTTTAAAAATTAACGGTATAATGTGAATATTGAGATTTCCTAACACAAAAGCCTTCCTTTTGGGGCTCATTTGGGGTAGAGGGACTCTAGGCAGCTCCTTCCCTGTCTCTCTCTGAAGCCCTGCTGGCTCTGGAACGGAGCCTGCGGCTACACTGAGCCTCTGAAGCTGCCCAGCCCAGCCCTCCCTCCCTCGCTACCCAGAGGGCAGCCCTTTACGCAGCCTCTCATACTCCCTCCCTCGGAGAGTGGGCAGCTGGGGTCAGCACAGTCCTGGCCTGGCCCGGGGAGCAGGGACGGACAGACAGGCTGCAGTCAAGGCGGGGGCAGTAAGAGGCCCTGTGTGCCCAGGCAGGGGCCGGCCAGGGGTGACACTGCATCTGTCAAGGGAGCAGGAGTGTGCTTTCTGAGCCGCTCCTCTGGTCCCCTGTGCTGTGGCACAGGACGTGCTCTCTGCTGCTATCGATAGCAGCTGACACAGGTAGGGGGGGGTGAAGGCCCCGTGCCGGCTCACTGCCATCCTTCTAAAGCCTGGCAGTGCAGGGCCTTCATTTTTAGGGCCAGGCGGGGCAGCTGTGCGGCACCAACAGTGATGGCAGCCACCGCGTATTGTGCGGACGCACCTGATGTGCCAGATATGCTGAGCCCATGATGACACGACTTACCTGCAAAGTAGCTCTTACTACCCCTGTTTCATAGCTAAGAAAACACGGACTCAGAGAGGTTACGTCACTTAGCTCAGGTCACACAGCTAATAAGTGGTGGAACTGGCATTTGGATCTAAGTTTTCATTCATTCATTCATTCATTCATCCAACCGGTATTTCTCGAGTCCTCAGTGTGTATGCTCCATGCACTGATGTAGCACTGGGCATGCCCAGTGAGCAAGGTGCATAAAGTTCCTGCCCTTGTATTTAGTGGGGAGAGAAACAACAAGCTGGGAGCCATGTCCACAAACCGGTAGAGCCTTTCCTGACTTGGAAAAGGATGAGTCACCGTGTGCCTGTCTTCCCTGGAGCTGGCTGTGTCTGGGTTTGCATATGGAATCGCAGCCTGGCTGTGGGGTGGGCATCACTGCGAGACAAACGGAAGCACAGACATCCTGCTAGAACGGATGCTGGACGGAGTTGACACCGGGCTTCTGGTCCTAACTTTGCTGCTGTGCAGCCTTTGGCACGGAGCTCAGCCTCTCTGGCTCTCACCTCTGCCGCGCATGGCT